>NC_056471.1:10408620-10752356 GCF_008729295.1 Plectropomus leopardus
CAAGGATTACCAACTGGACCAGGGAACTGGCCCAAACATTTATGGGCCCCAAAGACTCTGGTTAAGTATTGCTATATTTTTTTGGTTATTTAATTATTCACACATTTGTTGGCTTATTTACACTAGTAACACACAATTTAAAATAAAATGGTAGAGCCTTAAAGTGAATGCTGCATCATTAAGTCATCAAGGTCCTTCAGTGTAAATATCTTTCTTCTAAATAAGTGTTGCATGATATCAAACTAGAACCGCAATAACCTGGGAAATAGGACATATTTCGGGTATCGGGGTGATGAGATGCTTGCAGCTCCCAAATACATCTATCACACCGCCTGACAACTGTGAAAATGTAAATGCTGAATTTCGCCTATTTGAACGCCTATTTGCAGTGTTAAACATGTATTCTTATTTTGTTTCAGGCAGTCAAAAAGTAAAAAATATAACAAAAGAAAATTATTCTCAAATAAGATCTTGATGTACTTTTCTTTTGAAGACAGAAAAAGAAAATAGTATCATCAGCATATATAGACATGTTTGCATTCATTTCTATGAGTTATTAAAAATAATGACGCTTCTAATGTTTATGTTACCAACAGAAATAGTTGCGGAGAAAGCGGACCTGTCTGACAAATCAAAATGAATAAATGAATGAATAAAATATTTTTGTAATTGCACCAGCAGCTCATTTTTGTACTGGGATACCCTGGCAGGTTGAAAGGTAATAATTAAACTCAATGGTATAATTTCAGGCCAAAATGCATAGTGAAGTGTTTGACTGCATTAGACTGTACAGGTGATTATTGTGACCACATTGTCCAAATTAGCTAAGGTAAAGAGAAAACGGAACACCCAATTCATTTTAATCCAATTCAGTGGATGTACTGTAACCCTGCAAATACTCTAACACTAATTCTGTGCCACAATTATGGTAATTTCTATAATAAGATTGTGTCAGAGGAGTACCATGTTCTTGGGCTTCATTTGTCACATCGCATTGGGTTATTTTGTCATGATGTAGTATATCTCTGCATTCACCTGGATGCCTGTTTGTTAACAGCATTATACCAAATGCTACAGTGTGATTCTCTTTGTATTGATCGTCTTTAGGATCCTGAAGCAAGCAGCTAAATTATATTATCCTGATCAAGACAGAGCTGCCTTAGATTCATGTTTCCCAGACAGCTGAGCCTGCAGGGGGTTAAATGAACATGTCACTCAACTAAAACACCAGATTATAACATGTACTGTAAAAAAGATATCCTCTCTCTTTCCCTGTCTTCCTACACAAACACGTATTTGCGTGCACGCACGCACGCACACACACACACACACACACACACACACACACACACACACACACACTTCCTGCTTTACACCATAAGCTCCTCTGGTACACATCAGGCTGCGATGATGAATGAGCCCTCTGTCTTTTACAGTGTGATAAAGCCCCCCTGTCTGGGCTTAGAGAGGAAGGTTATTGTTGGAACGCCATAACCTTTTATTTCATCTGCTGTAAAAAGAAATCAATTAAGAGCTAGGTAGGATTCTGCCTTGCTTTTAGCACAACTAATCACATTTTGCTCACCCACACTTTCTTTTTCTTTTTTTCCTTCACTGGATTTTTTCTTCTAATTCCATCTTTTCATGTCTTTACCATTCTTTCCTGCCCTCTCCCTCCCCTTTATGTTTAATTTGTGACAGCAGGAGCAGTCAGAGCTCCCATTTTACCCTATGCCTGCAGCTTTAATAGCTTTAATCACTGCCTTCACCATGGCAACCTGTCCGGACAACCAGTCAAATCCCACCTGTGGTATTTTATTGTGTACCAAAGCCCACCTCCAATTGCTACCAGTTCCAAGGAAAAGCAGATTTCAGTAAAAAGAAAGCGACAAAGACTAAAGTAAATGATAAATGACGGAGATGAACGAGAATAACGTGAGAACATATTTAACTAATAAAACATCTCCAAGGACAATCAGTTTTAGACAAATCCTCCTGAATAACGCAATTTTCACACCACTTCACAACACACCGGCAGATGATAATCCACTGCAAAGCCTTGTGAGGATAGCTGACGCACAAACTCCAATTAAAATCAAGTAGGTTGCAGATAATGTACAGTAGTAGATGGATTCCCAGCGCTGTATGATCATTGCAGTATTTTAGGATGGTGCCCCAAATTGTGCATCCATCCTGTACTGTGTTTGTCTACTCCATTAGTGCTGTAGCTGCCAGCTGCAAAATAAGTGGTCTACTGCCCTCAAAATACATTCTTTTTTTCCAAAATCTCAACCTCTCTTAACCTAAATATGGAAGAGAAATACATTTTTTTTCCACTCAAAAATACAGTTTTTTTAGAGAACAGAGCGCACGTTTTATTGACTACTTTGCATCTTGAAAATTGCTTAAATTATCAAATCAATAATACTGAATATCTAATTACCACTTCTAAATTCAAAATAGGATTAACCTTCAACCTAAATTTTGAAGGACTACTTCAAGAAATGCTGCGTTCAGAGGCGTTATTTGGGTGTATACTATATTATTCTCCATGGACCAGATGCAAAGCTCTGGATAACCATGGGCTTATGATTAACATCTCATTATTACGATAAGCTGATATTTATAGGGAAAAAAGGGGAAAGACATCTGTCAGCTGTGATTGGTTGTTTCTCCTCACATGACATGCAATGAGCGCTGCTGCATTTCAAGGTTTGCCTCAAGATGCAGCTGTCGCACCATGAACAAATAAAGTTTTGGAAACACTTGCATGCCCAGAAAAGCATCACTATCATTTTTGAGTCAGCCTTCCACACATCTGCACTGATGGCGGATTTGAGGCCGCAGAACAACGCCTTTGACGTTATGTCTGCGATGCCTTTGTATTGTCTTGCAGAGATATCCACTGCTAAGCAACCAGGGACTGGCTGTCGCTTCTGTAATAATACATCCTGGCCTGAGAGGCGACAGTGAGTCACCGTAGCCGCTACTGTGTGGCAGGAGAGGATGAAGAAGTTGAGGCGGCCGGTGTTGTGTCATAGTGTGCCTCACCCCTGTTAATGCATTGTGCCCCCCTTGGTGCTCATGGTTAGAGGTAAAGGTTTGGGTCAGGTTTAGGTGGAGAGGAAACACATATTGACGGGGAAACAGTCCTTGACACGACACCGGAGTCAAAGGATACAGCATAAAAGTTACAGTTTCAGTGAATTAGTGAGTTAATGTGTAAAAAAACACCACAATAGCAGAAGCTTGCAAAAGTGGAGTGAATATTGGTGTCTTTCCAACGCTGGAAACAGCTCTTAGAGGGTAAAAAGACGTAGTTTGACGCTGAACTCACAATGTTTCTTTTAGCTTTGTAAGTGACCTAACCTAAGTAATCTAATGTTGGCTATTTACCAAAACATACCTTTAGTGTAACTAATGACCAACCAAAACTCTAGGCTTATGGTTCACGATTAACTTTTCAAATGGCGTTGTTTTCTTGTCACTGTCGTGCTGCTTAAACTGAGCTCAGTAAGCTACAAAGTAAACTACACACGTGACACAACGTCACACGTGAAGATCATAAGATCACAGCCTTATTTTGACCAGCTGTATTCTTGCTTTGCTGTCAGTTATAAGTTGCCTTAATTTATGACTGGTCAGTGTAAATTGCATTTGTAGCCCATGGACATAGTAGTAAACCAACATTTCAAGGGGGAAATACTGCCCCCCGTTCAGTTGGAGTAGGTGGCTGGAAAATACAAATGGCTCCATTAAAATATTCTGTGTGAAGCAAATTTCATTTTCAAGCAATTAAATGACACCAAATCGTTCACCTCCTGTGGCAGCCATTAACATTATATAATGTAGTTCAGAACATGTTTTCTGTGGGCTCTGTCTAGTTAGAACAATCGAGTTGAGGATGTTACAAAGCAAACATCTTTATGCAGAATTATTCAGAACTATTGTGGTCACTCTGGTGTTGTTCTAATTAGCAGCTACCTGCATGGCTCCTTACTTTTCTTCCCTCCACTTTCTTCCCTGAACCTCTGCACCTTTTGCCATCTATGCACAGCACACTCTGTAACCTCTCTCTTTTCCTTTTCTTTTTCTCTGTGTTTGCACAGCCTTGGAGTCCATATGCTGCCCTGGGGTCTGATAAGAAAAAAACAAGCAAGTTCAAACAAGTCCTCTGTATTTTTCAGTGAATAGGCAACTAAAATCTGAAAAATCTCCCCTTCTCTGTTTTCTCCTCACCACACCCCATGTTCTTTTTCAAATCTCCGCCACGGCAAAGAAACTGAGAAAACTTCTGAATGAGCCGAGCTGGCATGGTGCCTGACCCCTCCTCTGCAGAGCTATGCATTTCTGTTTATCATTCACTTTTGCAAAATTCTCATATCCCCCCCATCTTATTTCTCCACTCTTTTTCTCTGTGCCTGGCCTCTGTCTCTGTCACTGGTGCGCTCGCCCATTTCCCCTGACTACTCTTCCTACCTCACCATCTCTGTCACTACATTCCTCTGCCCATGTCTCCCGGAGGGTAGGAGGAAAGAGAGGTTTTAATTAGGTGAACACATCGTAGCTCCAGGGGAACCAGAGATGGCACGCTAACACACGGTCGCTACTTAAGGCACCCTGACCCAGCCGAGGAGTGTGGCGATAGGGGCGGAGAGCCTCATCTCGCCCATTCCCTGGAGGCCCTGGCACCGCAGCCTCGGCATGGTTCCCAGATCTCTCCATCTTGTTTGTGTCAGTGTTACAGTACAGATTCCCATCAGCAGCAGTAATGGTTGTCTAATAGGGCACTCCAGTCCTGACTGTGGACGGTAATGAGGACGGCTGCCAGCGCGGCACAAACGCCCTTGCTTTCCACTGTGTGTGTGTGTGTGTGTGTGTGTGTGTGTGTGTGTGTGTGTGTGCGCACGCGCCTGCCTGTCTTTGGCACTTTCATCAGGGTAGGAGCAATCCTCCTTTTGCACACACCCCTCCTTCTTTTGCTCTCACTTCCTATCTTACACAAAAAACAGTCCAAGACTAATTCCATCAGTCACCCTGAGATTGTATTACATAAGCAGAGTCAAAGACTCAGTGGGAGTTTGGCCTTGGGGTAAGTCTGTTTGCTCTACCTTAGATACCCTATAGTGATAGTCAAGGGGGGAACAATTACATTCTAACCTGCAGCGCTGTAGAAGAGTACTTATATTTCCCCTTTCATCTTTTCCTCTCTGTCTTCTTCTTGCTCTTCCTCTGTCTCTATCTGTCTTCATTAGCATCACAGTATGGCTGTATTTATCGTTCTTGGAGAGGATCAGTGGCCTGCCTAGGGGCTGGTGTGATGAAATTAAAAAAACTCACAAACACACACACACGCATCTGCACACCCACACTCATGCACAGATCCTGTCGGGTCCTGTACGTGACACGGCTCTATACATACACACAAAGACCCTAAGGGTACTGGATCTAATGAGGACACTGGTCTAGAGCAGGGTTACCATAACAAGCTTAGCTCAGTGTGTGTGTTGGGCAGCTTCCACGCTGTCCTTATCAATTGAAAAAGGCCCCTTTGAAGCAGTAAAGGTACCATTAGCTGGCCTGCAATCTGCTGGTGAGGAAAAAGATGGCAAAAGGCAAGAGAAGGATGAGGTGAGGGAGATCAAGAGACGTATAAGCAGCGCTTTCATCTCAGGTATCCTCTACATTCTGTTCACGTCAAAGGCTACTGGCAGAGGCCTTTATGCACACACCAACTTGCTGGCTCAATTATGAAACCCAAACATCAAAACTGTGGGTTTTTCTTTCCTCGACAGCTGACTTAAAATGATACAAAGCAATCTCCTGTTCCTGATTGGAAAGGCGCTGGCTCCTGATTTGCATGGAAAAATATGTATAGTGTTCTTTTCAGCTCGCCATTTTTATTACTTTATTTTTGAGTATGATTTCTCTAAATGGAGACAAACACACAGAGACACACTAAGCAACAATATGGATTTCTAGAGGATGATTTACAATTTTCACCACCTACAGCCACTGACATCTAAAGAGCTAAAGCCCTTTAGTCACTTTACACTATGTAAACTCTCCCCTCTGCTTCATCATTCTTTAATTGGGGCTGTTAATTGCTTCTTTAATGGCTTCTCCAGGACCTAGAACTGGCACTGTGGGAGACAAAGGCCAAGGATGGCTTATGTCACCCCACTTGGAAGACACAGAGCTGGACAGGGAAACGCAACCCCATTGACCTGGCAGCTGGAGGCTGAACAACATCATCAGCCTTCAGGTCAGCTCACTCTGGCAGCGAGCAGAATGTATGCATTAAGTAAAACAAATGATAATTTCCTCCATAGTCTGCCTAGTACTTAACAGTCATTAGTGTGAAGATGAACTTAAACATCCCTCTGGAATGTGATCATTATCGCGGGTATTGTGTAGCGCGGGCTAAATGAAATGTATAAGTACCGGGCTTACTGTATACTGTCCATCCTGACCTTTAGGTGAAAGCAATATGGTACTTGGCTCAAGGCAAAGAGTTCTTAACTCTCCCGAAGCAGCACACTTTCTATACATCCTCTATTACTTTTCTTAAAGTGCTTTTTGGGGGCATTTGCTAAAGTTATGACACCTCTCCGACTGAGAAAGAAGTCTGTGTTTGCTCATTAATTCTGCCACCTGGAATGTTTGAGCACCCACGATCAAGTCATTTCCTCTCGCCGCAGTGATTAAAATGCAGCGCACGAATTTGGGCCAGAAATGTCAAAGTGCTCGTTGTGTTCCCACTCCATAACCACTGTGTCATATCTGACCTTTTCCCTCCATCACTGTCACCGCCACTCATGTCTTGGTATCAAGCCGACGTTGTACACCTGGAGGAACCGGCTGACTTAACAGCAAGACGTTGTGTTGACAAACCGAGGGGAAACAACCTTTTGAATGAAGATCAAACTGCCATTCTGCGTTGTCGAAGCTGATTTATCAATGCCCTGTTAGTGGAAACTGACAAGTGCGAGACTATGTCTTACCTGTAAAATGTTGACGCTGATTTGAGATACAAACAAAAGCAAGTTCCTGATGGAAACTCTCAGGAAAATACTTAAATGATGCTTGATATTTACAGCGCACAGGGTATGTAAATGTAGAAATCAAAGCTTTTAGAAGCATGTAAACACAGCCTCCAACACCAGATGTAATCAATACAAAGCAGACTTTTTGCATGTGTAACAACTCTTGCATTCATTGAAGAACCTGGGACTGGAAAAAAAGATGCAGTTTCAACAAATCAGTGGTTTAAATGGACTACAAAGCGGAGAATACAATTGGCGCCTCCTGCTCTGCGCGCTGCATGCATCAGCTTTGATTTCATTTGATCATAGAAAGCAATCAATAGCCCATCACAATGTTCCCCTATTAATCTCAGATCCAAATCAATTCAGTTTGTTTTTCCATACAAACTCAGGTAACAAGATTCTCCACACAATGGTAGGCACACACTAACTGCACGATTACCCATTCCGCACTGGGCACTCACTCACAGATATAAACGAGCTGTCAGAAAGCCACAAGAAAACTAATTGGATTGAGAAAAAAATGAACAAGCATTTTGTCGTTTGGTCAATACTAACAGCATGGATTGGGAGTTTTACATAAAATCTACTTAGACTTTGACAAAAGCCAATTGACGCAGCCTTTGGGGGGTAAATACAATCTCTGTTGTTTTGTTTTTTCTCTTGGCTCGGTTTTAAGTAAACATATTTTCAAGTGCGGGCCTGGAGAAAAAATAAATAAATAAAAAGGAAAGAGGTCCCATGGGTGGAAAGCAGATGTGATCATTACAATCCTAACCCGTGAATTAGACACACACACAAACACTCAGGACAAAGTCAAGCTGCTCTCAAAGTCGAAGCGTGCCGCACTACAAAAGCATCAAAGCTTAGGAAAGTTAAAGAGAATTACAATCTGACCTGATGGCACCTTTGGAGAACAGAGAGAGAGAGAGGTGAAAGATGGAGACATTTAGCATAGAGTGACACCAGCAGACCAGACAGATGGGTGGTATCCAAGCAGACAATAAGCACAATGATTACAGTTGTGTCAGCAGCAGCTTTTTTTTTCAATGTCCAATTTCTCCTTCTGGAGGCAATCCTCATTGTTTCCATTGTCCAAAGATCCTTTGAGGTTGGATCTCAAATGGCTGTAGTTTCTGCTGCAGTCTCTATTATGTTTGCTACATCACAATGCAACCATACAGTCATTATTTTTTTCCTTTGCCCACATCCACAATAGAATGTAGGTCTTGACTCACAAAATGCAGTTTTAATTCAGAGTTTAAAATCTCTAAGGATTAGTCCAAGTTTAGTTTTAGACTAAACTGCTTAGACTTAGTTGCACTGATAGTTTTTTAGGCCACAGGGGGTATCGCAACAAGCTATGAAATTGAAATACTATCACCCTATAAAGTCACTGTGAACATGTAAACTTATTTATGAATGAATGAAGAATTTTATTTCGGTTATATACATCTTGAGTAAGATAGATTATTTCGCACAAATTTTCTTACGACCAAGGAGTTGGCTGAAGCCCAAGGCTTATTTTTGTCTATCCTATATCAACCAAAGGATAACTCAGAATAACAGCAATACAACAGAAAGGAAATAAATTTATTCATAAATGCATAATACTTATATTGTCATCATTTCACACTGTAATCTGTGATCATTTTATGTTTTTTTTTTTTTTAAACTCAGCAGAGAGCAACACAATTTATTTACACATCTAGCAGAAATGAAACAGTGTTAGCAAGTTTGTATCCATCCAATGAATTGAATGAAATGAATATTTCTTCTCTTTTTTTTTTTAGCTCTAGTTTGGTCTACACCAACAACTGAGGAAATTCTCACTTAGCTGTTTAATGATTCACTATGTTCCCTGACTTATCCGTTTGCCGTTTGGAGCCAAGCAGGTACTAAATAGTTGGATTTTACGAGCTTTTTCACTGTAAAAAGTTGCCACACGCAGTCATTCAAGTATCCGTATTAATAAAAGGTGGTATTGTGTCATTTTGAACAGCTCGGTACTGCGATACTTTTCTAGTAGTATACCGTGCTAATAAACACTAATCTGACCCACCATTAATGGAAAAATACTGATCTATGCAGATTTAAAAATAGTAATATCCTGTTCAGAATGAGCTGGATACAAAAATTTAAGCAACTAAGTAATTTTAAGTTGGAGATAAACAATGTTTTCGCTTTTCTTTTTTTTTAAAAAAAGATTTGCCACGTGTTGCTGAGCTTCTTTCACGTGAGTTTTGTAGTACTTGAGATCAGCCTCAGCCTCAAGGCCGGTCTCAAGACCACCTTTTGAAGGATTCAGTATCTTTTCTCACTCAGTGACATTTTACTTGGAGTGCTGGATAAACATGTTTAAATTGTTTTCAGCTCCTTAGTATTTACATCCGCTTCACCTCTGCAATGTCTTTTGATTATTTTTTTAAAGACATTTAATTGTACCCTACACATTCTGTCTATATGGTGGGAAAGGTAAATGAGAAATTTTCATTTGTTTTCTTTCTGTTTTTTCACAGAAATGTGGATTTTTCAAATAATGTGAGGAGTCTGCATGTTCCACATTATATCGTAAGTCTGTCATGCACTGGTCTGGCCTTGATTTGACTTTGAGTTGGTCTCAACCCGTCTTGGTGTTACATTCTGGTCCTGGTCATGACTTGATCTCGGTAAAGGTTGTCTTGACTACAACAGTTTTATACTGTGAAGACAGCAATAAAATATAAATAACTTAGGGTATCATCAGTCTCACTGCAATATGCAGCTTAAGTAAGTAGGCCAGTGAATGGTTTGAATATTTATTGCAGAATAACCTGTCTTAGAGTCTCTTCAGTGCCCTGAAATGATTTATTGCCATGAAGTCATACAGTGCTTCTTTAATGGTAGAATTAAACCTATACTGAAGCACCACTGAATTGAAATTAACAAGCTCAGCACCGACATTTTTGAAGGCCGCAGCTAACATTAACTGAAAACCCCAATGTGACTCAACACATTCAGGGGCCTTATAGCTATAAAAAGTTGATCGGGTGCTTTTCACAGTCTGAAATGATTCTGGGTTGTGTGACTGACGCTGCTGTGGTTTGATACATTCATCTGATCCGTTTGACGTCAAACCCCTTCGGCTGACAGATGCAAGCGACAAAAAAGGGCTATTGGAAGGTTAAATCAAAACAACACTCCTGCAGAGAGTTCCCAGTGCCTTAGCAAATTTTCAAAGACTCTCAAACAAAGAGTCTTGTTCACAAGTCATTATTAACTAGTCAGAGTTAAATCTGATGTCAGGAACGGAGGTGTTGCAATTCTAAAGCTTATTCCTGTATGTAAGTGCAACTCATATTAGTCACCTGTGTTCACGATGGCTATACACAAAACTGACACTGTATATTACCTGTATATGCAGTGATTATTATATAGACATAAACACAAAAATGAACCCCCACACACAGGGTGTGCACACACACACACACACACACACACACACACACACACACACACAAACAGACACACACATAGTAGCAGGTGCTCTCTGTTGGATGTGGATGAAGACAGATGAGCGGTGATCATTCTCATTAGAGCAGTGATGAGCTCCCGTGAAGACATACACCTGGACTAGTGCACACCTGGGGAGCCAAAAAGAACGTGTACATGTGTGTCTGTGTGTGTCTGTATGTACACACCCAGAGACAGGAAAGAAAGAGACAAACAGATTACAGAGGTAAAGAGACAGGAATAAAAGAGAGTGATGGAGAGAAAGGATTACTAGAGATCCACCCAGCACATAGACACATACAGTCAGAGATAAAAAAAAAAAAAAGAGGTCTATTAAATGGCATTTATAAGAGAGACCATAATGTTGATGGGCCAGTCAGTCCATTTCATTTTTCTCACCATTACAAGATGTATTTCTTATCAGTATCACTACATATACCTTCGTCCTATAACCTGCAAACTGTCTCTCCATGGGGATACAGACGCACACACTCACTTTATCTCTGATGAACCTGTCTCTGGATCACTGTGGCCGCAAGAATGTATTGCAAACCCTATTTAATGTACCTCATTGAAGCCGCTGTCTGCAGTATAATGGTCACAGTGTGCGTGAAGGTTTGTTTTTCAGAGATACGCTGTAGGAGGAAAATGCATTTAGTGACACCATCTGAGGCAATCCTGAGCCTTGCATTGAAACATAACGTCACGGGTCGGGCATGGCATTTATATATAATTCATAATAACACCACAGAACTTGTATGTGAACTTGTGGACCCACATGCTTTTTCTGTCTCGGCTGGAGGTAACAACTACATGCACATTGTTATAATGGCTGTATCAGTAGATGTAGCATGCAGGAGGCAGATGTAACATCCTGCTTCCTGGCTACATCATATTTCCCCGTGTGTGTGTGTTCCAGATTGATAAGAGTGGGCGGGACAAGGTCGGATAGGGAAACCTAAATCGCTTGTTGATTGACGCATGCTGTCATCCAATTCCATTAGCTTTGTTCCTACACACCTTGGCTGTTGCTAATTTAATCTCAGCTCTGATAGAATGTAATTTGGTTAAAAAGGGCCCCTTATTAATATTTCCAGAATCATTTTCAGCCACTGATGGGCAGAGGAACTTTCATTACAGAGAGAAATTACAAAGGCGAGATGGCGTGTAAATGGGGAGACAGTGGATGGGAATGGACAGAGATGTATGGGGGCATGGATGCAATAGCTGACATCGTTAGCTTCAATCAGTAGCCTGAATATAGGAAAAACACACACACACATACACACACACACACACACGCACACACGCACACACGCACAAACATAAGCCTACATGGAAAGGAGAGCACATATAGTGCAGTGGAGGAAAGTTACTAAGTACATTTACTCAAGTACTGTGCTTACGTACAATTTTAGGAGGCTTGAACATTTATACACTTCCTTTCTACATTTCACAGGGAAATTCCTTTTATTTCACTACAACTGTAACTATTATTTATTTTTCAGAATAAGAATGTACATATGAGCTAAGCTAAGCTATATGATGAGCTTTACAGTATAAAACACAGTAGTTAAAGATTAAAAGAGCAAGTTCCCAAACATTTAGCTTGAGACCCCTTTCCAAAAAAAAAAAATATAAAAAATAAAAGACCTGAGAAAATTCATAAGTTATAGTGTACAGAACATTCACACTTTGCAAGAGCTAGCTCAAAGTTAAGATTAAAATACACAAGTTCACGTCCTTAGTTTAGAGTTTACTTTTTTTTTTTATCAAACAGGGTTGCCACGGTGGTGCGCTGAGCTGCTGAAGTTGCTTGAAAACTCACAAAACTGTGCGTACACATCAGAATTGGTGAGAAAATCTCATAACTAGGAAGTGGTTTCTAACTGTACATCGTACAGTACATCGTCAAATCTGCCCCAAACTGCGACATCTACATGCCAATAAAGAGACACAGGGCCACCCACTGGCAACAGGAAATGACATGTTTTTTACATTGGTAACCTTAACTTAAGTAAAAGACGTGAATATTTTCTCCACCTCCGCTGATACAAGGCACAGACATGCCAACACACACCTACACAAACACCAATCCCCGTACATTAAGATGCAATCTATAGGCTGGAGGATGTCTGACAACCATCTAGCTGTCAACAAACATAATAAGCACCATAACAACAGAACATAATCCAAAAGGCTTCTGGTTCCCAGGAGAGAAAAATATCCCCCTCCTCGCTCTGAGACGACTATTCTGCTTCTATAGGCCCCAGCTATTACTGCCCTCATGTCTCTGTGCTGTCTTCTTCTCCTCCTCCTCTCTTTGTCTCTCAGCTTATTGCCAAAAGAACAGCAGAAACAGCCATTTAACGCCTGACATGTCACACATCTACAGATTACATACATACATACAGACAGGTGACACCACAACTGTGTATCACGCCATATCAGCGAGCAGAAAGTCTATCATTGCACTCCTGTGTGTCAGTGTGTGTTTTTGCATATAGTGTGGTATTCAAAGGAAACGGCAGTAAAGGGAGTAACATTTGGCAAGCTCAGCTGCACTTGTGGTGCATCCCGGCCCCTCTCCAGTCTTTGTATTAATTCTTCAACCTCCTTTTCTTACGCTCCAATACCGACTTTGAGTGGCCCACCGGAGAGAAGAATGAATTTGTAGCAGGTAATCACTAATTTCTGGCAGATTAAATTTAGCAAGTCGTCTCCTCAAGTCTGGTATGTAGCTTTGGAATTGCTTTTGCTTTAATTTCCTGCTGTAGTACTTTTATTCACTCATGCGCCTCACATCTGTGCACCACCCCCTCCGCTTCCTTCTTTTCCTCCGGCTATATCCCAAACCCTCCCCTCTACTCATCTCCCTGTCCCACCTTCCTCCTCTGCTCCCTACTGTCACCCACATGCCCTTTCCACACCTCTGCTCCTGTACCTACCTTCTTTTTCTTCATCATCCATCCCTCCCTCTGGTTCCGTCTCTTCCTCGCTGCCCCAGGCCACCCCTCTTCTCCAGTCTCATCCAGCCTTTCGGGATAAAGAGAATACAGAGGATCAGTTCTGCTCAGTGACCTTTGGAGGTGGCCTTCAATCTAAAGGTATGGCAGGGGAGGCAGAGCTTAGAGAGATTTACTGGGGTTGCCTACGGGGGAGAAGAGATTTCTCCCCCTGCTAATTCTCCAGAGGCAAAGAGAGGTGTAGTGGAGAGAGGGAGAGGAGAGAGGAGAGGAGAGAAGAAGAAGAAGAAGAAAAGAAGAAGAAAAGAAGAAGAGAAGAGAAGAGAAGAGAAGAGAAGAGAAGAGAAGAGAAGAGAAGAGAAGAGAAGAGAAGAGAAGAGAAGAGAAGAGAAGAGAAGAGAAGAGAAATTAAGTGTCTTTTCTGAAACAGAGACAGAATGGACGCTGGGGCAGATGGGAGTAGATAAGAGGAAAAGAATGGCAAGGAGAGGAGAGAAGAAGCGCCTGCTGGTCACAGTGGGTCTGC
Source organism: Plectropomus leopardus (assembly GCF_008729295.1). Lineage (NCBI taxonomy): Eukaryota > Metazoa > Chordata > Actinopteri > Perciformes > Serranidae > Plectropomus > Plectropomus leopardus. The sequence continues at coordinate 10,422,651 of NC_056471.1, forward strand.
GGTCATTTGTGGCACAACTGGAGGTTCTGACCACTGAGAGGAGAGGACAGATGCATAGATACAGTATAGGATTAGAGAGACACATGTGGAGAAAGAGCATATCATGAAAGGAATGAAAAACAGGTATATCCTTTAAAAGAAATGCTGCAAGAGGGCGCCGCAGAGGACTGGTGTTGGTGTCTTGATGATGGTAGCTTTGTACATTTTACACCTACAGCCTGTCAACTACAGCAGACTTGATGCTAAACCTACCGTGGGGACAGCTGAAGGTTAACGCAGAAGAAATCATGCTGTGTGTGGATATGTGTGTGTGTGTACAAAACTGTCCCACGAGGGGTCCCCTTGCAGGTGGCTTTTAATTTTGGTCCAATTTGCATATATCCAATCAGGTAGAGTAATTGGGAGTGTGTGCGATAGCGTGGGGAGACTACACACACACACACAGAGGGCGTTAGTCTGTCCCGGGATGCAACAAAAATTCGCTGCAGACGAGCTGATGACACTGATAATTGTGACACTGAGTGATGGCTCTAATCAGCAAAAGTATCTTCCTAATCAATTGACCTTCCCTCCACCTCCTCCTGTCTCCATCTCCCAGGCTTCAAAACAACTCCTTGTCCCCCACATGAAAGGTGTCCACATCGGAGATGAGCATGAATAGCCTGAATTACAATTATTGACCTTGACAGGCAGCGGTAGACAAAGCCAAGCGATAAGAAGCAAACGGGGAGAAAGGAATTCTCAACATGGGGCTGGATGAATAAGTGATGCCTGTCAGCTGATTTCGGCTTTGTCTAAAGCTGAAGCATGCAGTCTTTGTGGATTTCATGGTTCAATATTTACATTTCAAATATTCTTAAATTGCATATTGTTACACGAAAGGGATTATTGCAATGTTACTTTTGATTTTAAAAGTATAGGGGAAAAAAGCCTGTTTTTTGGATGGTCTCTTAAATTCCCCAAAACCGCAGCACAGAGCAAAATCTGTGTCAATGCTTCTGTTGTCCCATATCATGACCACATTTTTCTATATACCAAAAGCGCACTGCATACTAGCAAGTCCTGAGATGAATTGAAAAAGTTTGCATTTCCGTAGGGGTAAAAAAAAAAAGAGAGAGAATTTTCATCTAGTGAAAACTTGAATTATCATCGCAAAGCTGATAACTTTTATCTCAGCTTGTGAAATTTTTCCGCTTGGATAAACATGTTTTTTTATTTTATTTTATTTTATCTTTGTTTTTACTGGAAAGCAAAAAAAAAAAACCATTAAAATTACTTGAATAAATTCCTTAACTTCAGATTTAATAGAACTTTGATGGTATTTTTGTAGAAAAACTGCAGTACAATGAATTGTTATAAAGCAATGTTATTTTAATGAATCAAAACAAACAAAACAAAACTGATGTTAATTGTGTGGCATCATTTAAGAGTCAATTTTAAGGGTAATTATATTGTCTTATCTTCAGCCCCTCAGAAAAAGAAGTTAGCAGTTTTAAAATTGTGTTGCTGTCATAGAAATAAAATAATCATTTTATTTCATTTATGGATGCTCTGCAGACTTGCAGTTAATATTTCTCTCTTATTATTTAAACAATAAATAAGCACGTATTTGTTATGCTAAATGGTTAGATAGCTTGAATTTTTTATTCTGTTTAGAAATACATTTTAGCCTTTAAAAAACTAAACACATCATCATCATTATACATTAGTTCACTTGTATTTTTTTAGGTTGCTTTTAAACTCTGCATTGGATTTTCTGCAGATGAGGCATTTTGCATATTTAATTCTAAGGTTTTTAATATAGTGCTTTCAGTATTTATTGATTCATTCTTCCATTCTGATGTTTGAATTAAAAAAACAAATAAACATATATAATGTATAATTTTTTTATGTGGTTAAATTATAGTATAAATATAGAGTGAGAAATACAAGCGCCCAAGTGTGCCACGGCACCCACTATAGAATTGATATAAAGGATATAAAACAACAAGTTAAGTCAGAAAGGTACATTTCAGGGAAAGCTTAACAAGGGTATTACAGAAAACAAATATATTTCCTTCAAATAATTCAGGTCTTAAATTTTTAATTAAAACTGGTGTGTGCCAGTTTGTTCTGTGCAGTGTTAATTGTTTTGTTTTTTTTATATGAGGGGCGGGGAGGCGTTTCTGCACCAGTATCACTGAGACATATTCCTGTAAATAATATCACCTGATGAATTATTACATTAAGAATTGTTCTGTGGAAATCATGAGGACAGAAAAAAATGGCGCTGAAGTATAATAATCCACTGTGCAAATCCTCAGTAGTTTTACATTGTTGTCACATAAAGGAAGAAAGTTGAAACAATCTTTCATATGCTGCAGTATAAAGACATAGAGCAGAGATACTCAACTTGCTGAAAAAATAACAGTTCAGGGGCCTGTTACAGTCATATACTGACATCCATAATTAACATACATATAATTAGGAGATATCTTTTCTTTTTGATAAACAAGCTCTACGCTGATGCTTTTTTTGCTCTCTGGTACATTACTGACTACATTCAAAGCACACACAAAAAAATCCCAGTGTGAATCAATTTATTTTTGTTGTGGATTAAAATTGGTCAACAGGCAATCTGGCGCCCTATCAGGGGCTAGATCTGGTTGGCTGTAAATTGTGTATCACTTAAATCAAGGGTTGTGTTACAATATTCAACATGCTTTTGCTATGTAAAAAAAACCTGCCTGTTACCTTTGCTGTTCTGTTTGTTTGTGTAAAGAATAACGGAAAAAGTAATTGCTCAATTTTCATGAAACTTGGTGGGACAATGAGGCAGACACCAAGGAAGAGCCCGTTAAAATTTGAAGGGGATTCAAATCACGGGACAGATACACAAATTATGTTTCCCTTTTTAAAATTTGTGAGATAGTGCATTTAGCCTTGAGGTCTGCACCTTCCCTTCCCTTTTCCAATGTTACATATATATACATCTGACTGTATAAATGTTCATTTTTACATTGCCAAAACATCTAAAGTGTTTCAGCAAAACTTTCCAGTATATTTACTTAAACAGAAATGCTCGTTTGAGTCGTTCCAGCTCTTTGGATGAACTGCTGTCTCTTTATTTGGAGGCATGATGAAAAATGCATATGGTTGGAATGACAGCTAATTTCAGTGAGAGTGACAGAGTTTGCGGATTGTAATACTCTGGAGAAGTCTAATCAAAAGCAGAAGGGCCGGCTTGAGAAGAGAGAAACACTGAGAAAACCCATAATTACCAACAGCCAAGCAAATGGGCCATCTAGGCACACAACCACTTAATTGGTAGTTAGGTTTTTCTGTGCAAAGGCACAAAAGCACCAGAGATAATTTCTTAATGGGGGCCTATTAAGTCTGAGGATCTGGCATTTAGGGCTCACATGGAGGCAAACACAAATAAACGAGGTGCACACACGAAAACCCACACCGGGAGAGACACACACACGTGCGCGAAGCTTACAGAGACAGACTCTGGCCGTCCACTGTCCACTCATGCACACATTCACAGATCTGTTATTGTGAAAGCAAGGTGGTATTTTTTGCATCTCTGAACAGCCTTCACTGCAACATTGTGATGCTTTGAAAAGAAGCGTGTGTGTGCACAGTAATTTCCTGCCTTCATGTATCTTGATCATAAGTGTTAACAGGTAGAGGAGCAGATAATTGACAAAGTGTACGCATGTAGTATGCTTCCGTCTCGCAACTTGTAGGGATTACTGTACAACAACCAGGAGAGAAAGTGCATTTGTTTTCAGCCACTATGTTAAGAAAAAATGAGGAAGAAAAAAAAAGCTTTTATGTCACTCACAAATACTATATAATGTATTTTTAATCATTTAAAGGCTCGAGGGCTCTTGATGACCTGGGGCTCTGGACAACTCCACGGTGCCAGCAGCCCTGACAGTAACTGCAAAGCCACATTGCTTTTCTCCCCACCACCTTCCAAACAGCTCATACAGTACAATCAGATCAATTCAATTAAATCTCATACATCCATAGTAAAAGTACAACAAAATGTACCATAACTACCAAAAGTTAAATTGTGCTATTCCTTCTGCAGTAAAACGTCCAGTGCGACACAATTGTACGATAGGCTGTATGACAGTATTGGATGTTTGATTGTGTAACTGTGTAAGCAGAAATTTTCTCCATAGAGTCACAAGGTAAATGTGGTGTGCTTTCCCTCATTTAATAGGTAAGGAAGTTTTGTCACACAAATGTATTATTATTATTATTACTTTTTATGTATTTATTGAGTTTTACTTTTCTCTATTTTTTGTGGAATTTTTAATTTTCACTATTTTTTTCACATAAAATTCAAATAAATAAATAAAAATGAATAACAATAATAATATATTATGGACTTTAAAATAAAAATAATTAAAAAAAAACCTCCTTAGTGATTAGAAAAACAAATAAGTTAGCTTAATGAAACCACAGGTTTCGACAAATGTGTGCAAAATGTCATTTTTTTCTTTTGGAAAATATAGGGGAATAGTGTCAAGTAGTACAAAATACTGCTAAAAACACTGACGTAAAGTACAAGGATCTTAGAATTGTACTTGAGTAGTTACGTTCCACCTCCACCTGCTGTGGAGAAAAGTGTCACACTGGTTCCAGGTTTCTACAGAAATAACATGTGCTGATCAGACATATGGAGTAGTGCCAGGAAACAATCAAGTCACATGCAGTAATGCTCCTCTCTGCCTGTTTCTTCTGAAAGGTAATAAAGACTACCGGTGGCTATAATAGAGCTTTGGTCCGTATATGGGGAGGGGGGAAACGCACTCACACACACACACACACACACACACACACACACACACACACACACACACACACACACACACACACACACACACACACACACGTGCGCGCATACACACACACACGCATCTGTCCAGCTTAGCAGCTGCGCTTGGTCAGTGCAGCAGGCAGGCTCTGTAAAATTACACTTGAGGACATAATCTTGACAGTACACTGTGTTATCTCAGGCTGCCGTGATGTTGATTCAGCAACAGAAACAGCCGTACACAAGACGGAATCTGGGAGGAAATGAAGTGTGATGGGCCTCTGCTATACTTTAGTGTACGTGGAAATGTCTCATGGAGAGAGAAAAAAACACATCCTTGTCTGGCACATTATTTGTTTCTGCCCTTAATTTATTTTGGCACAGAAACACAAAGTCTAAACTGAAAGACAACACAGGACATTTTTTAGATTAGCTTTGAAAAACAACAGATTTGGGCGTAAGATAAAAAGGGATAAGCTTTTTTTTTTTTTGGTTGAATGTTTGAAGACCTAAAGTGACATTTCTGTGCCTCGGAGTTCACTCCTCCTTGTACTCCATCAGCAATCATTTCAATTGTGACAAATTCCTGCAGATGATGATGGCTGATCTCATCCGCACATTTTATATTTCAGGAGCTCTCTAAGCCAGCTTGCTAACTTCTCTGCTATGCACCAGCAGGGAGTAATCTCTTGCGAAAACATTTATCTTTGAGGAATCTTGCTTAATCATCTCGATGGTGTTGTGCAGCTCAGCATTGGAGGAGTTAGGTGGTTTGGATTAGGCCCTCCTGCTGTGTTCAAGTCTTATCACAGCCTCCACACTATATCCAGCTACAAGTCGATGGTCTTAGCCCAAGAATCCTCTCTCAGAGCGAGCCCCGAGTTCAACTCATTGCTTTTTTGTCAAGTGACAATATCTGTCTGTGGCTTTGAGCATCACATCACTCGATACATCAATCTCATAAGGTCTTAATCTCTTAAAAAGCCTTTTTTTCACCACTCTTTGAGGCTGTTTTATTCACTGACATGCCTATTGATACACGTTTAAAAGGGTAATTTGTAAGGCCATAGTGAAGTTAGCACCTGTCCTCTATCTCCAGCACCTTATCACCTGTCCTCATCACGGTTTATATATAGGCCGCGGCTCTCGGGGTAGAGATAAAATGGCCGCCGCGGGAAGCAGACGTGTTGTGGAGTCTTGCAGAGAGGTTAATGATGGGCTGGCTGTCATTCCCGAGGCAGAGACGGAGATAGGTCATACACACATATACTTGTTGACCACACACGCTCTCGAGTGTGTACGCAGGCGTGGAGACGGATGTCAGGGAAGTGAGTGATGCATGTTACCCTGAGTGTTTCTGACAAGCCTGAGCAGTCAGGGAAAACAAGGCCGTGCTGCATGATTACTAACTGACACATGAATATTAGCAGGCTAGCTGCTTCTCGCCCGCTGATGAGTGTCTGTTAGCGTGTGACGAAACACCTACCACCTGGCTCCGTGTACCCCCGGCATTCCCCAAAGACACTCGACCCCATGCTTCAGGCTTCAGCAGCGCCCGTCCCAATAATTGCCCTTTCATCGCTCTTCAAAGTGTATATCAGAGGGAATGTGTGTTTAAATATGCGCATGTATATTGCTGCGGCCTGCTGCTGCACATGTGTCGAGGGGATAATTATCCTTTCATGTGTCCCGTCCGCGGCGTACTGCCCACTCAGGCTCTCCTGACTGCTACCATTTCCCCTCAAGTTTATTTTTCCTACATTTACGTGCTCACTTTTATGTTCGTGTCTACATTTATCAATCAATCTCTCTTCCAACGGCATCTCCTCATCAATCTGTGAAATACCTGCTGCTTCTCCTCCTCCTCCTCCTCATCTATCCCTCCCCTCCCCTCGCCATCTCTCCTCCCTTCACTCACACTTCTTCATCTCTCTGTTGTTTGTGTGTGTGTGTGTGTGTGTGTGTGTGTGTGTGTGTGAGAGAGAGAGAGTGTGTGTGTGTCCACATGTCTGCAGAGTGGATGGAGCCCAGCTGTCGGAGCTGTCAATCACTTTGCCAGGAGATGAAATCAGGATGTTCAGAGGACACACAGCACCTATCTGGCTCTCTGCAGATATGAGCACTGCGAGAAGGGGTGTGTGTTTGTCTATCTGTGTGTGGGTGCGTAAGGAGGTTGGAGGCGTGTGCGGTAGGTGAGGGGTATTGATGAGTATGTGCGTGTGTGTCTATACCCAGAGCGGTAATATGATAGATAAATCAAGTTTGGGATGTAGAGGTTGAGCCCTCCTAAACTCAATAGGACAGGTAAGATTGGACTTTTTTCTCATTTGCATTCACCTTGTTGTTTATAAACCACTTAATATTGTTTACTAGAGTTTTTGTCACATTAAGTTGTCTTTTGATATATTACCAGTAAATAGGAGGGCAGCAGTTATTTACCTGCCGTTTGCGTACAATAACCTTTATTTAAATTTTCCATAATACCGACTCTCTCACTACTTTGAAATCCTGCCTCAAAAAAAGACCTTTTAAACTTGCCTATTCTGTGACGATTGTTGTTGACATTGTACATATTTTTTATTGCATGCTGTTGTTTTACTTATTTTCTGATATTTTATTTTATTGTTGTTGTATCTGTAAGGTGACCTTGAGTGTCCTGAAAGGTGCCCATACATAAATTGTATTATTATTATTATTATCATTATTTCTATTATTATTATTATCATTATTATTATTATTATTATTATTATTATTATTATTAGTAGTAGTAGTAGTAGTAGTAGTAGTAGTATTAATAGTACTAGTACTAGTAGTAGTATTACTTTTGAACCAGTGAAGGTGAGCGGTATAGAATTGTAAATATACTTTATATTTTACTTCTTTTTTTTTTAATCTTACATCTATTGATACACACCCATGTAAAAAAAAAAAAAGGAATGTGCCTATATAATTCATAGACCTTGTTCTTTGATGGTTTTATAACTGTACTCTCAGGAGAAAGTAGTTCACTAAAACACTGTCGGCAATATTTTGTGTAGATTATTCACAGTAACAGAACGTGAATAAAGAGAGCTTTTGAATTTGTTTGGATATATTTTTTTCAATGCTGTTAACACTAGACACTAAATTCTATTCAGTTCCATGTAAAAGCAGTATGTTTTTCTTTGTACTAAATCAGCCAAATCAGCCTTTATATAAAGAACCTACACTCTTAAAAATAAGGATTCAAAAAGGGTTCCTCTTGAAGGTCTGAGGGTCTACCCAGAACCATTTGTTTAGGAAGAACCCTTTTCTTGAAGTTAAAATTTTAGGCATGCAACAACTTTGGTGTGTAAGGACCCATTGCTGTGTTTCCTGCAACCTTTTAGCCTCCAAATATGGGTGAGACATCAGTCAAGCTGAAGACCACTTTTTGAGACCAACAAAACACCATAACAGTTGTGATTTATTTATTACACGTATGGATCTATTAAGAACCAGTTATTCAACGTTTGTTGACTTTCTGGAAGGAACCCTCTGAAGGGATTCCAGGTGGAACCTTTATAAATGTTTCACCCGGAACCAAAAAGGGTTCTCCTATGGCAGGAGTGTCCAAACTTTTTAGGACTGGGGCCAGATTAGATCATGTTTAAGTACCTGGGGGCCAACTGCCACTACTGCCTACTGCTACTGCAACTGCTACATCATAAGGGGTTCTAAAAAGAAAAAAAAAAAAACATACAATGACACAAGCACAACTACTTCATCTTTAAGTGAAAAAGTATTTAACTTTCCACCTCTCCTGAAAGCCTCGACTCCTGTCCTCCTCCTGTCGACTTCATGGCCACGTCTGCTACATAACAGGAAATATCTGGTGTTAACTGTTTGATTTGCTCATTTACTGTCTGTTTATTAAAAAAAAAACAAAAAAAACATTTGTTTTGCCTATGTAGTTCCTACTTGGTGCTTGTCTAATAACTGTATGATTGTCTTGCCATTGTGAGGTGAATGAAAATATATGCAAAGAGACCTTGGACCATGACCTTGCTTGATTAAGCATAATATGTAAATTATATAGAATATTTTGAAAGACAAGCCCAGGGCCATTTAAAATTGGTCTGAGGGCCACAATTGGCCCCCAGGCCAGACTTTGTACATGACTGTCCTATTGGGACAAGCTGAAGAACCCTATATTGTTAGTAAGCACCTTAAGAGTATATTATGCACAATATATCTTTCCCCATATGCAGTATGTCTTCATACCTATATGATTTATTATGGTCCCAATTAGTAATGACGTGTTTGATGTATGCATGAGGAATCATAAATTGAATGTGAAATATATCCCTAATAGCTTACAGCATTGCAATAGTTTGACATGTGAACAATATTGAATTTCTCGTCTTATCAGACTTATTTCAAAGCAGTCGAACAACACCTTTGGAGGACACAGAATAATGTAGCACATTTGATTTAGTCAGTGATTTAAATACATTTTTACAGTGCAAATTGAATCATTCAATCTCTCACATACACTGGATCTGCCGACGCCTTTGCTTTCTTCAATAAACTCAATTGATATTTTGTTGCTGTGTATCACAATAAAGAGCGAACTAAACTGTCAAAGCAACAATGACAGTTTCACAAGTGAGAGTTCAGCGATAGACTTGAGAGTACGCACACAGCTGCTGTTCCTGGCACAAATGAACAGTGAGTGCAGGGTGAAGAGTGTGTGAGGTCTGAAATGTAATTCTGATTGGTGAGTCATCCAAGCTTTTATAAACTAAAACTCAACTCTGTCTTAATAATTGCTTGGATGAAGAGGGGGAGAATGCGCCAAAATGTCTGTTATCTTCTCATCTGATTCAATTAAATAAACTGATATGCACCATGTAAGCTGAAATAATGATGCTAGATTGTGCTACAGGGCCTCTCGTCAAGACAGGGCATGAAAATCAGGTAATAAAGCAGTAATCATATCAATATCAATATCATCATGTCATTAAATAGTGTTCTTTAGTAGTACAGTTTTCCCATGTTTCCAAATAAAGTTAAAATTAATCATACAACAACAAGCCATTTTCCTTACTACTTTGTACTACTACTTACTTTGTAAAGACAAAAGGTTGTGTTTTGGGTTAAAATATGTACATTACATAACAACGTCACAAGCTTTAAATATGTCATGAGTGCGTGATGACAGTATGTCAGTTATGTAATGTTATGTTAAAACAATATTGACATATTGGTTTCACATAGGATACGCAACTGTGGTCTCCTAGATGAAAGTCTAGTTTTGTTTGAGCCATCTGCCTCCCTTCACTCCCACATACCTGGGTTTTCTCACTCTTTACACGGCATCAGTTGCTCTCAGCATCAAGTTTTGCATGAGTTTACATTAGTTAGCTGAAAGCCCAGAGTGTCTCATAAAGAAGCTAAAGAGCACTTTTGGCATCAATATCACATGCCAAGGGGCATGACAAAGCATCGGTATCAGATGACCTGGGAATGAAAACGGGCTGGAAAGGTTCAAACCATCTGAGAAAAAGTTAGGTTACAAAATTGATCAAAAAGGTCTCCATATGGATATCAAAACAGCTGTCTAGAAGGCAGCTTTATCAAGGCACGTAGTATTAGTAGAGACATAGCCGATACTACTTAAGGGAAAAAACAAACACCTCTGATTGGGTTCCTAAAAAGGAAATCTCAGGGAACAGACATTAAAGCTTAAGTAGATTTTGACACACATATTATAAAAAAAAGATTTCGATATAGAAGAAACAACTTAGTATGAAGTAAAAAAAAAAAAATAAAAACATTTTATGGAAATAATAAGAGTTAAATTCTAGAAAACGCACAGAGGCAGTTAAGGTTAAGGACACAGATAAAGGGAAGATGTCTTGGTATTGGCATAACAGATGAAAAACTATACAAAGTCAAGCAGGGGTTCAAAATCAACATTAGGCTATTTAAAGAATAGATTCAAAAAGCCTCTTTTGGGTGCTGGGTAGCTCAGTTTGTAGAGTGCGCGCCCCATATACTGAGGCTAAGTGACCCTGCTGCAGCGGCCCCACGTTCGAATCCTACTGGTGGGCCTTTGCTGCATGTCATCCCCACTTTTTCATCCCCATTTCCTGTCATCTCTTCAGCTTTCCTATCTAATAAAGGGCATAAAAAGACCCCATATATATATATATATTTAAAAAAAAGCCTCTTTCTACAAATAAAAATGGAAAAAGTCACCCTCTTTAGCAAAGCCTACGCACATGTACCAGAGAGCAGAAATTGTATGACCAGCCTCAATGAAGTAGGCTGCAACAGGGTATATTTTTACATCTTAAGGAGCTTCAATGTTTCGCTATACATACCTTACATGAAGTTTTGCCCCCAAAATATTTACCACATGGGCATGGAATAACATAAATTAACACCTCTCATGATGCAAGAAATAGCCCCCTTGAAAGGGATTTTCTCAATAAGGGTGGTAAAAAATCAGGGCATCAAAAAGTACATGTTACACTGTGCACAATTTCCATCCCTATTTCCATCTGGGATCAGGGCAAGTGCACTGTGGCAGGATTTCAGAAGGAGGCAGGACTGAATGGTCCAGGGTGTCTCTAAGGTTTGTGAAAAAAAGGACTCAGGGGGCTGATTAAAAACAATACAGTGCGGGGTAGATTTTAATATGTGCCAGTGTCTACGAAATAGCCACAACAGGAGTACTTGGTGATAAATAAGGTAACTTCTTTAGAACTTAGTGGACTAAAAACATGTTTCAGACTAACACAAAAGGAACAGAGGTGTCAAAAGCCACCATTTGTCCTCAAACGCCTACAGTAGTTATTTACAGAATGAAGTTGACCTGCGATTCTGAAATGACACAATTTATTCTAAACTCACTCACACCTCAAAAACTGATGAAAGTCACACGGCGATATGTCTATGAGCTTTATATTTATAGCAACACTGCCTCACTGAGTCACGCTGCAGAGTTAGTGAACTGTAGCTGTGAAGGGTTTCAGAAGTTCACAGGCATCTTTAATGTCAGATAATCGCATTGCCACTTTAGTGCCAAACATGTCAGCAATCACAATACAAACTTGAGAGTATAATACATATCGGTATTACTTTAGAAAGAGATTACCTCAAACCCAGATGTGACCTCAGCCCTCGCTCCCAGTTAAGTGTGTGTGTGTGTGTGTGTGTGCTTCCATTCATACAATATGCGTGTGTAATGTCAATCCGCTCTAGTCATCCTACACTTATCCTTCAACCTCTCTGCGCCCAGATTTAACTGTCGAACAGCACCCCCCTCTCACACACTTCCTTAAACCCCAGCACTTAGCCAACCCCCTGGATCACAGACACAATATTTTATCTTTCCAAAATGCCTGGGACATTTTTCCCCCTCACTGTCTCTAGCATGCTTAACATTGCCAAACGGAGCCAAATTGAACCAACTTAAAAGAACGTGTGAGATCTTTTGAAGAGAAGCATGACATAAACATTGCTAAGGATGAGAGCAAAGTGGAGGGTTGTACATGCACCCCCCCTCTCTCCGCTTGTCCAATCCCTGCATGTGCATAATTCTGTCTCAGAGGAAGCTCTGCTGCTCTTAGATGTTGTGATTTGCATGGATTTGAAGAGGAGATGGGGTGGATTTCCAGGACACTCATGACTGAATGTGACCATAGAGGCATGCTGGATTAAAAAAAGGCTGGGTCTTTGATAAGGAGATGAAGAAGAGCAGAGGAAAATGACAAGAAAGGTGATTAGAGGCCAAGGGCTGACAGTGGCTGTAAATATGGCACATTTCTGAGGGGTGATTTACAACTTGGGCACGTCAGGAGGCAGAGATGTGGGGAATGATATTGTTCAGAGTAATATTTCAAGGTATATATCAAAATGATTTACAAAATGCCATACTTATCTAAAAGTAGAGCTATGATCAACAGGTTCCATAAAAGGTCCTCAACTCACATACACAGCCAGATCGCATGCTCAGCACATGCACACATAATGCTGGGTGTTATTTGAAAAAGTCCAATACCAGCAGCAATAATATGTCGATGGAATGAGTGTTGATTCCAAAAATACACAAATAGCAGAATTTGGGTTTTTTATTAAAATACTGCAAGTCAAACTTGTCAATGCTGTGTTTAAAAGAATAGTCTACACTGTTTTTAAATTCGCTAGTGTGCTCCAAGGATGACGTTTTTCTGTAGGCTAACATGGAGGTTAACGTCGCCCTGGTTCCCTCGTCAAGATGCCATTTTGGATTTTTCCCATTGGATTTTTGAGAAAATAAACTCAAACAAACTTTTATGATACAAATGTACAACACTTTTAGGATTTAGCCTTTAAGCTTTTATCATTTAACCACTTGTTAGCAACTGCATTTTCCAAGACACATACAAAGACTTTGTAAACTCAGGAGTGGGGTATTTACTGTTGTATTTTACATCATGGAACAAAAGGTGAGAGTTTTTTAAGCTTCTGTTAACTACAGACCTTAGATCAGACTTCTAACCAAAAACCCATGACTTCCAAATGAGGGAACCTGGAGTGCTAAACTGCTAACTCATTTACAAGCACTCAACGGGCCTCATGCACTAATATGTACGTAGAAATGTTCTTACTCCGTGCGTAAAATAAGCGTGCCTGCATAATTACCGTCTGTAATGATAATGATGATAATGATAATTTCATGGCACTAATATTGGTGGGAGTAGCCATCAATACAGGCAGATTCAGGTCTCATATGCTCCACTGTAAGCTAGGCCTCGGACACTTGGTTTTTCTTGTGGAATATTTTAAGTACGACAATAATCGATGAGAATGAAAGACAGAGAATGAAATAAATGCCTTTACTGGTAAATTAGTAAATTGGATTTAGATATTGTTATCTCTGAAAGCTTTTTTAAATTAATGTTTTAATATTCTGTGCATTTAGTTAAAAGGTGATTGCTTCCATTTTCTAAGACAGCCACATGTTCATCGTTTGTGTGTACGCATGGTCTAAGGCTAATCTAAATTTTTCACAGAGTACGAACAAATTCAGGTAAGAACATACTGATGAATCACAGATTTGTGCGTAAAACATGAGTATACACAGTTTGAGCACAGATTTGTGAGTATGCACTCTGAATGAGGCCCAGTGTGCTTGTCCAGAGTTAGATAAGGAGATTAATGCCACTTTCATATCTGTCAGTAAGGGCTACTGTCTACAACTGGTTTGCATAGTGTTATACCAACACTTAAAATGGGGAAACAGCCAGCCAGGTTCTGTCGGCCCATAAAATCGAAATATGTTGTTTTACTCTCTGTATTTACTAACTAAAATTGTTTTGATTTGTGCACTTTAGAGCTGCTGGTAAGGGGATTTTTATATCTTTTGACAGAGGCAGGCTAGCTGTTTCTGTTGTTTTCTGGTCTTTGTAACACTATAAGCTAACTGGCTTCTGGCTAAAGCATTTTCACCACACTGACACTGTATATCACTGGTATCTATCTCATCTAACTAGGGCTGGGTATTGTCAAGAACCTCACTATTCAATTCAATTCAATTTCGATTCTTTGGGTCACGATTCGATATTGATCCAGTTGCTTCGATATTGATTCAGTTATGCATGTTGATGTCAGAAATACCCAGATAGTTCATTAGAATACCTTCTGATATGTGTTCAATAAAAAGGCATTATCTGTATTGATTTAGAGCAAACTGACTACAAAATTTATTTTACCATTACATTATTCTTTATTAAATAAAAATTAAAACTAAAATAAGCCTGAGCCAAACTTAACAAAAGTAATAAACATATATGCAGGATTTGTCGAACTGCATTTGTGTGTGATCCACAGCTTTAGCGTTAGCAACAGACTGCAAAACATCTGCATGGTGTCGGCTCAAATGGTTATGTAGGTTCATCGTGTTGTTGCAGTGTTTTAACACTGACTCATGAGGCTCACACACAACGTAACTACTATCGACTTCGTGTATCCGAACGTCGTCTTTTAATGTTGTTGGCCTGATTTTAACACACTGCTACCTCGCACTACTGTCACCATTTTAATGAAAAAACAACAAACGTTGTTTGGGGGTCAAGCAGGGCCTCTGAACAACATCAATCGCACTCTGGTGGCACTCACACTGCCCCCACAGGAACAGGGAGTCATTACAACGGAGATAATCGATTTTATGAATCTATATTGAATTGGAAAAAAACATATTGCAATGCATTGATGAATCGATTTTTTTAAAATGTTGCCATTGTTTCTACAAACCACAGACACATTATATTTATCAGCCTACATGTCATACTTACCATGTCAACATTTTTAAAGTTATATAATTCTGATTACATGTATACGAGCCAACATTGTCATTTTGAGGCAGAGGGGATGGTGGATGGTGTAACACCTAGGCAATCTGACAGCAGCTGATTTCTGTCTGAGACCACCAAAAGAGTTTCTTTTTCAAGGAGAATTCTCAACATTTACAGACATGTTTGTAGCAACCAGACCAGGTATTTTAAACCAAATTAGGATGTTTTCCTAACCCCTAACAAGTGGTTGCTGTGCCTCAACCTAAGCTAGCCTAACCAGAATAGTCACAACATGTAACTGAAAATTCAAACTCAGATAAAACATTATACCTACATTTCAAATTCTTGACATTAACTTAAACATTCAGACATAAAAATTCATAAACCATACCACTCTGCTTTAAAGCTTAACAAACACACATGAAAACATACAAAGCTCAAACATGGAAAAAGCAGTTGTAACATGAGTTCAGTTTAATTAAACTGCAGCCTTTTTATACCTCAATGACAAATATTTGGAATTGTGTATTCCTTCAAACGAAAGATAATCTTGCCTTTGAGATTCAGCCAGGACTGTTGAATGGCCTCCTGACCACCGTTGAACTGAGTCTTTATCACATTGTCAGAACTGGGCACATGCTGTACCACTGCTATGTCCATGAACCATTATATGTGCGCACTGTACAAAGGCATGCATTTCTACCGACTCTGAATCAATGCTTATCACAAAGAAGAGATCAGAGGATGACCTTGATGGGGTGTGAGCAGGGCAGGTATAAACTTTGCTTGCAGAGAATAAAAGAGAAGTGACATATTCAGTATAAATCATACTTGAAAAATAAATTTGCTTCATTCGCTCGTTTTCTCTTTTATTTTTCTCTCAGTGTCGTGGTTCTCTCTGACTCAATACTCTCAAATCTTTTTTCCACTCACTCCTTCCAAATGCTAAAACTCCTTTCGTCAGCTCCCCCCTCGTCCCACTCCTCCGGCCCCCTCTATTCGGTTTCAGTCCTGGTGGCCTCCCCAGAGTGTGGTGTGTCTAACCAAGCTGTCCATGGCTGTCTGTCAGTCACACATCAACTCTCAGCCTTGAGGGAGAAAAAGAGCACGGTGGAGGAAGGAGGAAGACCATGCTTACTGTGGGATGGACGTTTGAGTGGCATGCACATATTTCTGCTAACATATATTGATCTATAAGTACTGCGAGTCTAGTCTGTGTGCACATTGTTTTCAAATTGGGAAAAAAAAAACTGACCACTTCTTTTACTGATCTGTCCGTTCTTGCCAGAACCACCGCTTTGCCTCTCACACCTCGCACCTCTATTTCATTTTATTTTTCCTGTCGCCTCGCTCTCACATTTTATTGAGCCCCTGCTCCCTGTATTGTCACCCCCCCCCCCCCGCCTCTCTGTTCAAATGACAGGCTCCCCTCTTAGCCCCTGTCACCATGGCTGCCACATTGGCAGCAAGTGATAGTGAGAAGCTGTGTGGGAGTTCTCTGTGGTATCGAAGATGTTTTGGGCTATTTTTCTCTTCTACCAGCTGAAGGCTTACAGATCTGGATTATGAATGTAAATATCAAATTGAGAGTCTCAGAAACGCCTGAATCGTCCTAACTTGACCCCAAATATTGCAATCTGCATACTAAATGAGGAAGACATTAAAGGACCAGGGAATTATCTTCGGGAAAATATTTCTAAAGATTGACTTCAATGAATGTTCAGAACCAGTCACTAGCTTTCTCTCTCACCTCCCTTTAGGATCCACATTATCTTTTAACCCATGGTCAGGTGAAGGGGGAGGGGGGAATGAAAGGGAAGCCTGGTATATCTATCATTACCCGGCCCCCTGCCCGCACAATCTCCTTTAGAAGGACCGCCCACAGTGACACACTCAAATTATTCATGGGAATTGCAGACCACCTAGCACCTAGCAGGAATATCACTCATCCATCCTCAGATACATGGACACTTTAATTTGATAGTGTGAAATTGGAGCACCTCTGAGGAACCTCCCCAAAATCCTATTTCCTCTTTCTTCACTGTCGCAGGTACCTGTACGTCTTTCAGTTCGAGAAAAGTTATAATTTGCTTTTTTTAGGATATTCACAGGACTATGATCTCTCTGTCTCTTACTCTTCACTCAATTTTTCCACCCCAAGAAAAACTTGTTACACTGCGGCTAAGTCTTTCAATGAAGATACTTTGGTGCATGTACATTGTCTCTTAATAGTTTTCTATTTTTTTTCTTCCCTACCTTTGTTGCTAAATTACAACAATGGAAGCAGAGAGCTGGTGGCGTCTGATATGAGTAGTGAGATTCTTACATTCACTATACTTAATTACACAATAAGAATAGCTCAATTAGCCCGTGCTTTTTTTCTTTTAACTGAACACAATCCTTAAGTAGCAGCTTCTCTGGTTTTGGTGCTATTGATTTATTTATATTCCCACTCGAGTAATTTGCACAATTAGAGCATTTTCGTCCATAAAATCTGGAGTCAGACATTATCAACAGTACAAGACAATACGAAACTACTATAAATCTGAGTGAAGTAAAGCTTTTTAAAAATGACAGTTTTAAGTGACTGTACTTACTGTATATGCCACGAAAGAAATGACTGCTGGGCCAGCAGGAATATGGCTGTGTTTTGTGGTGCTGAAGGTTTCATACTGAGCCGCCTTAGGCTATGGATCTGGCTGAGTGTTTTCTGATAGATGTGCCTCTCTATTCCACTTCAGCGCAAACACTTCAGAGTGGGATAGGCTAAGAACACATTTGCTCCCAGTTGCACATACTGCCCTACTTTAGTCCAACACCACTGTAGCTCCCAGTCTTTCTTTTGACTGATGTTCACAGAGCCATTCTGAAAAAGGATATAGTTTGTATTCGGAGTGGAAATGGACTACAAAATTTCTGACTATTTGAGGAGCTTTCATGTCTTGTAATGTCCGTTGCAAAAGCAAAAACAATCCTCTCGAGTTGGAGTGGTTCACAATCTTTATATAAAAAAAAAACAAAAAACAAGGAACTTTGCTGTGGTAATTGCCCAACACTTCCTCCAAGGTTGTTTTCTCTGTCTGTTTCTCTCTTTGTATTGTCTCTTCTTTTGGTCTATACAACAAAACAGTAACACCTGACAGTAAATTTTAAAAAATGAAATGAATGGATCTTAAGGCCTTTAGTAGATCAGTAACACAAAATCAATGGATAACTGCAGATAATGATGCCACAGAAAGTGACAGTCAAGTTTCCTCTTTTTGTCTCTAAAGATCCCTAATCTCAGGATGTACCAGTTGCACCAGTGTTTCCCGACTGCGTGTGACTCTGTTTTTTTTTTTTTTAACTACTACTAGGTTTGCTAACTATTCCTTTTTTTTAAAAAAGTTCTCACTGAGTAATCACCACCTCCACCTCTGTACACTCACAAGGCAGTCATTATGCCTCTAGAATAAATGCACATTTTCTGCTCAAGTTGAAATATTTTCAGCAAACATGTCTGCATTAACCAATAATTTTCATCATTTCCTGAAAATGTATTAAAATTTGCTCTCAAATTGATTGAAAAATGCAATAAAACCCCAAAACGTAATATCTTGACCAATAATGCAACTCAATGTCCTGACTGATATTGTAACAACATTTAAATCAATAATGTAATATCTCACAGGTGGGATCCTTTTTTCCCCAAACACAAAAAAGTAAGCTTTTCTCAGGAATGTTAGTTGGGAAAGTCCACAAAATGGAACCAAAAACATTAACATTAAAAACCAAGTTCATGTTTTGGAAATGTAAACTCTAGGCCCTTTTGTAGTTCTTTTACAGTTCTTTTGTAATGTTATGAAAAAAAAACAGCTGGGATATTTTCTTAAATTACTGGGAAACTAATTACATTATTGGGTTTTATTACTTCAAGGATCAAATTAAGTACAAATTTGATTAAATTTTCAGACATGATTACATTTTCAGGGAATTATAACATTATTGGGTGTTAGACATGTCTTTTCCTTAAACTAAAAATAAATTTCCCAAGTTCCACTCCTGTGTGAACTGTTCAGCTATTCTTGGTATATATGTATTTTTCCATCAAGATCATTTTGTTTTCCTGTAAAAAATTAACATCATTCTGAGTCCAGGTGATTATAGATAAATCAGTCCAATCAAATTGGATTTTAGACGGCTATCTAACTCCGCTACAAGCTAATCATATAAAACTGCAATCAAATTTGAAAGATTTAACTAAAATCCCTCACATAACCACACCCTACCCACATATTCCATTTAACTATGTTATACATCACATTGGTGAAGATGATCATGTTCTACTTTAAATTCTTTAACTTGGTACCTTCTGTGACTTTAAATTGCATTTTTCAAGTATATACAATATATACACACATACTGTACATAGCCTACCATATGCATACAAGGGGAACATATGATAAATGGAGAAAATTGTACACTATTTCTGATTGCATTAGGTGCAATCCTAATTATATCTTGTTATATTGCATTACAATACATAATATTCTAACTGGACTCAATGCTAGTCAATGACACTGTGCAGTATGTCTTGAATGTGACAATTCTTTAGCTGGCACCGCAAACCCAGAAATGTCACTTGAGTATCTTGTGTGTGTGTGTGTGTATTATAAGAGAGGGAACAAAAGGCTAAGGGAAACAGAGGACCTGATAAGACAGCTACAGTCAGGAATCCAAAAGAAACTTCTGCCCACAACTTCTCAGTCTCTATAGCAACAGCTGCCGAGGCTCCATACAGGAGTAAGCGCTCCTCTGATTTTTCAGCGCCTCTGTTGAACACTCGATTCAGATTGGTTGGACACTAACAATGTATTGTATTCTGTCACCACAGAAAAGATGTAATGTGAAGAATGTCAGGACTTTTTTCCTTTCATACCATGGTCAAATCATAGGAACAGACATTACGGGCTGATTCACTCATAACTGCAGTGACTTAAAGACAATTTTTTTAATAGAATAGAATTCTTCGATAGAATATGGATCACAATTTTTTGGTTTAAAACGAATAATAAGAGTTTTTTTAAATGTATGTTTATAAGTCAGGATAAGATTTTTTTTTTTTGGTTTGTTCTTTTTGGTTTTGATACATTGTCACATTTTTCTATCAGAAAGCTTCCCATAAGGTATATTAAATTCACTTCTCTGTCTCCCTCTCTCATCTCCCACACAACATACCCCACAATGACGCACAACTATATAAAGCCAACGTCTGGCTATTGTTACACTCAAACTTGCCAAAAGCTTAGCTGTCCTTTAGTCACTGCCATAAGACTGGATGGAATGAATAAAACAAGTAAAATTAATGAGCATTTTAGGCCAGAAGTCTATTGTTAAAATTCCAAAATTAACAGTTTCACCTTCTCCTTTAATTGGAGAACTTCTGTACCTCTCTGAGGAATCCTTTTGGCTCTGTATTCAACAACAGAGACAGTAAAATGGAAGACGGCAAAAAGAAAAGAAAAAGAATGAAGGAAAAGAAAAATAAAGCTCAAGCCTGAGATAACCTTTCCAGTTTGAACATTCACATCTCTCACAAAGTGCATGCACTGAGGAATATGCTTATTAAGTTGATTATAGGCTTTGGCTGGTGCACTGAGCATTATGTGGGAGAGGAACCCAGGGGTGAGGCAAATTGTTGAGCTGAGAAAGGACCGCAATTCAGAGGTTTGTGCAAAAGCGTGGAGGTGCAGACCACATGCAGCAACTTACAGAAAAAGAACAAGCTATGTGCTATGAAAGATTGTTTCATTCTGTCACTGCTGTGTAAATGTTACTTATTATGTATACTGTATGCCATTACAAATATTGTCACATGACATGATGTGACATGCAGAGTACTTCCTGTCTGCAGGAGTAAAGTGAAGCGTACACAGATGGTATCTGGAAGGCCCTACTAGCTTGTATGTTTGTCAGCAAGAGGTTATCAAGAAAACTTTTGCTGGCTGGTGCACGGAGTGTGTGAAAAGGAATCAAAGGCGGGCGACACACTTTCTCGGTACCCGGGGGCAGGGACCATCCATGGCGCAGCTGGGCCTGCTGAGAGCCTCGAGGCAAGAGGGCACCCCTCTGGTGCCTGGAGGGCAGACCACACCCTGCTGCTGCCCTACAGGCCACAAGATGTCTGGCAAGGGCAGGGCACAGATGGAGGAGTGTGTGTGTCAATGCTGATTCTTGGAGATGTCAAGTACAAGTGCAAGGTGCGGTAATGTTTCACTAAGGGAGAGGACATTAGTTTGTGCCTGTTTCACACAGAACCATATGCAGACTGCCCTCTAAGGACAAATCATTAAATGAATTAAAGTATCATTAATGTACATGCAGCCCATTTGCCAGAATATAATGTTGGAATTGTACGATCCTGCCATAGACTGTAAAAATGATGAGAGCAGCTACAGTGACGTCGCCCATTAGTTTGTGGAGTCACATTACAAAGTCTCAAGTTTGGCATTTCAGACATCACCATTTTGTTGGGTTTTTTTTTAAACCAACGGTGACCATATTTGGGAGAGAAGGTGACACTGTGGAGGAGCAAAAGGTGGACCTGATTAACAAGCCTAGGACACTATTGGCAGACAGCCGGTCACCACTCAAAGCGACCCACCTTTAGTAATGTGTAACTTCAAGCCTGGGATAAAATGTTAACTAGAAAAAAACTCAAAAAAAAATTCAACACCTGTATAGTTGTCATGCGGGGGATTACCTGTATTTTTCCATACATTAAATTGAAATGAGATTCTTAAAAAAAAGATAAAAGATCAATAATTATATAACACAAAGAAAAAGCAATAAGTCCTTACACTTCAGGTATTCTCCCTGCATGATGTGATATCTCAAGAAGAATGGGATTAGCGAATCAGTCATCTTCAGATATACAAAAGTTCAGATTCAAATTGAACTTTAACTACAGGTTTCAATACAACACTTAAAAAAAGAGTAGTTGCCCCAAATCTATGTTACTATTTTTGGTCAACAAGCACAGGAAAATGCAATTTAGTGTTCAATGTAGTCTACAAAAAAAAACTGCCTTCAGGAGTAACAGAAGTGTTCATTATCTAATCGCCAGCATGCAATCATATTTAATGGTCTGAATGAGAATGAAGGAAAGTTTAAATGAGTTTAAAAAAAAAGAATAATAATGGCAATCCACTACCTCTCCTTCCTCCACCTTTCTCTCACAATTCTGCCTGAAAAGAAAAGCTCTCTGAGGGTGCAGTTCAGACTGGAAAAAGGGGGAGAAGAGGGAGATGAAAAGGCGAAAGAATGAGAGAGGGAGAAAGAGAAAGGGAGACAGAGAGAGAGAAAGATCCCTTTGATGTTCCCTGCTACAACACATCACAAAGTCAACTCAAAGGGTTTGTTAAAAATGCATGACATGCACACAACTAGAAAATAAGTAATGAACTTAAAGAAATAAAGATCAAGTGATTTCATACATGCCCTGACTTCAAAGAATCAACTTGACTCGAGGGGAGGAAAATAGAGGGAGAAAAATACATATCAATGATTTCTTCTCTCTGAAATTGCAGACTAATTATCCTTCTGTGCGGAGAGTGGGCCGGACGGGGCTGGAACTGAACCAATGAACGGATTGAAAGGAGCGCTAGAGGTTATTTGGTCTTTAAGAGAAGTTTAGGTAAACATTCAATATGTCCTCCTTCAAGTAGCCTTATAGTACTCTAAGTGAACCTGCCAGGCCAGCGGGAGTGTAACAGACACAATCTGACTGTGCATTACAGCGATGGAACACCAGTTCGAGGCAAGGAAGCAGATAATTGCTACATAATTACATGCAACAGCAGCCATTAGAATATCCGATAAAAAAAGGAAAAACACAATTATGAGAGGACGGTAATGAGGATTCAATCGACGGGGACGACGTTGCCAACACCAGAGAGACCTCTGTTCTCTCCCAGTTTGACTCACATATGCTGGCCCACATTCCACCATCTGGCAGTGGACACAAGCATGAAATGACCAGACACTACGCAACATAATGACTTTGGCTATACTCACTTTTTTATCTTAATGGCACACCTTTTTATTCATTCATCCTTTTGCGCACAGAGCAGACTTTAGGAGAAAAAAAATGTGGTGTGTACCCTTTTATTCAGCCCGACTTTGTCTAAATTTGATACCCCAAGCATTTCTATCAAACTATACCTGATGCTGGATCAAAGCTTGGGGATAAAGGGCAGGGAAATGACAGATTTGAGTAGCTTCTAATCAAATTCATGCCAGCCATTCACATGTTTAAATATAGCCCACAGCAAGGTAATATCCACTCATCAACCTGACTATTGCTATCAGTTTGCTTTGCCGTGAAGTCTATTTTCACAAGGCCGTATTAGTGAGCCATTGTGCCGCTTTTTCCCCCACCAACTTGCCTCCCTTTTCTCCCCATTTGTCTCTCTATTCAAAAATTCACAAATGTAATCCACTGAATTTGAAATCATTTCCAGCTCAAGTCAATGAATGCAACCATAAGCCCATGGTGGCTAAATCTCTGGAGCATATGAATAAATCAGCGGAGAGAGAGAAAAAAAGGGGGGTGGTGGGGTGGGGGGGTTTGCAAAGGGAGGAGTGGAACAAAACTGGATCCTTTTACCCCTCAGGTCTCCCTGCTCCCCGAAAATGTAATCGGCTTAACCCATGGTGTTGCTGTGGGTTCTCTAGCATGAGCCAAACTGTGCCAAACCAGATCCCACCACCAAGACCAGAGAGAAGTGAAAATCAATGGCGTACACCCTCTGACTAATGAGATTTCCTCCGTTGTGTTGTGTGTCAAAAGGGTGTGGGCATGTGTGTGTCTTTGTGCATGTCGGGTGTATCTGTGCATGCATGTGCTGCATTGCCCTTGTGCTTTGTGTGTGTTTGGGCATATTTGGTAAGGAGGGTGGTGGGTGGTAAACGTCTGACATTTCCTCACAGCTGGGGGCATCTTGGGCATGCTCGGGGGTAGAAAATAATGCGTACGTGCTGAGGGGAGTGGAGGGAAGAGTGAGGGCGCCGTAAAAGGGGGTGTGAGTGGGAGAGAGGAGAGAAAAATACAGGGAGAGAGAGAGAAAGAAAGAGAGAGAGAGAGAAGCCTGGGGCTCCCGACTGCGGTGGCATTGCAGAGAGGTGTTATTGGTGGGGTAGTCCTTTCTCGTCTCTCTCTTTGCAGGGTTTGTGTTCTCTTTAGCAGGAGCAGAGATGAATTATTAAGCTGAATCTAGAGAGAGCATAGAGGGAAAAGATGGGAGGTGCTAAACGGGAGTGGTGAGAATGGGTGGTGTGGGAATAAGCAATGTTGAGAGTGAGAGGAGGAAGTACAAAGGGCCGAGACACGCAGACGGGGAGCACAGAAGAAGCAAAGTCTCTGTGGCCGCGTTGTAAAATATACCGCAGCCCCAGATATGCCTCTCCTCCTCTCCTCCACTTGGCCCTTTTAACTTCACTTTTGGAAGCACTGGCTGAGCTACACCTGCAGGAGTTGGAATTACCTTTCAATTACTGCTGATAAATCTACGTAAGGCTTTGGGGAAATTCCATTTTTAAGCCGGCTAACGAGACTAATTAACTAACGAGACCTGGGGGGTTGTGAGGAGGGGTTTGCACCGTTACGGATACTGTCTTTTTTTCGTATCTCTTTATCTGAAACACATCTTTGATATCATAATCGTTTTTGTCTTTTACAGCACTGAGCAAAAGTCTAAGGCCACCCTAAACATTGTTATTTTGGCAAGGTTATGATACATATTAGTTTCTCAGTAGTCTCTTTACTAAAATACAACCAGAACATACAGGAAATATATATACAGTATTGAAAACACAAATATTTCTGAATAAAACAATAGGCTAAAGTTACAAGTATTTAGTGGGACCTCCCTTTCCACGTAACATTTCTTGAACTACAGACAATGAAATTTACAATACTAATCTTCTGGTGCATATACACCAGATTGCATTCAAGACATGTCCAAAGCTCAATATTCATTGTTTGAACTACCTTTTATGACTGTACGATTCCATGCTTCACACTAACCATTGACATTTTGTTCTGACTTTGTGATGTTCTCTTTATTCTTTTATTTTAATAAAGAGAACTGTGTATGTAAATATGTATATGTATATATACACATCCTGATTACAACTTTGCTAAAACAACAAATCTATGGTGGCCTAAGATTTTTTCACAGCACTGTATTGTAAAACAAAAATCACAGGGTAGCACAATTGCTTGCTAGCTGAGGCCGAAAGTCTAAAGAATCATCATAAATACTGATGAATCTCATACATTTCTCACCAAATGTCCCACTCTAAGTTGGTACATGCGGCACTTTGAGTACCGTGCGACTGGTGATATATAAAGAAAGCCTCAGCGGTGAGTCTAATGCAACGTATCATGAATAACTAAAGACAGTTTGCCTTTTTCAACATGGGGGCTCCTGAGGAGGCCGTGTAATGGTTTAGCTGTGCTAAGCTGCAAGGTCTCACCCCTGGAGAACAGACAAGCATTACCCTGCCTAAGACAGCCTGCCGCTGGGTAATAGCACGCATATACACAACTGCAGGAGCCATTCAAATATTTACACCCTTAAATGTACAGAGAATTCCTTGATGCACTGTCTACCACACTCTTTCTCTGTTTCTGCTATAATAATATGCTGTTCTTTAACTCCTCTTTTTCCCAGTGGTTGTAGCCGTTATTCTTACATATATGGAATGTACGCATGCATAAAACCAAGTCTGAGTGCATGTATCTCTGCGTTTTCATCTCTGTATGAATGGGTATGTTTAGGGATGATTGAGGGAGCATGTAGTGTAAATAAAGACTAGAATAATGATGAAACTCAAACAGTGGTTTGGACTTTGTCAATGCAGCGGGGGTGGGGGGGTTTGCACATTTTCCTGTCTCCTGCTGGGCTGACTGCAGCTTTCAAAGCAGCACTGGAGATGACACAGGAAAAAGCGCTGTGCCAATTAGGGTGCCGAGAGAGATAGGGAAAAGGAGGTGGGTGCGGCGGAGGGAGAGAAAAAGAGAGGGACGGGGTGAAAAGAGAGGGTACAAGTGAGAAAGGAAAAATAATGGCCTTACACTGTCAGGGTGGACGCTGAGCCAAACAGAGGGAGAGGAGGAGGTAAACACCGGTGGGACAAACAAGTCAGCGGGGACAAGAGAGAGGGAGAGAGACACGGGGAGAGATGACGAAAGAAAGAGAGAAGGAGTGATGGAGGGAGGGTTAAATTGGCCTCTTTCCCCTCAGGCTCGGCGGCTTCACAATGGCGCCTCACTGGAAAAGAAAGTAACGTGCCAAACAGGACCCACTGGGGACACAGGTGTGCGTGTGTGTGTGTGTGTGTGTGTGTGTGTGTGTGTGTGTGTGTGTGTGTGTGTGTGTGCGCGCGTGTGTGTAAGTGCATGTCAGAAAGAGAAAAGAAAATGACAGTCATAGATAGTGAGGCAGGTAGAAAGAAAATGCGAATGTGTGAGAGAGAGCAATACTCTGTGGGATCTATGGGGAAGCTTGTCACCACTGGTCAGACAGAGCTGGGTGAATTTGGACTGAAAATACATGGAAACAGTGTCGAAGTCACAGCGCGGTTAAAAAAATTAATTCCCATTTTCATTGATTTCCAACTTAGCTCCCATTTATTGTAAATCCCTGATTTGTAAGTATTTGCTTCCACCAAAGATCAGTTGGAAAAAAAAAAAAAAAAAAACATCAAGCATAAAAGTCCAATAGCAATGGAGCTTGAATTGTGAAGTATTTATGCGATGGACTCAGCTGTTAAATTATTGGGCATAACTGTCAGACATAAATTCTAAAAAAAATATGTATTTATTTTTCTCTTGATTTGCATAAAACGCATCACAGAAGGTAACAAATGAAACAAATGTGATGTGAAAGATCAAGAAGCTTTGGACATTCACAGTGGACCTCAACCTTTCCCCCAAACCTTTAATTAATACACAAATAAAATACAGAGAGGCACACTGAAAACTGACACATGCAAACTGACTGACCTTATTT
Source organism: Plectropomus leopardus (assembly GCF_008729295.1). Classification (NCBI taxonomy): domain Eukaryota; kingdom Metazoa; phylum Chordata; class Actinopteri; order Perciformes; family Serranidae; genus Plectropomus; species Plectropomus leopardus. The sequence continues at coordinate 10,449,824 of NC_056471.1, forward strand.
TGGTCTAAATGTTGTTAAATTTTAAAGGGATATACAGCAATTGTCTTGTCTTGTCCCTAGAAACCCCCAGGAATGAAACCAATAGCATGGCTTTTTTAGTTGTTGCTGAAAACAATTTTTTAAAGAAAAGCTTTTCTTTTAAATGTATGATTTGTTTATTTTTAATATGTATTGTTTGTTTCATTTTGCCTCTGTGCATACTGTTTTTCTCTCTCTTAACATTGTTCTAATTATTGTAATTGTATATATATTTGTTTTATTGTCATGCCCTTTGTGAAGCACCTTGATGCCATACAAATTAAGTTATTATAATTAATATTATTACTGCAATTTTGACATCAATGTGATTGACATTTATAGTTAGGTTTAGGCACATAAAACACTTGATCATAAGATTAGGATCAACAAGATCTTGTTTTGGCTCAAAATACCCGCTTTTGGTGGCAGAATCCCAGGTGGAAATGCAGCAATGTCTCATTTAAAAAAACTGCTTTACATGACACTATACTAGATGGAAAAAACAGCAACATGAAACACAACCAGTGTTGTTAGGTGTTGGTCTCAAACTGTGGTCTGCAGCTTGGCAGGCATCTCACATCTCAATGACTCACTTAATATGTCATTTTAGAAAGACTGGCTGTGGTCGTGACACTTCTGCTGCTGAGTACTGTATATCCACATTTATAAGAACAAACTCCACTCATTTATGAAGTCATATATATTATTTCACAATAAATGCCCCATGTCAACAACCGATGGGATTCTATCAAAACAAATGTTGTCAGAGGACTTTTATTTTAAAACGGGACCAGGAAAATTTGAGTAAAACATACATCTTTGTATTTCCTCATCTCTGTGACAGAGAGAGACTTTTAAACTGGAGTGAAAGGTGGTATCAATAGTCAATATCATTTTCAAAACCCCATTTTCACTGTCTATTTCTGCTGACGACCACACATGGCACGCAAAAAAAATGGATGAGCCACCTTTCTCTAGATGTGCTGCAACTGAAAAGCAGCTGAGACACACCTGACCAGCGCTGGTCATGCAGCCAGTGTGGCTGCTCCGATTTGTTAACACATGCTCGAGAAAAAAAAAAAAAAAAAAAGCACAACAGGTTTGGCAATGCTCACGCACTGCTGACGCAGACAGTGTGTTTCTGACCTTAGATGTTGGAACTACTTAGACTGGAAAAATGTGGTATTTGGGTTCGGTTTCTTAAATAAGTATTTTACCAATACAGTATATAGAAGGCCCATACATAAAATTAGGTTGTCTATGCAGTAAAAAGAAGGTGAAAACACTTCTGAAACTGGTGCTAGATGACTAGAGAAAACTGAGAAAAAGGGTGCTTATGCTCAAATGGTAGAAAACCTACAGCTACCAGAATGCTATACACCTAACATAATGTGGACTGTTCCATGTGAAACAATGGAAGCTGGTGATCTCGTATTACAGTTTAATGCTAAACTAAAACATGTTTCTGAAAATGTTTGAAGTGAGACATATGCAACATAGTAACAGAATCATGTTATTTTTTTTCTTTTCGGCCAGTTTTCACTATGCAGGAAGATGGACAGGGCCACTGCCTGTTCACTCTCACCATTATGGCGAAAGCAGGGCATTAAAATATGTTTCTGAACAATTTAGAAGAGAAATAGGCAGTGCAGTAACATAACCTTGATTTATATTCAATCCGCCTGGTTTTACTATTTGATCAGATTTCAGTCCACGTTTGAAAGACAGAGAGATGCAGTAGGTTTGGCAACAATATAAAGATGTGGAAACAGAGCTGGAAATCTGGTAACCTTTTGAGGTAGCTACCACGAGGTTTTACACTTAGTGTATATTCACTTTAACTACCCTATACTACTTTCTGTATTTCAAATAACTGCCCCTGACAACTTGAATTAAAGGGAGTTACAGATTAGTCTATTTTGTTTATAAATGTACAAATATTTGCCCTTCCAGTTAAATGAAACATCAACAAAAACCACAACACAAAATAGACCCTTTCCAATATGCACCTTTAAAATGACTGACAATTACTTTTACAAATATCTGTAAATTAATAAATTACACATAAAAGTATACAGCTCTGTATTGACTTTGACCTAAAAAGGCTTTTCACAACACAAAATAGCACATTTCTCTGTCAAAACTTTAGTTTCCCACTCTGAAAGTCGCTCAGGTGCGGCTGATACAATCTTTTTTTCTCAGCAAAACAAGAAAACACAGAAAGTTCAACTCACAGCTCAGGGTTAGTCCAGTAGAAACAGTCCAAGATCCAAAAGATGACACCACACAGCAGCAGGGGGCTAATCCTCCTCAGGAAGTCCACTAACAGTCCTCTCCCCTCCGCAATGGCGTCCTCTCCTCCAGTGGCTCACCGACGTTAGCTTTAGCTTAAAACCGCACACTCCTACACAACGTATCAATTGAAATTAAGCAAAAAAAATGCGCTGTATTGTCCACAGCTACAGTCTCTGTCATTTTACTCAAACTTTCACCAAACTTTCTAGTGTTGCTCAGTATTTCTCCTGGTCCACGTCTTCTTCTCTCTTCCGAACGTGAACCTCCTTTAGTTTCTCCTTTGCGTCTTTCTTACGTAGTTTTGTCCCCGCCTTCTCACCTTCATTTCCTCACTTACAACCAATTACCACAGTAGCCTGACTGACATCTACATCAACCAATCAAATGAAGATTTTCAAACTAAAGGCACAATGTTTTTGTTTTTTTGTTGTTTTTTGTTGTTACATCCAAGGTTTGCTTACAATTTTATTTTGAACTGTTTAACAACCAACTCAACTATTTACATCCTAACTTCTTCATGAGTACAATTATGAGTTAAATATTTTTTTCTTTCTTTAATAAACTCAATTACGTTTTTAGTTTGATTTCAATAATGAAGTACATTTCATTCACTTTATTATGAACTAAAATGTTTTAATCCCTTACTTTTTACACTAGGGCTATACATACAATCGCAAAATTTTCTTTTCGCAAATGTTTTCAGAAACTTGTTTTAGCTTACTGAAATACAAAATCCAGTTGGCCGCCATTGTTTCACATAGACCATTTCACATAAGGCTACCAAACCAGCAGAAGCATCTTATCAGGCATGTAGCATTCTGGTAGTTTTAGGTTTTCTATCTCTACCTTCAGCAAAAACATAATTTATTTCTGTGTTCTCTTGTCATCTAGCACCAATTTCAAAAGTATTTGTGCTTTTCTATTGTAGAGACAGCTATCTTGTATGTGAGGGCCTTCATCTGTAAAATACTGCTTTTGGCCTGCAGGTTTTCTAATTTATTACCTTAGTAAACATTCTTCTAATGAGTTCTAATCTAAACATTCTAATGAGTTTATGAGTTCACTTGCTAGTTTCAGGTCTTCCTCTATACAGCATGATAAGCATTTTGTAAATTATGGTCACATTTAGAGTTAAAATAAATAATAAAGCCGGAAATGTTTTAGGGAGTGGCTACCTTGTGACTGACAAGTTGCTATCACTGCAGGATCCACAGGCTCTCAGTCAGATCCACCCCCTGCTCCTCTGAAACTCCACCCTCTTATCAAACTTTGGTCACTCCTGGATGCAATAAAACAAGACAGGATCAGCCAAAATGCCAACCCGAGACTCCAAAATGGCACTCCACAAACCAGTGGACATCACTTCTTGTATACAGTCTATGGTAAATGCACATGACTTTTAAACTCCATGTCATGAATTAGTAATGCATTGTCTCCAAGACCAAGCTCTTACAGCCCCAATGACATCAGTATGATATCATCAGGAGTTATTTTCTCAGACTTGACAAATCTCCTCGAGAGTCACATACAGCATTATACAGCTATTTCCACAAGCTGAAAAGGAATCTCCATAATGATTACCCTTTGAAACCTGCAAGGACATCTGTTTACTTGTGCTGAGTTCAAACACCTTTCACATGTATTTAAACCTTTGAAACGTGGGAAAATTTATCTGGAAGACACGGCTAAAAAGGCAATGAGAAACTTGGCAAACGACATCCCTCAAATTCCAAGAAATTAGAAAAAGAAAATGACCTGAAAATGAGTTATAAAAAAACAGTGAGAGAGCGCGAGAGAGAGAATTTATTGGAAGATGATAAATTAAAAAAACAGGAAAAATGTCTAGAAAACTTTAATTATAATTATTATTATTAAATTATTATTGACTATTTAATCTTATTTATTTATTTATTTATTTGTTTTGTTATTTACTTTTTTCTTTTCTTTTTGTTGACGTTCAGGTAATTTTCTTGTAAGCGTAACTTAAGACTCCTTCTTTTGAAAGAAATCAAGCCAGTTTGCTCAGGCACATTTCAAATGGTTATACTGACACATATGTATAAATTGATGGAGTTTTCTTTTCATCTTACATGCTACACCTGGCCCCACACACAAAATTTACAGTACAACACTTGGTCAGTCATTGTTGAATTTAGATCAAAAAATAGTCCTGAAAATTCTTATCTTTTTCTTTTCCACTGGCTTTGAAGTGGCCACAGCAGTCTAACAGCTACAGAGCTGTGGGACAGAAAACACCCTACTGACTTTTCCTCAGCTGGACGGTCCTTGCATCTCCCCTTAGTAGCAGCTGGTCGGGCCCCAAAACCGTCCACTACAGTGCAACATCACACTGATTTGCCAAACCTCAGTGCCCAAGTTAGATTTTCACAACAGGGCTGACTCAATGGTAGCATTCTGAATTTTTCTTTATTTCACTCCCCTTGTTACTTTCTTTGCCATAATTAAGAGTAGTTTTGAAGCCCCCCGCTGGTCTTGTTTGTCGTGTTGTCTGTTGTCTTTTTTTTTTTTAAGATTTAAACACAAGTTTAATTACATCAGCATCCGTGTCCATCTGCCCATGATCTCTTAGATCTGTCGCAATTACAGTAATCACCAACAATGTTGCAATTGTGCTTTTGGCAAAACTGACCAATTATGGCTTTGTTCATAGGGTCATTATACAGAAAGTGATCGTTCAGTCATCACTGTAATTCCGTCACGTGACACCAACAGTCACTTGGTTGCCTGGCAGAGATCTGAACTCTACTGACTGCACTTTTCTAGCATTTGTTGTTGGAATACTCTGTTACATGTATGAAATATAAGCCGATGTCCTACATGCAATCAGTGGAGCTTTCATATGTCATGAATTAGAATTAGAACACAAGAATTAAAAGCCCAGTATGTTGTACTAACACATTCTTATCCCAACTCATCCAATATCCACCCTTAGTCAGTGCCACTTACATCTACACACAAATGTATGTATATTTCCTGCTTTTTTAATGCATGGAGTCATTTTTAAAGTAAATTTGCAATGTCGGCACATGTGTTAACAGGTTAGAGCAGCCACACTGTTGGCATGATCAATGCGTGTGAATCGCGTAACCTGTTGTTTTTTACACGTTAACAGGTTAGAGCAGTTACAATGTCAGCGTGAGCGTTGCTGCTCAGGCACGGCATGAAGTTTCACTGTCTTTATCTGTGTGACGTGCGGTTTTCAGCAAAAAATAGACACTGAAAATGGTCTTTTGATAATATTGACATTATACAACTTTTCACTATAGTTTCAATGTCTTCATCTGTCACAGACGTGAACAAATACAAATATATCTGTTTTACTCAGCCTATCCTGTGTCCATTCCAAAATAAAAGCACCAAAATAAAATATTTCTATCAACAGAATCCCATCAGTTGCAAAGACAAGGATTTTAATTGTGATCTAGACCACAAAAGATGACTTTTAGGGTCAGTGTCTGACACTGAAGTCACTGAACAAGCGGCGGTATTTGATGACTTGGAGAATCAAAATGGGATAGTTGTACTACATAGTTGTATTTTTGCCTATTTTCCTGCTGTCTGAAATGGCTAAATCCCCTTGAACTGCTCACTCCCACTGTCAGCCTAGAAATGGTGTTTACACACATGTGTGTCCCCCCTGGCTTGACCTGCTTCTTTTCAACCAACAGTGAGAAGTTTATAAAGGAGGGTGTCAGCCATCCAGACTTTCATGCTGGTAAACATTGTACAAAAAGTCAGATAGCCACATATCCATTCTCTTGTATTTGTAGGGCATCTGAGCTGCACAATGTGTCCAATTTCCTCTCTCAATTTTCCCTCAGTCAGAATAGCTCTTCTACCCTTTCCTCACTTTCTATTTGGAACATGAGCATTCAGCAGAGGCCACAGCACCAGAACATTAACATTTTAGCAAACTCCATCACTGTCCTCTGCTTAGTCATTTGGCCTCTAAAACACTAAAGACAATTGTGCAATGATGTCAATTTAAATAGAACTCCCTGCAGCATCTACAACGACCAAACTTGTCCTCTGCTCTGGATATTTCAGGCAAAGGGACTGAACACTGCAATGTTCATCAAAACAATACTGTTTAAGTATTCTTCCATTCCGGCTGCTATTTATGTGTTTAACAGCTGGCACTAAATCTGTGCCATGTGCAACGGTGTTACTTATTACTGTCTCATATGTTTTTCTGTCACATATTTAATTTATTCATATATGACAGATTTAGTTTACACTGCCGCCTTGTCTTTGGTGTGTGTGAGGGGGGTACACTTGTACAGCTGTTCGTCTTTCCTGTATGTGTGTGTGTGTGTGTGTGTGTGTGTGTGTGTGTATGTTTTTGATGTGTCTGGGTGGGGTAGAAGCAGACTACAGGGAGTGGTAAGAACACAGTCAGATGTCCTCCACAGGGTACCTTTAAAGGCATTTTTCTCACAAACAAACATGTTTACATTCAGAGTTTGTTGGCAAAACACATTGTGTGTGTGTGTGTGTGTGTGTGTGTGTGTGTGTGTGTGTGTGTGTCCTAGAGGTCCAACAAGCATGAAGAATACATCTCACATTTTTTATTTATACATTTTAAAATCTGACTTGTGTTTACTTTATAGCTACTATATTTTTTGGAGGATGCACTGTACTATTTCTGCTGCTGTTTAGCCTATATTTACATATCTACACCACAAATTAATTTCCCTACATGGGTAATTAATATAATTAAGTCAAACATTAAATTCAAACTGCAAAGAGAGAGAGGGAGAGAGAGAGAGAGAGAGAGAGAGAGAGAGAGAGAGAGAGAGAGAAAGGGGGTGCAATGCAAACAAAGATGGAAGGTCAAAAAGGAAAACTTTGCAATTTCCTTCAAAGGGGCTTCTTGCTTTGTCCCTCTTGTGCTTTTTGCCACTTGAAATAACAGTGATGCTAAGGCTGTCATCATGTCCCCATTTTGAGCACCACAATGTCAGGACCAGAGTGGGACAAAGGTACTTCAATGTTACATTTGTGCTCCAAGCATGACATACAGTGACCTGAATCAGTTGGGGCTTTGACAGTCCTGAGTGGTGTACACGGAGGAAAAGGGAACAATTTTCTCAAATTCGGCTAGAGTACAAAGTTGGTGATCAAAAATGAATGACAAATTTGCAAAATAGACATTGCATTAGAGTTTTTTGATAATTCTCAATGTAAGTTCAGTATTTATTATTGCTTTAGCCTTGGTTTGATCTGCCAATGTCTGGGACAACACAACAGAATTATCATGTGTTGGCATTGTAGTTGGCCGATCAGTTTAACTGCATTTTGTTTTCTATTACGGTTTTGGCTTCAACTGATTTTCAAAACAAGATAATTAAAATAAAACAATCTTTTGCTGCATGACAAGTCTACCAATGTTGCTCCTGTGTTATCTTTTAATTTGTAAATCAAGTGCACTCCTTTCTAGCGGATGTGCTCCCCCTGTGAGCATTAAATAATAGTGATTTAAATATAATCACAAAAATAATCGTGACTATTAGTTTTGCCGTAATCAAGCAGCCCTACATTGTATGTTTCTGCAAACCTCTGACACATTATATTATACATTGTAATGCAGCGGGTACACTGAAACTCTACGTTTCTACAATACTGTAGTTAACGTGGTTATATTTAGGTACAAAAAACACTTGGTTAGGAACAGATCTTTTTTTTTTGGCATAAAGTACACAATCACAGCCTATGTCTCACTAAGAAAACTTGGTTCTGATGGCACAATCACTGCTGGAAAAGCTGCCGGTGACTAAATCTAAAACAAAACAAAACAGTTTTGTCATTTGTTGGTTTCGGACAGTGGTCTGAACTCTGGCAGCAGTCTTCCCTCGATGTCACACCATCCAACATCCCCTCTAACTCCCAATGACACAGTCAGCTTGTAAACACATAATCAAAACTATATCGTTTTAGAAACATTGAAATGATTTGTATGAAATGTACAGATTGTTTGCAAAAATGAACAATGCTAACATTTTCTTCTGTCAACTGGGCTTGACAACAACTTGGACTTGACTTACCATATGACTTTAGCACTAGTAACCCTTTCACAACACTAGGAGTCATTTTATTTAATGTTAATTCAGCAAACAAGGGTTTACTGTAATTTTACTTTCATCACTAAAATAAAGTTTAATACGGTAGCAAGCATTACCAACAACAGACAATCATGTGAACAGGTTGTACACAAGCCGGCAAGTTTGCCAAGTTCAAAAAGGAAAGGGAGGGCAAGCAGAAAAATTACAACCCAAACTGTCTGTTGTAAATATCCATGAAAGATTGCACTCTGACTTTCAGTTTCCCCTCCAAATAAACTGGAGGGGACAAACTGCTGTCTTGTTTACAACTTGTTTGATCTCCTGACTACTCTTTTTGTTGTCCTGTTTATCCCACTTTTAGCAATTTTATCATTCAATGATTCATGGCTAGAGTAAAAATTAAGGGGTCCTCAAATTTATAAGACATTAATATATGAAGAGTTAATGCATTTGTGAGCCAAATCTCATGGCAATAATAGTTCACTTCAATTGAAGTCAATTGAATTCAGTTCAATTCAGTTCAATACAGTTCAATACAATACAATACAATACAATTCAATTCAATCATTTTATTATATGTCCCAGAGGGCAATTTGTGTTGCAGCAAGTGTGAAAACATAATAAAAATACATAAAGCACAAACAACACGACACAAAATACAACAGTTGACATTAATCTGTACTCAACAATAATTGGTGATACTTTTTAATGTTAAATTTTGCACCCTCACTGCATGCCTATTTCCCTATAATGAAGTGAAGGAATCAAAGTCTGTATGAGTCATTGTCTGGGAGATGTGCGTGTCATGTACAAATAGTCTTCCTTGAAGATGTAATGGTGAAAACTTTCACCTTCGGTTGGTGCTCGAGCAAATGTCAAGAAATCACTGTCGAGCAAGTTACAAGGATTTATCCTCTGTGGAATATGCATATCTGTACAAAATTTTGTGCCAAAACATCAATTAGAAGTTGAGATATCACATTTGATGAGTGAAATCTTTGAGCTGCTGTTGGTGCTACAGGAAAAGGCTGGAAACAGGCTTAGTTAATAGATTTATCCTCTGGGGATCATGAATTTCTGCACCAGATTTCATCATAATTCATCCAATGAAGCATCTCAGTCTGGGCCAAAGTGGCAGGTCAACCAGCTGTCAGCTCTGGACATCTGAAACCTGAGCGTCAGTTGCCAAAAATGCAAGGAAAACCTTATTTCACTCAAGTCAGCACACACTGATACTGCAAGTTTATCACAGGATTAATGAGAAGTCTGTCAGGCTCTCAGATCAGCGTTTTGCTGGTCGATGTGTATGTCAACTTGATGTGTAAAGTTGCAGTGAGAGACCTGGTTGCAGCTGCGTGAGTCATAATTCAAGTTTGACAGAAGTGAAAAACATATGGCCTAGATATCCATTTATCTGAATGAATCACTTCCTCCTGTTGCGAGATCTGTTCTGCTCTCTTCACTATACCAAAACCTGTCCTTGGGTGATATTTTGCAGTATCTTTTCATGTATTTTACAAAGTATGCTATCTCATCCTAATCTACTATATTTCAACAACTTTTAGAACCACAGAAAAACATTGTCTGTTGGCACTGGTTGTTTCTCTTAGTTTATTTCTGGAGAAAAAGACACGCAATTTCAAACCTCTTTTTCACGAACACAGACAGTCCCTCTGCGCTGCTGTCTAAAACAGAGGCAGTCAGTATTTGGTGAAATCACTTCAGCATAATTGCTCTGTGCAGTTGGTTACAATAGTTGGCTTCTGTCTGCAAAGTCTTTATCGTCCACATAGCTGTGTGGCAGAACGCTGGGTCCTTGTTTATTATTCAAGCTAGCAGGGCTAGCTCAAACATAAATAGATAAACTGTTGATTTTTCAGGACTAGACACACTATGGCAAGATGACTGCTGACGGTGTTTCACTCGCTACTAGGGCCCCTGCTGCAATTTCTTAAATTGTTGTGCATCTGCCCAATATGTTGCCACTATTGCCTCTTCTCCAGTCTACAGCTAATTGGCTGAAACTCATTCTTCAAGGAAGGAGCAAGGATTGATTTTCGACCCTACTGTGTAGTTTCTTCCAGGATGCTATCTCTAGTTTGTTTTTCAGCAGGAGTAGCAACCACGGACTACTCTTGTGCTAAAAATAAATAAATAAAACTCCCAGATATGACTGGCTATTCAATGTTGATGTTAGTTTGTTTGGGATAGAGAGGCCAACATATTGGGAGTGTTGTGAACAGATAACTCAAAATCTGGGAGAAAAAGGGGGTTAATGGACAACAAAAATCACAAACTCTACTACCCCAGATGAAGTTTGGTGGGTTTGTCAGCACTATTCTGGATAGTACAGAGAATTCCATAATACTCAAGAAACAGTTAGGAAATTTTGGGTTCTATAAAATTTCTGCCAGTCAACACACTTCTGAGATCTCCAGAATACACAATAGTGTTTTCCTCCACTGCATATGGACATCTGGATAAAACAGTAGCAAGCTGTGGACTCAGGAAGAGAGCAAAGGACATATCTGAGACCATGAGGGGGGGGGGGGGGGTTAAAATGCATAGGGTTTACTAATATGGGAGCTTTCAACACACAATCTAATTTGCAATTCTCTAATAACTTCCAGAAGTCCAATGACTAAAACAATTCATCCGTGTAGAAAATAGCATTAAGAACGACCAAGATCCAAAAAGTAATGGTAACATGACATGAAACAGTAAGAAGGTAGTCTGCTTTAAATGTTTTAATGTCTGACCATCATGCATGTGGCAATGTGAGACACAAAACATCTGGGATAAACTGAATCTCAACTTTTTGTTTGTTTCTTTTCAGGGCTCCCGCACATTTTTCATGACTGTTTAAGGACCCATTATACATTTTTTTCTTGCCCTACTTGCCCAGCATTTTTCAAACATATCAGATTCAAAGCCTCTTTAACATAATTTCAACTAGCTGGCAGACATGAGGGAAAAAGTACACACAATGGTAAACAAAATCCACACATATTAGAGCTATGTTATGTTGACAGCTACTGAAAATGAATTTGTCATTATGTTATATTACATGGAAGGTTAGAAGATAACAACTGCATTACACACTACAAAATTCCATGACTTTTCCAAAACCTTCAACATTTTTTACTATTTCCATGACTTTCGTAAGTCAGCGAATGTGTTTGTGAAATTCCATGACTTTTCCAGGTTTTCCATGACAGTAGGAATCCCATTCTTTTTTTATTTACAAGAAAACTCCACAGTGCCCCTTGAATTTAAGACATAGCCAATAAGGAGGCCTTCAGTATTGCTGCTTTATCTCAGAACAAAGATGTAATTTTGAACTAAAGACTAACTTGGGAGGATATCTACTCAACTAGTTTGACACCCCCCCATCTTAAAGTTTTATTGGCCAGTGTAGAGAAGAGGAATTATGGCAGAGACCAATAACTTTCTCAATGTAACACATATTAACTATTCGGTATCTAACACAAAGCAAAGCAAAAAGAAAGTGTGAAAAGAAAAAAATGACTCATTATTATATCAAACTATGCAATGCCCCAAACCACATCTTCAGTAGAGCTTAACTATATTGAGAAATGTCAGAAAAGCCTTCTAGTATATTCATAAAAAGTCAATAGCTATTTTGTTAGAGTTACTCCCAACACACATTCCTAATAGCAAATCTTTCAAAACCCACAGCAGAGCATAACTAACAAAAGACGAATGCCTGTGAACAAAAAGAATTGATCGCAAAAATCCTTCCATAACCATCCGAACACAAAAAACCTCTTGCTCATTCGCCTCCTCCGTCCTCATTCTGCAGCCATTCTCACATACACACATAAACCTGCACGATGGCGAACACAGACACATACACATACACACACACACACACACACACACACACACACACTTCCCATACCATCACAGTCGAGTGGTTTGGCAGAGCGACAGCAGCAGCAGTGGTGTGGAGCTGTCTGCTGTTCTCTGTGCACTCACCTTTCACCTCCTGCCATTTTAGCCTCAGTGATTTCATTAGTGCACCTGAATACAGATGCCGAGCTCAGTCCTCTGCTTTGTTCTCACCTGGCACAAGAGGACACCAGTGCTACCAACATAACAGACAAAGTATAACGGGTAGGAAAGAGGGAAAACACAACAACAATAAAAATCAGATATGAGGCCATATGACAGCCGGAGAGATGCTACGCTGGTGTTGTTTGCAGTGCCTTGACATAATCCGTTTTCCACCTGTTTCACCTCATGTCACTCTGCTGTTTCTTTGATTCTTCCACCGCTCAGTCCCATTTCCTGTCTGTGTCCATTTTCATTTTTTGTCATCCTTTCAGGGGCTATAACAGTTAAAGTTACACTTTTGATATGGAACTACATTTATACTTGTGATATGTGAACCAACCCATCACTTGCAAATGTCACTCAAATCAACAACCTACCAGGAAGACACTGAAAATGACCACAAAGAGACACAAGAAGACCAGAAAGCATTGCAAAGAGACACAAAATAACAGGCAAAACAACCAGAGAGACACAAAACAAACAGAAACAGACACTGAATGCCTACATGGCAACAGAAAATGACCAAAAAAAGACACAAAATTACTCCAAAGAGACACAAAACAACCACAAATAGATGCCTGAAGACTACAAAGGGATGCAAAACACTATATATTCCATATGTCTTGTTCCTATGTAGGAGAGGTGGTTTGGCCCTTTATGTATCTGTGCCCAGGGGTTCATTGTCTCATAATCTGCCCATGGTTGGCAAGGTCACCGATGTCCACCTGACATCCAAAAGAAGGAAAAAAAAAAACTGAATTGAGCACAAGTGTTGTTTTTGTTTGTTGGTTGGTCCACCGCTTTTGTTTAGACTAAAATATCTTGGTTGAATGGATTGCCATGAACTTTTGTACAGTCATTCATAGTCTCCAGAGGATGGATCCTAGTGACTCTGGTGATCCCCAGGCTTTTATAGCACCAGCATTTGGTACAAACATTTATTGTTCATAGACTTTTCTTTTTGTGCCACCATGAGGTTAATGTTTGTGTTTTTTTAGTGAAATGGCTAAACAGATACTGTATGGACAGATTCCTATCCCCATCAGGATGAATTTTAATTACTCTGGTGATCCCATTGCTTTTTACCTCGTGCCAGTATCGGGTCAAGATTTCAATAATGGAATTACCTTCAGCCATAGCTGTACAGTACACTGCATTCTGTGCTAATTGGCTTATGTTAATATGCTATCAGTGTAACTAGGCAGTTCACTTGGTCCTAGGTTTAGAGTTTAGTTTAGTTTTACTTATGGGGTTCAAAAAACACATTGAGTACCATCATTTTTATTCTATTTTTGTATTATTTCTTTTCATTTTTTATTTGATTATACCAGATACAGGTTAAAAATATTTTATTATAATTATAATATGTAGCTTCAAAAAACAAAAAATAATAATAATAAAAATTTGTTCTTCATCTGAACTTTTTAGAAATAATCTGCTAATTGTTTTTTACTGCAATTTTTAATTCTTATATGTGTGTGTGTTCTTTTTTTAAGCTACATATTACACACATATGTATAAGAATTAAAAATGGCAGTAAAAAACAATTAGCAGATTATTTCTAAAAAGTTCAGATGAAGGTCAAATCCACTCCTGTATATCCTGTCTAGACAAATACATATTTTTTTGGAAAATAAACATATATAGATTGTGTCTTTCTGTTACACTCCTCTCTACTACAGATATTCCAAACTAAAACTTGTTTATCATATTCAAGTTCAAATCTAAAGTATTTATAATAAACTAAACATTTTGATATGGATGCAAAAAAATATTTTGATATCTAAAGAGAGTGAAGTGCTCTTATTTTAAGTGCAGCATATGCTCTCTTTCTTTCACCCTCTCGCTCTTTCTATCTCTCACTCTTTCTGTCTGTCTCTCGGTGAAAAAGACGATTGGTATTCCTCCTTACCTCCTCACCAACAGCAAACATCACTCTCATCAAAGGCTCTCGTCTTTGATCAGGTCTTCAAAGAAGCATGTCATCAAAGTCTATCAGGTTAGATATGAACTGGGGGAAGAGAGAAGGGGGGAGGGGGGTGCAGTTAACGCCTCTGGGTTATGGCAGAAATGCATGCAGTAACGGGTCACTAATTACTAATTACTACCGTGGCGCACACCAACGCAGGAGCTGCTGTTTGACGGCAAGAAGACGGAAGCAAGATAGGTTTCACTGAGCTCTTTAACTCCATCCACATTAACATAGATCCGGAAAATGAGGGTGAAAGGGAGATGATAGCAGCAAAGGGCAAAGAGCGGCCCCCTGTTAGGCAACATCTACTCTTTAATCCAACATGAACGGCATGACATCTGTAACATGGACCAACATTACATATCACAACACAGATATTGTGCTGAGCGCAAGCAAGATTTTGGTTGGAGAATATTAAAGGACAGAGAAGAGAAATTATCTCCATAGATAAATGCCTGTATCACTAAGTGACGCCCTCCCCGACTTTGCTCGCTTTAAAAGAGACAAATTCTCATGTAATGTATCCATAGCAGCACATTGCATTACTCCTGTTCCCCAGCGCTGAAATATGAGTGCTATGTCACCTAAGGCTGCCAAGTTAACCGTTTGCTTAATATAGGAGGGAGCGACACAGCAAAAGAGAGAGAAAGGGAGCACTAAATGGCCTGATGGAAGGAGAGAGAAAGAGCGATAGAGGCTCCCGAGGAATAGTGCCATCTGCATGTGAATGAGTCTCACCCGGGGAGATCTCTTTTGGAGAAATTAATGATCTCAGGAAAGCAGAACAGAGACTGTGTGCTCCATGGAAAAAGGAACGAGACTCCGTCAACCTGGTCTCTTTCTCCTTCGCTCTTTGTACTCAGCCAGATATTAAACGTCCCTTGGCCTCCTCTGGCAATCCTATGCATATCCGCCTGTTTAAATATCATTATTTCAGGGGGACCAGGAGGCATTTGGTGAAAGGGCCATAATCGGAGAACAAGAAAGAAGGATTATATTAAATGGGGGGGGGGGAGGCAAGAAAAGAAAAAAAGCAAGTAAAGAAATAAATAAAAAGAAAAAGCGAGGCTGGTCTCAATAGCATTGAAATCAAGCTAAGGGCTCTGTACCTGGGTGGTAGGAAGTGAAAGTTAAAAGAGCAGGAACAGGCTAATGAAGAATAATCAGCCCTGCTTTGTGGAGACCTCTATTTCTTACTCTGTCCCTCATTACTTCCTTTGTAGACATGTCAATGTACAGCATGGCAAAGCTATGGCAGAATGGTGCCTTCACTGTAAGCACCGTGCTCAAATGAGAGCTTTGTACTTTTCTCACTTGCTTCTATTAACCTTAGTTTCAGAAATGCTATTTCTAATGTACATATAACTACATACATATATTGTGTGAAAATAAGCTTTTGCAAGTTTTACTTTGGAATTTAACATGAAAAGAAAAACTTTGGCAGTACCTTAGTTTGAAGGTGTGGTATATAATTCTGGATGAGCTGATAGTTGAGTGTCACTCCCAATTTAACAAATACAGACTTTTTATCACAACCCTCGGCGTCTCACAGCAATGCACAGGGCAACCTTCAGCTCGTCTTTGAGACGCATAGCTGAAACACATTGTAACATGGGGTTGATGTTGCAAAACTACTGCTGTTAGGTTCAGGCAACAAAACAACTTGGTTGGGTTTAGAAAACAATCGTGTTTTAGGCTAACATTAAGTATTTTTGGACTGACGTCAGTAAAATGACTTTTGGTTTCACACAGGACACAAACTGTGGGCTCCTGGTTGAAAGTTCAGTTCTGTTTGACCTCTCCATCTCCCCTCACTCCCTCCCACCCTGTATAGACTTTGCCACCTGTTATACTACATCAGTTGGTCTTAGCACCAAGTATTGTTGTTGATAGGTTTACATTTGGGCTACATGACAGCCCAGTGCATCTCATAAAGATGCTAAAGGGTGCCTTTGGTAGCAATATCACACAGCCTGGGGGTGTAATAAAGCAGTGGTAGTTGATGCCGTGGAAATGAAAGGGGAGGTGGGCCTGACAACCAACTCAAGGTTGTCAGTATCTAATGAGACTTAACAATTGACTATCTTTCAACAATCAACACCAAAAGTCCTCAAATCCTAAAAATACCCCTGTGTACACGTGACCTCCATGAGGTTGCTGCGACAGGATTTGCCTTTCGGCAAAGATCAGTGAGAACAGCAAACATTGAAAGGTTAAAAAAAGGAACTTCATTTATAATATATACTAATAAATATTATCCATGTTTGTTTGGTAACTGGCACCTCCTGTAATACTGCAAAAGTGGCCCCTAGGAAAAACAAGTAGAGTATCACTCTTGTATGCCCTTAACAGATTTTGATTTGGTGTGAGCAGATAGGAATTTAAACTTGTAAGTGTTAATCAATGCATCTGTCAATGACTATAATGAATACATACATAACATGTATATTATATGTGGAAACTCCGCATATAAATATAGCTCAAATCATATCAAAAGATATGTGATTACATGCAAACAAATTGTTGATACACTTAAAATGTCCTTTTATTTGCTTGTTACACTATTTTAGTGTGTTATACACATTTATTAAGTTCTTATAAATGCTTGAAGGGGGGGGCCTAAAGGCTTAGTTAGTAGGATATAGTGGCATCTAGTGGAGAGATTACAGAAACTTCTCACATGTACCAAGACCGGAGGATAACTATGGCGATGGACTCAAAACCATGAATAGCACTAGCTAGAACCAGTGTTTGGTTTATCTGATCTGGGCTAATGTAAGACATCATGGTGGACTCTGTGGGAGATGACCCACTCTTATATAAAACAGTTATTCTACGGTAACAAAGACAGAACATCCCAATAGATATTCCTAATTCCTACACACTGGGCCTTTAAATCAAAGTGCCACTATAACTTTATACTATAAACCATAAGTCTGTGTTTTACTACATGACTATGCTATGTGAAATATGGTAGACTGTACAGTCCCAAGCCTCTTGAAGTCAGTCCTCATGTATGTTCCTCCAGTAGCCCTACCATTCACTTTTGTCTTTGATTTCTTGTAAGTCCCTTTATTACACTAGTAGTTTTATATGGAATTGCTCCCAGCCTTGGCTAACTGGCTGAGGCAGCCTGCCTGACAGTAGCTCTTACAGTTTAGCGCTCACATTTGGCTGTTTACAAAGTCTAATAAGCGTGTCCCTGAGGCAGGCGATGCAGCTGCAGAGGAGGAGATTGCATTTTAGCTCCATTGTGAAGCTTGTGGTCCCCTCATCAGATCTGACAGGCAGTATGACAAGTCCTATCTGCCAGCTAGCTGATAAGTGCAGCTCGAGCTGCGCTTAGGTCTGCCTCAATCCAATCATGTCGGTGAATGGCGTTCACGAGCGGCAGCCGGGCAGGACTATCCTGGCTCAGTCGCTAATGCTGTAACACGCTAAGCCACGGGTGGAAAGCTAGCCATGCAGAATTGTAGTGGATTGCGTTAGATATGCTGCATCGGCTTGAGTTGTGCTGAGGTTGATTTGTGTTGGTATTTGGTTTATCTAATAGTGTCTGCAGTACAGCGCATGGAGCACAGTAGGGGAGATTTATCTTGTATATCTTGTGTTTTTTTTTCTGTACATACTGATTGTTTGACAAAGAAAATTTGACAGATTAGCTTGCTAAAAACATTCCAGTGCCTTATTTTTACTCTTCAAACAGACTCAATCATAAGATAAGCAATTCTATCAAAGTTATAAGGTTTACTTAGTACCAATGCCCTGTAGAGAAAATACTAAACATTAAAAAAATGTTTTTCTTTGAGACAAAAGCACACTACTCCACATGTTCTGATTTCATGCATCTACCTTGACTGAACTTTAGCTATCAAACCGCCTCTGATCCAATACAAACTTCAAAGTGACTGCAGTTTTCCTGCACTTGTAGATCACTCTGACTCCTTCATGCTAGACAGTTACACAAATCCAACTGTAACCCACATACAAATATTTTCACTTTTAAGTTTTCTGCATATAGCTGAAGCATGGCTGTGGTATGAAAATAAGAGCCTGGAAGAAATTTAACATTTTGGTTGCATTATTTTCATTTTTTTTTTATTTATGTAGTCTGCATTTATAGCATACATTGGCTCTACACTCAGTTAGTCTATGTGTCGCCATGTCTGTAAATACGGTGCAATTCTGGCGCAGTAATCCTCACTCAGTCATGCTGACAATACGGCTTCATGCAGAACCAAGCCAAGTCCAATTAACAAGGCCTGTTACCATCTTCTGTTGAAAGGAGCCACATACTGGGCTTTCATTTGGGACTATAACAGCAGAGATGTAATGTGCGCTGACAAATGGTGTTGTCAACTTCCCCTCTGTTTTGGAAAGACAGCGAGGTGACGGGAAAAAAGAACTGGCAGATTCTACTGTAGCATTAGCGTTCACATTTCCCTCTGAATTTCGCTCGCACATTGTAGTTACATGTGCCAGACTTGTACTGAAGGGCTTTTTGAAAAGCCACGATCATTGTGGGAATCTTTTTTCAGGGACATTTTCTTGCACAACTCTTATCAGCCCTTTCTGTTGCTTTTAACTGTATCATATCCTCATCAACAGATGGTGGTTGTTATCACGGAGGTGGACGAGGACACGCAAGCCCAGTAGATGTAATGGTTTCATATGTAGAGCTTTAAGGACTTCTTGCTCATCTTGAAGCACGCTAAAACATGCTAAATGGGTAGGTACTTCGACGTACTTCCAGAACCACTTACTTGTTGGGTTTTTTGTTTTCTTTTTTTAGAGCTTTTAATCAGAATCTCACAGGCTTCATCAACAAATATCTTCTTCAGAATTTGATTTATTTCTATCATATAAATGTTGTCTCTTTATAGATTAAGTTCCCTAATAGTGCACTGTCTGAAAATAACAGAATTTATTAATCTGTAGTTCACAATGTCTTTTTATTTATAAGATTTATAAGATTTATAAGATTTGAGTCATTTGTATCAACAAATAATTAAGGTAAATATGAAAACATAATAATTTGTTTGTGATCATTAATAATGCATGGTTTGTTGATGACAGGATTTGTGATATCAGCAAAGAATGTATTACTTATTTCTATAAGTAATAAAATGATTAGCCTATCAATGACTAACAGCTTATGAATGACTGATTGGTAATATAATATGTCGGCACTAAATGTCATCGAAACATCTGTTTGGATCCTTGTGTCAGACAAGAATCTTACAACGTTAAAGTAGAGCTCTTGAATGAGACCATGCTAAAATGGAAATAGTAAGTATTTATAGAAATGACTGAATATGTTTTATTTTTTCTTTGTGAAAGCTTATGGTCAGTTGGAAAATTGTAACAGTGAAGGCAGTGGGCTTGTGTTCTGTGTGGTTTGGCAGCAAATCATTCATATGCCTCCTCAGAGTTTAGCAGTTTAACACCAAGCCTGTTAAAATGCCCCAGCAGCTGTCAATCTGGCTGCTATCCTGGCCTTGTTAGAACCCAGATAGTGAGAAGGGAGGATTGCAGCCTCTGATACATAACATACCCCCTGTATACTGACAAGCAGACAGTGTATGATGCATTGCAGTTAGGAAAACAGCACTCTAATGAGAAGCATGCTGCATAGTATGTGCATCACTGTGAAGGCAGATTGACAAACAAGCGCAGCAGTCAATTGGTCAAAGGGTTAAGTGTGGATAAATGAAGAAGGCCATGGAGAGATTACTTAGTATTCATGTCAGGGAGGCTGAAACACAGGAGACTTGGAGGGAAATACTCTGGGCTTTCGGTGGGAGCTTGCTGCAGGCTTTCTAATAAAGAGTGGAGCCTATGGAACCCTCCCAGGTCAAAATGCCATGTGGATCAATCAAAGGCACACAGACCATGCTCCCTCCGGCAAGTCCACAGGTGGTACAAACTAGGAAACACAGTGCAGAAGTCAGAATTGCAGAGCTGAGGACTCCCTACAAATTCCCTTTAATCTTTGCCCTGACCAGGATAACAGCAGTGTCTGGGCTTGAAGGGCAGAGTGGACACTCTCCTCATAGGGGTCAAGCTTCCTACTGCCTGCCCTCAGAGTGTCCACATGAAAAGGGCCCTTTGCCGAGGCGGGGGGGGGGGGGGGGCTCCTCACCTTAATATCTTCCTCACAGCTAGGTCACAGAAACCCGACTGCTGTTGTCTTCATGGAACTCAACTTCTGAGAGGAGCTGAAGTATCACAAGACTGTTTGCAAGTTTTAGCTCCTTATATGAGTGGGATATGCATGTTTTATTTCAACTTAAAGTCTTCTTGAAAAACAGGAACCGCTGTATATGTATAATAATATATCTTACTGAACTTGCTTTGCCTGGGAGCCACTTTGCAAAATGACAAGAGGCCAGGGGCTGGTTAATAAATGTTTTATCTCTGTTGACGTTCCCTGTCCTCACTCATCTTTACCAAGAGGCAAATTCAGTCACAACAGCCCCAACACAGGTCAAGTGTATGCTGGGGTGTTTTTGGGATTTGAGGACATGCAGGGCTTAGTCCAGACCCCTGTCAGGGGATCAGGGGGGTTATTTATGAACTCTTGCACCTTATTTATATTCAAAGTACATTAAAAAAATCAGTTTGAATGACTTTATTTTCATTGTGACTTAGAAAATGATCAGCAGGCCATCTGGTGCCCTATTAAGTTGAGTATTACTGCTATGCTGGGACTTATAATGTTTCAAGGTTAAGTGGCTTGACAGTGACCTTGACATGTTTTAAGTTCTTTGAATAATCAATACAATATTTAAAAAATGTCCTTTAAAAATGTCCTGCTGCTCATGATGTTTTCTCAAATGGTATCTGTACAGAATGGTTTGAATTATAATTCAGCATTTTCCTCTTGGATTATATTATATTTTGTCCTGTCTAGAGATTCAGCCACGTAAAAGTAAATCAGCTTAAATATTTTAACACTTAACCAACTCAAAAGTACAAAAACAAAACAAAACAAAACAAAGCATACTCTAATTAAAATAAATAAAATCTGTAAACTAGAAATTCCTATTTCTTCATGATAGGGCGTTGATGCATCATTTGCTCTGTGCCCCAGTCCTGACCAGAAAGAAAACAACAAAAAAAAACATGTATGTATGTGCAATATGAATGCACAGTAATGTGCACAAAGCCAAAAGGTCAACAACTGTTTAATCTAAACTACAAAGAGAATAAAGGATATAAGAGTACCAGAGAGTTACCAACATTTAAATCAGCTGTGTGGCAGCAGGGGCAGCCATCACACTCTTGAAAATCATTTCACAGTTCTTGAGGTTCATACTGGGAATTAGCAGAGAGAGGATTCATTTCCCGGTCATGTGGGCGATGCAATGACACTACTGACACTCAGTCCACCACTATTAGAAATACCCTTTCCCATTAACAGTACTAATACCTGTGCTTCCACTCATGATAGCCCCCATGCTCTTGTGTCCAGTGGTTTAACAATGGCAAAGCATTATAGGGATAATAAAGAATACGTAAATGACAGCTATCCATTTTTAATCTATGAAGCACTTTAATTTGAGTGTGCAGTTCATCAGCATTTTAACTACTCTTTAGAGGTATACACATAGGCCTTTTTACACAAAAGACATGAAGCATATCCACTCCAAAGATAATGAAAACTAAAAGGCTGAATGATGATTTTCTGCTAAATAAAAACAAAAAGACAAAATAGGTCTTGGTGTAACCGCACAATCAATTCACATGTTGTATAAATTAATCAAGGCTCAAGTTACAGTTAGTTAGACAAGGTATTTTTTATTTATTTATTTTTAACTTTTTCTTGTCTCACTACTGAATTGAGGGCAGCCCACTTTACTTATAGTTTAGCAAAAAGTATTGTATTGTGTAGGAGGGTCCCATATTAACCCTTTAAAATCTGGACTGATATTAGTTTTGTTGTTCTGCAGCCAGACGCCTTTAGCAAGCATTTAAACCATTGGAACCTGAGAAAATTGGTTTGATTTCTTTTGAAAACATGGGGAAAAAGGCAATCAGCAATGTGGCAAGAAATCACTAGACTTTTTTTAAGAAGTGTAAAAGGTGAAATTACTTGAAAATTAGCTGTGGGCAGAATATTATATATCAAAACAGAAAAGAAAAATGTCCAGGAAATAATATTCATAACTCTATCAGTCTATATTTAAATTCATGTTACAGGAAAAAAGAAAGTTTTGTGCTTATTTTCAGCTAATTCTCTTTAACACATTTCTTACTAATTTTGGGGCCATTTCTTGTTAGATTGGTCATTGCTTGACTTCTTCCCATGTTTTTTGAAAAAAAATCAAGCCAATTTGCTCTGGTTTCAAAGGGTTATATTTCACAAGCATCCATTTTCTCCTTCCAAGTTGACAATATCTGCAACATTGGTATTAAATGTCCAATCGCGCTAAAGTAGAAGTTAGATCATTAGAATGATGATTTGCTAAGACAACAAGTATCGTACATGTGAATGCTCTAATTAGTGTGCTAACCAAATGACTTTGTGTATATGAAGATGATCTGATGTGGACCTAAGAGCAACTCAAAAAGATGTATTTTGTCCTGACTGATCCAAATGTCCCTCAAGACTTGAAAAAGTACAGATGATCATATTTATCTAAGTTGCTCTAACAGAGACAAAATTGCATTTGTTTTTCAGCTATATTTAGACATACACATTAGCATAACCTTATTTTTGTTATATTTCCAGTTCTTTTTAATTTGATCCCTTTTAACTATGTTTTTTTTTTTGTTCTTATATAGGGCATTTTTGCTATGCTGCTGGGGTACAAAGTGCTACTGATTTCTTTCTTTTTCTTTTTCAAGTCGAAATAAATGAGTATATCCAAGATCTAGTGAACAGATGTGTTTTTTCTTTACTTCACACTGTTGTACATGGTAATCTATTTATGTTGCTTTGTTTCGTTAGAAGCCCTTCTAATGTGCTATTTTGACACAGGGCTTATTGGACACTTATCAAGACTGCACACATAATTTGCATTTAATCACCATGGAATTGTGCTCCTAGATGGTTATTCATGTGAGCCTGAAAAACAAAATGGTCATTCATTCACCCTCACTAATCTGTCAGTCTTGTTAGGCTTATGCTTTAAGATCAAGGAAATGGGACATTCTTTGATAAAATATAGATATTAACAACAGAAGCACACTAACTACACATATATTTCCTAATAAGGAACTTAATGAGCATCAAAACCTCAGCTCCCCAAGCAAAAAGTCGCAATTCACTGTTTTCTTTTTCTTTTTGACAAAAGACATGAAAAAGTTATGATTTGCTTGACTGGAATTTGATTTAACTAATCCCTGATCATCAAATGTAAATGTTCATTTAGAAAAAAAAAGGAGCTTTTCTTGTGACTCAAAGGTATAAAAAGGGCACGCAGAGAGGCCATCTGGGGTTATTCTGTAAATAAAGTCATCCCACATTACAGTTACCAGCAAGTATTAATATTTTATCTTGGCTGTATTGTTACCCAAGACCTGTCAAGAGTCATGCTCTGTTTTCCCTCCTGATAGACATCACAGACGCTAAAATAATAAAATAAAGAGGGGAAAACAAAGGCCAGGGCACATTGTTGCTGAAGAACATTAATTTTAAAATCAGGGCTGTTTTTTGCTCTCCTGGCACCAGCGTCCACAGACAGTGTGGTGGAGTGTTTGGTACTGAAAAGTGACATTTATGAGTATGTTAAAAGGTGTCCAGCAAAGGGAGAGGAAAGCTTGGGTCTCCACACAGAGAGTCACTGACACTGTTCTGTTTGGTATCTGGAGACAATTCCTATTTTTCTCTGCAACCCATGATACTTCATTTCAATCCAACTCTATGCAGTGATTAAGTAAAAGCAATCAGATCCTCCTCAGTGCTGAGACATGTCAGCCAGATCAATAAAAATGATAAACTCGTAATGAACGCCACTCTTCATCCCCTCTAATTCTACCACTCCTGCCAGTGTGAAAGCCTCCGCGCACAATAATGCCATTTAATATTTATTTACACCCCTGTGAAAATCAATAAATAGATTTTAAATAGAGCTGGAAGACACCCGTTTGCCCTTTATCACTCTTTTTAATGAAGGCTTTAGTCTCTTTGAAGATGGGAGGGGAGTTTCGAAATGAAATGAAATGAAATGCACTTGAAGCATTTTGGGGTGAAAAGAGAGTGGATTGAACTAGTGGGTGTGTGGGTGTGTGCGCGTGCGTGCGTGTGAGCGAGCACGTGCATGCAGCTTTAGCTGACACTGTTTGCGGCTACACCGAGAAGGAGAGAAAGTCTGAATCAGGGCTTTCAGTAATCAGTGTCACATTGTCAGGGAGGCTGCCTTTGACTAATGAGAGGTGCTGACAGCCTGGCTGCATACTCCCTTGGCTCTGCTGAGTGGGACGGATCTGTTTCAGGGCCTTTGTCAGGTTCATTCTCCCTCTGCTCCTCTCCCTCTCTCCCTCTGCCTCTCTCTGTTTCCTCCTTTTTTTCTCCCTCTGAGTGTCAGGGAGAGCAATGACCAATGGTCAGCCCCAAGGACACCTCCTGGCATTCCACATGGTGACAAATTGACCATGGGGGACAAGGTGCCTCAAAATTGCCTCAGAGATGAAGAGGTTTTGAATGTTCCCTTCTCCCCCCCCCCCCCCTAGGACGGGAAACTGCAGATCTTGTCAGAATGGCAAAGACAGGAAAGAGAGGGGGAATGTCACAATGTCAGAGAATAAGCAAAATAGGAAGGGAAAGGTAGGCAGGGCCAATATCAGAGCTGAGTGAGTCTGGGATTGATAGAAAAGAGAAAAGCCTGTATTGAACAACTGGGATGACATAGTCACCCCTTCAGCATGTTGTGTATCAAAGGCCAAACGATGACATTGTGTGTAGCTCAGCTTAAACGCAGTACAGATTACCTCAATGGGGTGTGGATTAATTTAAAATCACAAAACCACCAACTGGGTGCAATTTAAGCATTTCCTAAACACAGATATTTTCTGTGAATCCCACATTCTACACAGTGACTCTGACCTTGGCAGCAAAATATATCTGAAGACAAATAGATGTCACCCCGTAAGCGATACTTTCTCCACCGCAGACCTAGAGAGCATCAAATCTGTGAGCGTATGATAACAGAAAGATTGAGCAGTGTCTTCGAAGAGATTCAACGTTAGAGGGTCAAGTCGGATCAATACTGCAGGTATTAACTGATCATTCTTGTTTACAGTCAAGTGGAGCCCATCTAGGTGTTCCTGAAGCACATGGGATCGATGGAAATAAAGTTAGAGTGCCTTAAACATTCCTGGACTCCCCACCTGGAGACGTCACTCATGGAGGTGATTTGTTGGCGCACCATGTAGCCCACTTTTTAAAGTATATTGCTGGCTATAAGGTCTGTCTCCCTTGTAAAATGATGTTACCATCCACAGCACATTTGTCAACCCTGCTCCCAGCGCTAATCTGACACACACACACACACACACACACACACACACACACACACACACACACACACACACACACACACACACACACACATTTGTTTGTTCTCTGTAAAGAATTCCAACTTTTAAAACAGCCTCGACACCAATCGAGACCAATCAAAACGCCACAAGCAAAGAGGGCAATACACACAGGTGCACTGTCAAGCAGTGTGTATTCACACTACGGGAGCTTTTCTCACTCTTAGCTGGCTGTCTCCAGTCAGGCCTACCTTGAAGCTAATCAGGCCGTCTCAGTTCCTTAGATGCCCCCCCTGGGACGGCACAGCCACCAGCACACTTAATTGGTTCATTTGTTCCGTCATGTTTTGCTGAGCAGAGACAGAACGGGAGGAAATGCTGCAGTGGAACCATTCTCCACGCTCGTCTCCAAGGATAAGAGAAAGTGACACATGAATGCTCTCCCAGATAGATAAATAGAAGAATGGAAGTTAGATAAAGTGTCTAATGAAAGGATGAAGGCAATTCATTTTCTAGCTGCGGAGCGAAGGTCCTATTTGATTTTATGTATGTCCATAGACTGAGATAAGTTTTAACATGGAGAATTGAACAGTAAGAAAGATATACTTACTATGCCGGTGAGATTACATCACTCAGTCTTTGTCTTTTGTCGTCTTTGTCTCTCTTCTCCACACCTGCAGGTACAGATGCAGGCACACAGACTCCCAATCAGAGGTACTTGTACTCAAGGGGTACTGGAGCAGTTGCTAGAAGGTGAAAAAAAAAGAAAAAACAAATCATAGCTCATCTTATTTGAAAAAATAGAAAATACATTTTTATTAAAACATATATCCACATATCGGGTCAGCTTTAACACCTGAACATCATGTGTTATGAGAGTGTGTGCAAACTACAAAGCATGCAAAGTTTAGCTAAAAGTAATGGTTAAATGGTTGAAATTGTTAAAATAATAGTTAAATGACTAAAATGGTTAGCTAAAGTAACTGTTAAATGATTGAAATAGATTGCTAAAGTAATGGTTAAACAATTAAAATAGCTAAACTAGGTTTAATGATATAAATAGTTTGCTACAGTAATAGTTAAGCAATTGAAATAGTTAGATAAAACAATGGTTAAATGATTGGAATAATTAGCTTAAAATAATGGATATACATAGATGAAATAGATAGCCAATGTTTGTGCATTTATAAAACAATCAAATAGGTAAAAGTCATAGCTAAATGCTTAATTAAGTTGCTAAAAGTGATTAATAAAAGATTATCTTACAACAATGGATACACAATTGAAATGGTTAGCTAAATTTATTGGATAAGGGGTTGAAATAGCTAAAAGTAAGGAATCAACTGTCAACTGTTTGCTTAAAGCAGACTATTTTGCTTGGTCTCACTCCCAGGGTGTCAAAAACCAGTGGCCCTCTGAGTCAAATACACATGAACATTTCACCCTTCAGCATTTATATACGATGCCCTGGGAGCAAAGGTCAGCTTAGGGTAGGTAGGGAGCAGAGGTGTATGGGTCAAACAAGCGCAGGACTTTAACTAAGGAGACAGGTGTTTATCTGAAACTTTGTCAAATTTGAGTTATTTGTCACATAAGTCGTTAGTCGCTCATTAGTCACATCAGTCCACTCACGCGATCACACTATGAGGTACTAGATAAAAAACTAATTAATGACTGACTAAAAATAGTTAGCTAAAAGTGACCAAAACACTGTAAGTTAATTGTAACAATATCCACTTCTATAAAACATATAATGTCAAATAATGCCCAGTTTAACTCTAATTTCATATTTGTAACATGACAAGTTTAAGGGTTTTTTTTTATTTTTGGTCATGTGATAGACCTGTGTGGCAAGACAATACAGTTTGGGGTCCCCTGCTGTACTGTATATTTCCTTGTTCAGTATAAATGTTTCTGTTCTATAATGACCTGTAACACTGTTTACTACAAAACTGTACACAATGAAACATACAAGCAGAAGATGGCAGAAATGTTCACTTAACATGGCGACATACAGTAGGCCTGTACGAGACACTTTACTGCAATATAACAGTCACATAGAGAGCTTAACTGACATAGCGCCTCTGCATGTGCTCCCCAAGCTTATCACTTCCATCTGATGAATGGGGTAGATTGGATTGGAAGGCAGGCATGGAGAGAGAAAGGGGTGAAGGGAAAGAAGAAAGGGGGGTGGGTGGGAAGGAGCAACCAAGGCACCATGCAGCTTAATTCTCCCATGCCTGTTCCTGAGATTATCTGCCACAATTTTCCAACATAAAATAAAGATAGATAAATAAAACCCAGAACCATACTGAATGAATAACAATGAAAAACCATAAAGGCTTCTGGGCGTCTCCAAGTAATTTATTCACCATTTGCTGGAATACCTGGAGCGAGAACAATTCGGGGGAATTGAAAGATGAAAAAAGAAATAGAACATTATGTTGTAGTTGATGGGTATAAAATTACATCTGCCATTAACTCTAAGGATAACACTACCATGGTAATCAAATGATGCCTCATCAATATTGATGATTATGTGTTGGAGGGGAAAACAATAGCACCTGATTACTGATAGTGGGGCGTGATACTTAGAGCCTTATTGTTTTGATATACAAACTGAGAGTTTTGCTTGAAATGACATCAGATCGCATTTGACACCAGATTTGCAGCTCCCAAACTACAATATACTCTCTGCAAATGCCACCTGCTCACATCTGCACATAAATCCGTACAGCACTTGAAGCCTGTCATATGATAGTAATTGGAGGGCCACACACACACAATGTCGATGTGAAATGATACGAGTGCTCTTCAAAGGTTTATCAGCAGCAATCTGCGGGCCTCTTGTATAAAACATTTCAAATTTGCTTCGTATTCAGCCCACAGCAATCAGACAGATGGGCCCGAACTGAGATTACCTCAGGATCAACCTGTCAGCAAGCTCTGTTCTGCTTGTTTCTTGATCTCTAATACTAATCAGGTTCAGTTGAGGGAAACGGCAACGTTAAACTCAAAGGACAAAAAAAAAAAGGTTCAAGAAACCACTTCTCCTCCTTTATCTTCTTCATGTGTCTTCCCTTGTCTTATCTGCACAAAACTGAATTCAAACCTTAAGTTTAGTGCTGTCAGTGAGAAGATGACACACTGCACAGCACAGGGCTGCAGAGCATGATGATAGCCAACACACTCACACAGTGACAGATGGATCAGTACTAACCAGCAGACACCATTAAACTGAACCTTGTGGTGTTGAGTGGAGTAGCTAGTGCAGCGAACAGGACACCTCCACCACTACTCATAGAGGAAAGCGCTGTCAGCCGGCTCTTTAATGACCACTTACAGCAGAGGGATGGGCAGAGTCCAGCTAGCACTCTCCCACCTCCAGCAGGAGTTATACGAAGACAGAGCCAGTCTTGGCTTGTTGCCCTGCCGTCACAGTCTCTGAGCCCGCTCTGCAAGTCCCACGCCTGGGCAGAAGGATGGTGAGGGCTGAGCCTGGTGTCTGGAGGCTGGGCAGGGTCTGGACGAGCAGCGCTGAGTTATACTCCAGAGGAGCTCTGGTAAATGGAGGCAGGTCGCCTGGACATCTGTTTCTTGTGAGCAGAGGAGATGGGGAAAGAGAGCAAAATTAGTAAGAAGCAAGGGAGGTTGAAATGCTATCTTGCATATAAGCTAGTGAATGGTTGCCTTACAGTAGCGTGTGCATACACACACACACATACACACACACACACACACACACACACGCACACGCGCACGCGCGCGCGCGCACACACACACACACACACACACACACACACATACAGATCTCTTACTCTCATATCTTTCCACAAACCGCTTTGGAATACAAACTACTTCATGCAAATTAGGGGCACTGAGTGCAGAGCCACACATTCTACATCTTCCCACCTTTAGCATCTTGCAACCAATCTGCGTCATGCTGACAGACCATATCTTTCTCGGTGCCCTCACTAAAACCAGGAGAATGTCACGGCGCTCACATTACTCTCACAAAGATGGATGCTGCAGCAGCAACATTGCATGGGCTGCAGCTCAATGACTTTGCTAACCTTTTACACCAAACCAGGCCTGCAGCTAGTCGACACAATGCTTATCTTAGCAAATATTGCAGAGCAGATAACTAGGGGCTCTCAAAACCTATTTGTACACAAATACTCCAAGGACTGTTCAATCTGTCAGAAACACTCTAGGCTTACAGTGTGGACTGCAGCCACTGCCGAAGTGTTTTGTTTTATGTTTGCATGACGTGGCAAAAAAGTAGTGTAGTGGAGATTAATGTATGATGGATATCTTATTTTGAATGAGTACTGCACTGGTGTATTTGGAACTTTCTTGCTTGTAAGGGACTGTGTTTTATGTATCAGAGGAGGGGAGCTCAGATTTGACTTTTATTTATTTATTTATTTATTTTAATTTTGACCCTCCACTAAGCTACAAATAATTTTTCTTGAGACTCCCCTATTGATTGAGGAAAAAATCACGACTCTCCCTCCCCCACAAACAACCACAGACCTTTTTTTTTTTTTTTTTTTACAGTCACACAAACGGAGGTACTGGAGCTAATGCAACATGCAAACATTATAGTAATGAAAAACTACTTGGACATGCACATTATTAGATTTCAAAATATATGCCTGTCAATATTTTAAAGATAAAAGCTGAAAATGAAATCGTGGAGCTGAAAAAAGTTTTAGTTTTTCACTTTTGTCATAAATGCAAGAGCACAGATTTTTGTTGTTGTTTTTGTTGTTTTCGTTTGTTTCAGGATCTGATTAATGCAAATGGTATAATTTTGGCAAATTTTTAAATGAGACATGTGAAATTATGTGTTGTTCCAAAACAGAAGCCTACATCGCCCATAATGTGTTCAAGGACTGTTGAAAATTTAAAATCTGATAATAATTTCTAAGTTTCTGTCCATGATATAAACTGTGTAATTTTGGTGATTCTTAAAAAAAATATTCATTTTGAAATAATTACAAAATACTAACATTTAAAGTTGCTTGCTCCTTCCCTAAGCCAAAATTTTAAAAAATTCTTCTTTGCTGGAAAAATTATTGGACTTGCCTTCCCCATTTTGCACCGACCCCTCCCTCTTAATAATAGATAGTCAGACAAATATTAAAGAATTTCCAGTGAAAGAAAGAGATGCTGTGATCCATGGTAACCTAGTTAGTGATTGAGTCCATGACGGCGTGTTGTTGCAGTAACAGATTTGTACTTGTGTCTTTGAAATCCACACTCACATATATATACAACGTGCAGTTTGACAGTTTGAGACCCTGCAGTTTGGGGAAAACCAGACAGCAGGGAGATGAAACAGCAAAATCCCGCTGGAAAATGGTGTTCAATTGATCCACGACAGCAGCTTGAGGCTTAAATCCAAACAAAAGTACATACAGTATATATATTTCTCCACAGTGACAACTGACATTCATATTGGATGTATGGGCAGCACATATGGGAATAACAGAATGCGAATCCGCAGTAGAAAAGCAGAACACATGACAGCAGTCTCCCAATCGTTATATTGGACACATCAAATCAGACAGGGAGTATATATGATTGTGTAGCACTGTCCAACATGACTGACTGACCGAGAGGAGGAGTGATATATTTGACCCTTTAACTCTGCTTCAAGGGTGTCTGTTCTCTTTGAGCTGACAACTTTGAAGTATAGAATGAATGTGAATTTAAGTCAGAAGCTTGGTCTTGGGGAATTACATCACATTTAGTAGTTTAAGCCATCATCGCTGCCTTATTTTGTTTCCTGCAGTTACAAATACAGAACAGGAGAAAAGACTCCCGTCTGCGTATGATAAGGAAGCTGAATGCAAAGAAAAGCTGGTATATTGGCTTATTACGCTTTGCGGAGCAGCTATCCCGCTCTGGACTTTGAGGACCAGGTGTTATCAGTAGTATGAACCAGTGCAGGGGAGGACAGGGGGGAAGTCTTGAGCCATCCCCTGCCTCGAGACCCTATCTTTGTGCAGAGCCACACAGACTTGGCCTTTCACTGGAGGCCGCATGGTGCAGAACCCGCAGGACCAGATCCTTTTTAAAAGGGAACGCTATCTTCTGAAGGCAAATTCCTTCACAAAGCTGAGTTCCCCTGAGAAGGATAATGCTCTGCAACTCTTTACCCATGGCGTCACTGACCAAATCTAACATCTAATAACAAACAACAGGGAGCAGGAATGAAGCAGAGGGAGTGATATGGAACAGGTAAGGCAACTCAGGTCATGATGTTCATGAATTTGCAGTACTGAAGTCATCAACAAGCGGTGGCATTCTGATATAAACAAAGATGCCTTTTATTTCTCACGAAGGATATCACACTTTGCACCTTTTGCAGACAGGTAAAAAGATATCTAACAGCCTCTATTGAACAAGTCCTTGGAGTGTGAATTTCACTTCACATCCACATAAAGTTCACTCAGGGTCTACACAAATGAGACTGTCTCTGGGGAAGGTGATTGGCTGGAGATTGCAGTGGCAAGGGTTCCCACTGAGGGACGAATGTACAATGGGGCCCTGAGGGGCCTGCTGGAGAAGGGCGTTTAGCCTCCAAGTGGCCCCCTGTGGTAACTCTATCTCAGGGGTGGTGGGGGGCGCTCAGCTGGGGCTAAGTGGAGGTGTGTAAGTCAGTGTTCCTCCCCTCCGGCTGTACCACCTCCCCGAGCTGGGAAATAGAATTAGTGACTGATGGTTTTGGTTCTTTTCCTTGCTTCCTCTCTTTGCTTGGTGAGAGTACTTTGTGTCGCATGTTTGAGATAACCTTGAAGTGGAGTGCGACAGATAAAAGTGGCACCTGGGTGGGAATTTTATCACTCAGTGGGGAGGCCTTTACAATTTTTGCACAAGCTTACATGCAGCACATGCTTTTGAAAAATGAAGATTTTCACAAATTTCAGGGCACTCGAACCATTAGTACTGTTGTTGGTATTGTTTTATAGTTTATTAAAAAGGAACTGCATAGAATAGGAACATATATTTCCAATGAGTATGATGAACTGGATCATTCCTGTTGCTATTTGAGTCACAAATACTGTCCAGGGTGCTGATTCTGGAGCTGTCCACAGTTACTCACCACCAACAGAACACCAGCCTGCTGGTGGAGATCTGTAGGCCAATACTGCCTACTGGTCGGCCTTATCATTGCGTCACCTACTGATATGACTAATACAGTCTAAAACAATAGTCTGAAAATAAATTACACCTTCAGAAAGTTCAGAATCTCCAGTTATTTGTTGAAACTGTTGATTCAACTTCATGGTCATCTTGAAGAGATGCTGCTCTCTGGAGCTGTTTTGTCTTATACATGGGTTTATTTAGTCAGCCTACCCTGATTGCAAATGAGATGGACAAAATAACAGAAACACCAGTAGTATCAGGCTACATTCGTTTTGGCTATATGTACCTAATAAACTGGCAATTCGACTATATATCCTGTTGTTTCAACATTAAGCAACACCTTTGTGGTAAGTTTTGCCTCTGCATGCCTAAATAATAATGTTTTATTTAGAATAGTTTCTTCAGCTAACTACATTACTATGTGCATGTAGAATATTTATGGCGTTAATATTTGGCTGTTTCCACAAAGAAACACTGAGTTCAGCACAGCAGGGTGTAGGACGTGTCAATAATAACTTCCCTCCTATAGGGAAACTGAATCAGAGCTTACAGGTGGATGCTGGGGAGGTTGTGGTGCTTATGAAATACTACATGAGTAGCAGCAGCAGCAGCCAACCCTGTCACCAGAATATATGTTGGCATTGTACATTCCTGCAAATTACAGATATGGTACATTTGTACATTTGATATGTAGCGTAACATTTAAATTTTTAATTTTATGTTCAACCTCTCGTCAAAAAATGCCCTCTTTTGGGGCGTTGGCGGCTCAGTGGATAGAGCGGGTACCTCATGTATAAAAGGCTGAGCCCTTGCCGCAGCGGTCACGGGTTCGACTATGGCCTCCGCCATTTGCTGCATGCCATCCCCTCTCTCTCCCCCTTTCACACATACACTCTGTCCTGCCAAATTAAGGTGAAAAAAGCCCCACCCCTCAAAAAAATGCTTGCTTTTGTCACTACAAGCACACCTGGAAATTTCCCGATCTCTCCCTAAATACCAGTTTTGTTGCTGCATTTTGATATGATATATATCGCTGCTGTCAGGTGCAAAGGTCATATCTCCAAAATTTTTCAGGAATAGGAAAAAACCCTGTGTTTTTAGAAGGATCCAATGGAAATAGGAGATTTAGTCACAAGCTTTTTAAAATACATTAAATTGTTTAAGAAATGGTAAAGCCCACTGACAGGCGTAGAGAGGGAGCAATAGAGTCACTTTTTGAAATAAAAGAAGAAAATAGTGAAATGCAGAATTGTGAGGTTTGCGCCCGACAACGCCGATATGCAAATATAACATATCCAAGGTTTGCAGAAATGACACAATGACAATATATTATTCTGGTGACCAGGCTGCAGCAGCAGTAGAGGATCCCAGCACACATTTGTCACATTCACACCTACAGGCAGCTCTTTGAACTTACAAGAAAACCCATGCTCCCATTCTTTCTCTAACATTGATCAGTCTGGCTCTATGGCCAGCAAAACTGAGTCAAAATGCACTTTGCCATTGAAATGAATGGACAGCAATTTCTGGTGTGACCATAACATGAAGGGACACTTCAGTGAAAATGGAGGCAGAGTCATTTAAGGATCACCCCTACTGTTATACTGGTCACCTAAGAATCAGCAGGTGAGCATTGGTGTGATGAGCAACCCCTCAAAGGCTCTTTGCACGTCCGTGCACATTTCCACTGAACACACACATCCAGACGAGGGGCCAAGCCTACAGAGCCCCATGCCAGCTCCACCTGTGATCCTAACAATTACATTTCTCAACCTATGTGGCAATGCATTTGCCTCACAGTAAACAGGGTTTGACACTGTTGCTAAACTAATGTTTCATCAGGCACTTGATCCCACCAGGAGAGTGAGAGTTTCACTAATGCACTTTGGCATGGCTATATAGGAGCATCACGCTTCATCTCCTGCTTACAATAATGTATGTGAACTCATGAACATTACAGATTCACAATATATTTGCATCACTGCAGCAAATATGGATACAGGGACAATCTACATGACATGTATACCAAGTTCAGCGTGGGTGTAGGGAAGGATTGTTCAACTGAAATACTGAGTGTACTATGACTGTGAAACCAGTGTTACAGATTGTGATGTAGGCTGTGGATATGAGTGATACATTTATTTCTACATACCCCAAAATACCCACTTATTCGATGAAAACATGATGCAATATGTACAAGACCTGCTGCCAAAATCAAACCATTATTTTGTGCTTTAAATTCCGACTGGTTTTGCACACACAAGGCTAGAGAGAAATGAGGTCATATTCAGAGCTTGCAGTTGATTAGATGGATTGATTTCCTGCTAAGACTCTGCTCCCTAATGACCTTATGAATCAAGTATAACAGGCTGCAAACTAATAAACAACCAGTGTCGTTATTTGATTCTGTCTGTGGTGGTGCACATTGGCAAGAGGGTGAAATTCTGGCAATCCTGATACATTTGATACTTCCTGTCAGACGCTTAGATAAGTCTTAAACCTGAGTGGGATGAAGATAACAAGGTAAGGCTATGGACTGGCATCACGCCCATTCATCTTTCACTCTCTGTCTTTTTCCAATCTCCCTCTGTCTTTACTGTATCATTCTCTTTCACCCCTCTTATCTCATCATCTATCTCTTTGTCAGCTCTCTCCTCTTTTTTTTTTTTTTTTTTACAACGTGGACACATCTGTTCAGTCCTTCCACTGCCACTGTTGTGCAGTGAGCGATGTTGCCTTAAGCCCTGAAACATCAGAGAAGCCAAAAAAAAAAAAAAAAAAGCAGGACAATAAAAGAGAATATATTCTAAGGAGCCTTCCAAAGGTTTTTAGCCGCTGCCCACAGATAGCTGTTAACATCATTTTTCATTGTTGGAAACATTCCCACTTACAAGAAGAAGTCTAACTTTGTAAAGCACATAAGTGATAAAGCCCTCGAACTTCACTTCGCTCAGACATTGACAGATTTACAGGAATTCGCCTCACTGTAGCTGTGCTGAGCGTAAGACACAATTCTGAATGGATTACAATGGCTGTGAAGGTTATTTTCAACTTTAGGAAGCTGCACTTTCACAATCAACCTCAGTTCAACAGTGTTATAAAATAGGAATGATGGTAAGGGTTTGAGGTCATTCTATTGATGTGCAAGGGACCACTTAACAGCATAATTCAACCTCGTTGGAGATGCGCCTCTCTTCTTTCAATGATGAAAAGCGATTAGGCGATACGACACCTTTGCCATTCCTTAATGCAAATCCTCCATTCAGCCCAATTAGCCTTTCTTCCAGAGCGCACACTTCTATTCAAGCTGTCAGTTGGAGGAGCATTAGCCTTCACAACCTGCGTTTGTGCTCGAGGCCCAAAAAAGGAAGCGCCTCTCTCAGCCCTGCCTATTGACTGCCAGACAAGCATGAAGGATTTCAAAATGATGAGAAGTGCCTCTCTTAAATCTGGGACAGAAGAGTGACAAAAGTGAAAATGTCACAAAGAAATACCTGAGGTATCTAGGTTTGAAAAGTTAATGGAGGTACATTTAGTGCTGTGATACGCCTGTGTCTAAGTTTATGATTTTACTTATTGTCAAATACTTTAAAAAAATCTGTGGTACGTAACGCATTCCTCAGTCAGTGACTCTTTATAGGACACCAGCTTGTCTGTCCAAGCCATGGCTATCTCCCTGTTAGTGTCCTCTATTCATTTCATTGCTTTTCATTGTGTGAGAAAATGTAAGTGTGGCGTGAAAGCATGTGAAAAGTTTTACAGTCAGTGCAGAGTTAGCAGCATAGATAATGTCCATAGCTACCATGACATCACCCCTTGGCTTGTGGACTCCTGTTTTGAAGGCTCAAATTAGGCATTTTGGCCTTTTGCCACCTTTGATTTTTGGAGGCAGAAGTGACTAACTTTGGATGAGAAGGTAGAGCTGTGAAGCAGCGAGGAGTGAATCTGACTCATAGACTGTGGTGCTCATATACTGTATATAAAGTTGGATGACACGTCACATCTTCCTCCCACAGTACAAAAGTGAAGCCAAAATATCTCAGCTACTATCTTGTACTAGCGACATCATTTGGAGCCTAAATCTGTGCAGTAAAAAGGTATCAAGTTCCCGACCGTCCTTGGTAAGTGATATTAAAAAGTCACCCCTCATATGATTTTCATTAGCTATAGAGACCAAGTGCGTTTTTTGTACTGGGCTGCCAACATGTTTATTTCTGCTGTAAAGTTAAGCATTTTTAACATAAGGTATATGGAAATGAACTTGCTTCTGGAGCCTGGTGCAAGTGGCAATTCCAGGAATTGCAGTTTTCACACTTGGCTGATTTTTTTTTTTTTTTTGTCTTAACTTTAGAGGTTGCCGCTTGGTTAGCAGCCCCGTTTGCTAGTTCTTAACAACCACCTGCACTGTAGCATAACAGTGTGATTTTAGATTCAGCATACATTTGTTCTGTTTAGAGAACGCTGAACTGACGATTAAGCCGCACAGTGTGTGTTGTAAATCCTGGCTTTGCGCTGGCGTCCTTCCTTAAAGCTGCTGTTTCCATCATGAATGCTTTTCCTGGCTGTGACCTTGTCAGCGCCTTGTCTGTCTGTCAGCTAGCTGCACTAAAAAGGCTAAAGCAATCTGGCAGCCTCCCCTGGATAAAAGGGAGGGGCGGCAGGAGAAACAAGGGTGGAGGAGGGATGAGAGAGATGTGACCTTTACTACTTCCAGAGAATTGTTTTTAGGTAAACAGCCTTTCAGAAATTAGCCAAACGACAGGTTGGCACACACTGAGCCACAGACGGAAGGAGTATGCCTGATTTCATTTATCAGTATTCTTGGGTGTTCCTCTCCATGTATTCAGTTTTTCATTCAAATTCTCAGATATTTCATGTGCATGATATAAAATCTAATATGTGAGAATATTACAAATTGAGCCAACTTTCAAATATAATATACAGTATCTCCGGTACATGATGTTTCGAAGGTTTCATGCATTGGTTTTAATCTGAAGCATTAAACTGAAAAGCATCACAGGCATGAGATACTTGAAAGCAAGAAATATGAGGACTGAATCCTTTATTTTTGCAAGTCTTTGAGCGTAACTTGTGATTTCACTCATTTACCACCTCACCAGAATATGACCATGTGTCCTTTTTGAGTGAAACACAATGCATACTGATGATGTCCTGTCTTACCAAGGTCAACACCACAGCACTGGCGGCTAATGCCACGGTTTTTTGTAATGTAAAGGCTGTCTTTAAAAAATGCACCGAGGTCTCCATCTGCAAGTGGTGGGGGGTAATGAGAAAAAGCTCAGGAGAGGTCACATATATGCACGGCATCAGCAGTGATGACTATATTGAGACGCTCTTGCAGAGACAAAAACACACAATGTCTCACTCAGTATCCGTCTCTCTCTCTCTCTCTCTCTCTCTCTCTCTCTCTCTCTCTCTCACAGATACACACACACACAGACACACACACACACACACACACACACACGGGGCGGGCGCTCCCTCAACCAGAAAGGAGACTGAGATTGGAAATAAAGACCATCCTCTGTGTCTGAGGACTGTGAATGGGAGCAGTAATGTTTTCAATTTGAGCCCTGAGAGCAATAATGGAGCTCATTCGACACCACCTAGATACTGTAGTACTGTTCGCCTTAAAGCTTTAGGATTTTATCATCCTTCACTCTCTCAATTCTTCTACTCTTTTTCTCCTGTGTGCTGTT
Source organism: Plectropomus leopardus (assembly GCF_008729295.1). NCBI lineage: Eukaryota > Metazoa > Chordata > Actinopteri > Perciformes > Serranidae > Plectropomus > Plectropomus leopardus. Next base: position 10,488,628 of record NC_056471.1, read on the forward strand.
CATGAAGGGATTAATTTGTTGGATAAGAAGACGGGGGACTTGTTGAGGAAAAAAAAAGACGAAGAATTGAGAAGGGAAGAGAAAAAGAGGATAAATGGATGACGAGGTGAGGGGTAGATGAATACGCCCGTGTTTGACTCTGGGTGTTATTTCAAACTCTGGCCCCCCTCTCGCATTTGAATGACACCTGCTCCAAGCTGTTTCATTCATTCACACAGTATGAGAATTCAATTTCGCAGCAGAGATTGAGTCTCAGGGGCAAGTGTCCTGCATCGCTCAGCGTTAACATGCTAAGCAGCGCTGGTAAAGAAAGGGTAAATTCATTTGTGTCGTGAAATGTAATCCAGGTTATTGTCTCAGCCTCTGAGCTTCCACAAGTATCCTTTAAAAGACTTTTAAACACTCACCGGGGAAATAATGTTGTGAGATCTAACTGCTGAGCCAAAGGCAATTGTGAAATATTCAGATCTGAAAAAAACATGATTGCCTTTGTTGACTTGAATATATTGATATTAGAACTGCTTGTTTACCCTTGAAGACTGCTATGTCAGTGCACAGTAAAAAAGAATTCATAAAGCACAGAAGTGGTACCAAAGGTGTCGTATAAGCCGATCTGGGAGAGTAAACTTCCTGTAAGATGGAAACTGGGAAGTCATCAAATAAAAAAAGTCCCAAGGACGCCACTTTTTTTTTTTTTTTTGAGGACAACAAAGTGGTCGCAATGTCAAGGCTCTGCGTTTTCATTCACAGCTACAGTCACCACATCTGACGAAAGGGTGTGCAAGTACAGGGACGTGGTAGTCCATCTGACCTTTAAGAAATGGATCTAAGAAGACAAAAGTGTGAAAAGAGCAGAGAGGAAAAAAAGAGAGATAGTGAGGAGAAAGGAGAAAATGAAATTCTTTTAAATGAAGGCACAATGACAGTCTCTTCACTCAAAACACTGTTAAATCTGCGTGTCTGAATTTCTTGCTCCATCAATCAGAAACAAAAGCCCAAGTCTGTGTAGACAAATTTAACCACTCATGCTTTTCAGTTTTGCCCTTTATGTCCATTTCTCTCCAAACAAAAAGGCATCGGGGCATCATCAAGAAACGCGTATGTGTCTTTTTTCATGCCCATCAAATAACAAAGACTACTTGTCTGCATCTCATTGTGTCGCCAACAAGTTAATCCATTTGCCTGCTTGGCTGTAAAAGCCAGCATGTTTTATATCCAAACAAGCCCAGAATATATTTTTAAGCATTCTCTTTATTCTATGAATATCCTCTTTTCAAAAGAAAAACTAAAAAGTAAACTAAAAAGCTGCAATCAAAGAGTGAACAATTCAGATAATGCTGGTGATGTGGGACTGGTGTCCTTAAGGGGTTTTTTCCAACAAACATGCTTGTGCACTTCAACTCCAGTTTTTTAATAGTATGCCAATATTGAAAAGATATTTCAGCATTCATTTTATAAGGATGGCTGATCTTAAGCAGCTATCCATCACTGGACTGTGACCGACACATAAGGTGCAAGTTGATTGGACTGCAAGGACACAACTGAGCAGAGGCACAGCCTCTGCAAGTGTAGGTACAATAGAATTTATCATCAGTCAGTCAAACAGACACGCTCCTCTTTGACGACATTATCATAAGCTAATTAGGCAGTTACTTTAATATTAGGTACTTTAGGGACTGCATTAAAATTATTAGGGGGGCAGGAAGAATGCAGCACATTCTCATCCCAAGTTGTGACATGCCGAATTCCATGTCTACATATTCATTCAGCTCTCATTCTAAAGTCATCAAATGTCGCCACTTTGGCAGTGCTTTCGGCATCGATCATGACGCCAAAAGGCACCTTCCATGTAAGAACCCATATAATTTTTGAGCAGCTCCATATCACGGGGCTGATACCCAAAGTATTTTTTGTTTTTGTTAACATTTCAAGATAGGGTATTGAGCCTTACATTTGAAAATTAAGTAGATGGTAGTGAAGTTGAATGGTGGCAAAACAGCCAATTGTAGAAATACAATGATTCCATATTACGAGCCAAATTCACAGTACCAGTAATTCTTTGGGGGTGGCCTACACGTTCAGTTGCTCAAACTTTATCAAACTATACAAAGCAGTCGTTATGGAACACTCACAGACAGATTTGCATATCACTGAGGACATGACTGCCGGCCTTGATGGGGATCTGCGCTCTCCAAATGCCCCTGTTCTTAGAGATGGAATATTTTCTTTCAAAAGAGCACAACGTTTTTCAGAACACCTTCATACTTGATCAACACAGAAAGCAGAACTACAGTAAATGTAAAATGTGTCATGTTCAACAAAGTCAGGTTATTGCACAAGTTAATCATCACACTGCCAACTTTAGATGAAGTTTAGATGGAACATGTTAACTGTTGTGAACATTACACACGTATTATATATTATTATACACGTGTTCCGCAGTTCAATGGCCAACAACAGTATTGTCTGTGTGAAAAATGAAAGGTTATCTGTACCTCTGTACTGTGAGGGCATGTGCTGTCCTCAGCTGTCTCCCTCTCTCACTGTACAGATTATGTCTGTGCTCATTTCATTCAGATGTTAGTGCCCTTTTGTTGGGTTTACCACGCTTTTGGCAATGGCTTAATGGGCAGTTAGTTTGTGTGAGAAATGTACACTGTTGTTGGCAAATGAGGGGTGGGCAGTTTTGTCTTTGCTGATGGTTGTTTCTTAGACATTGTGTTTGCAAAGCTGCCACTAAAGCCGCGCTCTGCATATTGAGCTCGACTGAGTGAGAGCATGTGTGGGGGCGTGTGCATGAACAGTGATTTACATTGAAAACTCCTCGCTGACTGTTTTTTTTTTTTTTTTACTCAAGTGCAGTACATTCTTCTTGCAAGTGCCATTAGAAGCACAAAGAACATGTTTTTTTTTTCCACATTATCAGTTTCATGCACTACTGTCAGGATATGGTGACAGTTTCAACAAATATGACAAAAACTTGCTTTTAAAAAAAGATATCTCACCTTTAATATTCTATGGTTTAAAAAGAGTACACCACCTGAAATCTTACATGCAGATGTAGGTTTTGGGGTTTTTTTTCAAATTGTGTATCAGCACAGTTCGATTTTGGGAGGATTTCATCAATCATCAAGTGAAAAAATGAATCATGATGAGATGGATCTTAATGTCCATCCCCTCTTAATTTGCATTAGGTCCCATAATTATTTCCATGTGTTTAAAGCTAGATACCCGGTTGTCAACATATTGTGAGTGACATTTGTAATAAGAATACTCCTTGAGTGAACCTGGAATACATACTGTATGTTGCTTATTTACTCTGATCACACCTTTGAAAATCCTATTTACCCCAACTTGACAGCTCCAAGGACCATAGCAGAGAGCGATGGCAGCTGGTTATGCCTACAGAGGATAAAGGTGATTTGCAAAAAAAAAAGAAGAAAAAACACAAACAGATGCACCTCCTAAGTGCTAAAAAGGGGAGCGGTAATGAAAGCTCGTGTTCATTTAGGCCTCCTGTCTTTCTCCAGTGGGGGCAAGACAGGACAGCTTCATCAGGCACTTTTTTTTTGCAGGTCCAGGAGCAGAATGTGTGTGCCAACGCTGTGATGGCCGGCAGGTTTATCTAAGCTGACAGAGATGAATCTCCCAGCAGAGGGCTGGGCCTGTTCAGCTGTCCTGCTGAGGAGAGCCCACACCAGGGCTGACATTAAATTATTTCAGGAGGTAATTAGTCTTCTGTTTTTCACCAAGATGCCAAACACTCTCGATCTCATGCTCTCATGAACACACCTATGTCGCCCATGAAAGAGAGACCTGCAGCATACACAGACAGGAGGGGCTCAAACCAGAAGATTACAGGTATTTAGAAATCTTTGACTTATCTTTGACGTGCAAAAAGTCAACAAACGTTTTAGATAAAGACTGGGTATCTAAATGAACAGTTATTTTGGCTCCATTAGGATTGGCAGATATCCAATTATAATTGTGTGTGTGTGTGTGTGTGTGTGTGTGTGTGTGTGTGTGTGTGTGTGTGTGTGTGTGTGTGTGTGTGTGTGTGTGTGTGGGGGGGGGGGGGGGTTGGGGCTGATTTCAGGGGTGGCCCCCGTACCATCCAAGGTCATATAGACACTCATACCAAATTGTGCACAGTAATAATGCACATGAGATAATAATAATAATAATAACAATAGTAGTAGTAATAATAATAATAATAATAATAAGCAGTATGCAATTCCTTAACTCTCATTTTGACAGAATTTTCATCCAAACAGTATAATAAATCTCCTAAAATTCAGTCGTGGTTTTTGGTTTTGGTGTGCCAACTCAAGATTTTCAGACTTCCCCCTCTAAAAAATTGTAACATTTTAAAATTTCTGGGGACATTTTGTTAAGTGTTAAGCTTAACAAAAAGTATCATGAAATACATGAAAAAAGAACCACAGTTATTATTCATAATTAAAGAGTCTCATCAGCCATTTTCCTCCACAGTTAAATTCTCAGTTTCTAATTTGGTTAATGACACACTAAACAAAAGACTGCACTGTCTGACTTGATGGCAACAGACATTAACCAACTTCAGTTATTCAATCAGCAGACCTTCAGAGAGGAGTGCTAAAGACATGATCACAACTCGACAGAGGTGTTAAACTTCGTCTCTCTCTCTTCCTGGTGCTCCATCCCAAACTGGGGCCTTTTTTTTTTTTTTTTACCCTGCATCTAAAGTGAAATTAATGTTGATGCCCTATCAAGGAAAATATGATTTGGCTGTCACATTATGAATATTGTTGCCTTTATGGACTATATTATGCAAAGTCATGCAAATTAGATACGCAGCTATCAGAGAAAACAACCCTTAATTTTGTCCTTCTGCTTTTCTTGTGTTTAGCGTGTAATGTGGTTATGTGTGCTGCCAGCAAATGAAAAGTCACTTTCATGGCATATTATTTTCTCATGTCGCTGGCTGATCAAGTGGTGCATCCATTACCGCCACATCATCCCAAGACAAACAAACAGAAAGCCTTTTTGTACATAAACTTTCAGCTGTACTGAATGAAGAATTTTGAAAACAGTGGAAATTTTCCTAAAACAAATAGCCCTGAACTGTAACTATACTGTTTGTATGTGAAGTTGTCGGCGTGAAGAATGACTTTTAAATAATCTCATGTCTCTCTCTGGTGTCAGCTGGTGGAAAAACACATAGCACGGCGCAGTAGTTTACAGTTAGTTAGATCAGCCTGTGGTGCCGTTCTCTCATTCAGTGGGTCATTTGAGGGGTAAAGAGTAATTTACCATGAAAATCCAATTGCTTTAATCTAATTTCCTTTGATATAATTCACAATAGGCTTACAGCCACAAAGCGTTTACCTAGCTGAAACAGTGGAAGTGCCCCTGGGGGACAATTAGAGTCCAGCTACAGGTACCTGTCTCACAATACATTAAATAACCAGCGTCTCCCTGCCACTGGATTTACAAAGGAAGGGAGAAGATCAAAAGAAATGGGAATAAAGCACAGATGCAAAAGGTGAAGCTAAAAATTCTGGTTTCATTTTGCTTGTTTCATTTCAGTGCAGGAGTTTAACTGAAAGCCTGGCCGTTACACAAACAAAATGATTTTGTTTAGGGTCATTAGACAGCTATTATATTGCAGTCCATTCTCCATTTGTGTTATTTCGACATTGCAAGTAATCCGCACAGCTCTTACAAAATAATAAAAAAAACTATTTTGGTACCCCCATGGTATATAAATACAAAACAAATATTAATACTCATTTGCAACACAACGGTATAGACATGAAAACATTTTTCAACTGCAATTATTTCCTGAGCAGTATAACAACTTTTCGACCGACTCTATAGTGAGAGCCAAAATTCTCAATAACCCCCGCTGCTCCCAAAATTGCAGAGGACACACTGATTAATCTGTTGCACTCCTGCTGGAGACAGCCAGAAAACAGCACAAATTCTAATACTAAAGCATTTACTCTTCCATTTCCACATGGTACGGCAGATGGATTTTTGGTAATTTCTTGACCAGAGGTGGTGAAGCAGTGAAGTTGTGCAGGAGGGTGACTTAATAGAAATAGTACAGGTCTGGAGGAAGTCTGTGGTATCCACAGCCAACCAACTCCTCCCATCCCCGTTATAAGCAGTTTGTTCTCTGTCTGGTAAACAAACCGTGACATTCATTTCATTTTGGGGGGAAGGAAATTTTGAACTCCTTCAGGACGAAAACAATATTCTTGGCGAGGTGAGTCACACAGCATCGTTATTTAACCCCATAAATATGCCAGCAAGAGTAGAGGATGCCACTTTATGAGTTTATTTCATGTTTGAAGTCATGTTGAGCACGTTTATATGTATACTAACATTCTAATATTATTCCAGAAATTACCATAAGAGGTGGAACTTGGTCATTGTTTTGAAAGTCACAAGTCTCAAGTCTTCTCTATTAACCCTCTGAATGCTGCAATAGAAGTGGTCCCCAGTACCTACCATGCTATTTCTTTGTTTATTGTTATGTCATTTTTTTGGAGTGTCTTCAACTGCTTCATATCTTTAACGTCTGTACAACTTAAGCTAAAAGGTTATATAAATCAATAAACCATAACTGATGAACTGAAGTATTAAAATTGCCATAAAACAGGACGTTTTTTCATTATATTTTAAAAAAAACCCCACATTGATCCAAAACAGAACATTTCTTAACACTCCATAAGATATCTGAAATATGAACATTATTTCGTGTTTGAGATATTCTCAATGTTTTCAGAGTGCAAAGGCGTCGTGGTGCTGCTGTGCGTTTTTGCACCACAGGTATCGTGGCGCCATGACGTCATTACTTGTGACTCAGCACTCGGCCTCTTGCCTGTTCATGGTCAGCTCTGTGTGTTGTCATGAATACATTTCACACAAACCAACTTACCAACAAATATCCAAAAGAAAACGTTTCTGGTCCAAAGGAGACACCTAATTTAAAACATTATGAAAGACCTGAATATCAACAGGCTTTTGGATATGCCTAAATATTGCAATGCTGACCTTTTCAAGAGAGTGGTTAAAGGAATGAAAAAGGGAAGCTGTGTTTGCACATTTTTTTTGGGGGGGGCAATGAAAAAATCCAGTGAAAACAATCCATTTCTAATCCAGTCTTAAAGAAGCAAAATGGCACGTTAGGGCACGTTCATTAGAGAGTGCATGTAAATATTAGTGGAATATTCATTTTCATTAGCTATGTAGACAGCTTAGTAGGAATATTGTCTTTTAAGAAATGAGGGGAAAAAACAGAATATTTTGTGTACGTAATCATATACATAAAAGGCCCGCTCACCCACTCGCCTTTTTGTACTTAGCACCTAAAGGCATATTCTGAAGACAGTGAGCCACAAAATAATTGCAAATGCAAGTCTTCAATATGTCTGCAGACAAAAAATAAACTTGGAGAGTGGCACCCTCTTCAGTTGCTCCACTTCATTTTCCTGGTTGTCTGTCTCCCATTAGAGATGCAAAAGGATGCCTAATCAAATGTGTTTACAAAAGCCGCTGTTGTCAATACTACAAGAAAGGTAATTCTGTTTTATTTACATAATTGTATAAAATGACACCTGATAATAGCTCTGTTTACATAAGTGAGACATTTATTTCGTACATGTTTTGGATGCCCACAGAAAAGTGAGGAAGCAACTGCCTAAAAAATATCTTCCAGAGAATGACTGTTTCCTGCTTCATTTACAGCCTGCAAGCCTTGAAGCTAATTTGAAGCTAATTTGAGTGCTTTTGCGCCCTGTGTTTATTTGTCACAAGCATCCAATGCATCACCTGTGCAAATGTTAGCAGTAGCCAGGTAACAACACAATTCACATGTGCATGTTGGGGGGCAGGTGAAAAGCAAAAATCTGCCTGAAACCACAGTTTATTGTCCCAAGACTGTGTGCTTATTCTGTGCCAGTATGAAAAAAAAGGCCTCAATCTGGCTCGTCCTCCATGGTGCAGTCCTTTGTGGCTTCCTGGTGGAGATGAACCAGAGCGAGAGACATGCAGGGACCATGTGACCTATGTGTAAAGTCCATGTGACCTCGTGCTTCCAAAGGAGTGTGTGATGCGAGGGGTCTCCTCCCTGTGGTTCAAGGGCTGTCAATGTGACACACGTGATGCCAAGCGGTCACACGTCAAGCTGATTGCACATCGGATGCGTGAAAAACTGCAGGAAGAGTAAGGAAATGGCAAAGGTGTGTCGTGCTCTCCCCTGCAGCCCTGACACCAGCACTTTGGACATGTCCTACCAATGAACCGAGCCATTTCAGAAAAACAGGCGGTGGGAGGCGGTGGCGGTATCGATTGTACATTCAGACTGCTCCGGCATTCTTTTGTCGACAGAACCCAGACAGAGGGATTTAGAGAAGCCTGTGTTTGAAGTGTGTTTGCATGGAAAATCACAGCAGGCCACCTGCTTTAGTGTCCTTTACTTATTTTATTTCACAGGTCTGTGAGCCACCTCACAGCGAGGCTACCTCCCCTCCGAAACCATACAGCACAGATGACCCACAATGCCTCAGAGGCAGATTTTTTGCACACACACATGCATACACATTTTCCCAAGCGGTTTATCATTTCTCAATGTCATTTTTAATGAATGTGAGACCACATCAACTCATATCCGTCTCAAATCATAAACCTCCATAATAAGTTGGAATAGATCGTTCATGGTAGTAGGGCTTTGCTGTGCCTGTTACCAGCTCTGTAATTGTAATATATTGGACAATCCATCTGAATTATATGCTTCAACCCCTGCCCAGTAACAGCCGAATATTTTTGTCCTTTCGCAAAGCACAGTAAATATCTCCAGTTACTGTCCTGAAAGTCTAAAGTGGCCCACTAAAAACACTTCTAACTGCTCTGTTGTTCAAATATGATCACTGATGAATGGCTACATTGGCATGTTTATTTAATATAATAGCCTATTTTGAAGGTTAAAGCAAAAAGCAACAACGGGAGAAGGAAGATTACAATGAATAACAACTCTATTATGTCCCTTGTCCTCTATCTCTTGGTTTTCCTCCCTCTCCCTAATCTCATTTCACTGGGGACCACAGCGAGGAGGAAGGAAGTTTTCTTGTGGTATCACACGAGAGACTACTCTTCCACGGGAGGAAAAATGAAGCGAATAAATAAAGAGAAAATCGAATTCCTTCAGCCGTTGCAGGAGTGCCAGCCAATGAATCAGCAGAATAAATTCTCTCCAGAGATAAACAAACATGATATTTCAGCTGGGAGCTACGGGACGGAAGGACCGCTGTCGCTCTCGTAAAGTTCAGAGCGCTCCGGACCGTAAAAGGAGCCGCCTTCTCAATCAAGAAAGCCTCTGGCAGGGCGGCCTTTACAGCTGGAGCTATGTGATGAAAATACACAGGAAACCTCACACACACATGCCCATAAGCAGGACTTTAACACCACAGATATATTGCCTCATATAGAAAGCCATTAAAGTGGGATTTTGAAGCACAAGTGTCTCCCTACACACTGTCAACACACTAAGTGCTCATGGGCTTGATTTACACAACTATGTGCTACACTGTACCTGCATGCTGTGATAATAAAACGTGGGGCCATATCCCGATTGGAGAGACATGCAAAAAACCTTGGACTATGAACCTTTTACTGGCTCAAATATTCAGTATGTAGGTTGGTACACTGGACCCACACTGTATGATTTAGGTGGATATATAGGCAAAAATGGAATTTATGTTTTTTTTGTGTATAATCATTTGAACATAAGAAACATTTTGTTTTTGTTACATTATAATAAGCTGTTCATATCATCCTATCATGTCATGTTTCTACATTTGCCCTCAGTAAAATTTCACTGTTCACAATAGTTTTTTCTGTGTCTTTGAGAAAAAAAGAGCATCTTACAGGGTGATGACTAAATTCTTATCTGCTTCTCCCAACCCCCTAATAAATAAGGAGTAAAATTGTAAATCTGCAGGAGTTATTTTGCTGTGCTCACAGGCTTCTCTGAGGTTTCTAAACTCTGAAAACAGATAAAACACACAATATCAAGTTTTCTTTTCAACATTTTTGTTCTCTCAAGAGCTGAATATTTGAGATGAATAAAGATTACTGTGGTGAGAGAGGAAAAAGATCTGAAATAAGGATTTGGCTGAGACAAGAGGAAGGCTATTTCTCTGGGGTTGAATTTTAGAAGTAAGAGAAAATGGTCAAAATCTCATGCTGATGTCATACTGAGCTCAGTTATGTCTAGGAGACATAGTCGGACAAACAAGATCTTATTTGAATTTTCCTTTCCTTTGGACCAAAATGGACAAGCAAACACTGGCTCTAGATAGGGCCATTCACATTTTTGTGTCAGCCATCACACAGTTAGCTGCCTCTTCATAATGAGCAGAGCAGTATCAGAAAAAAACACAAGTGAAACTGCTTTAGTCAGTGTTTAACCAGTTTTAAACACCGGGTCTGTTAGTTTTGGTGAGGAAGAGACCTCTGCAGACAGTTTGGCTCATGGTAAAAACCTTGTGAGCATCTTGTAGCACCCAATAATGTTATAATTTCCTGAGAATGTTACAATCCAATTATGTAATACAATTTGCACTTGATTGAATATGTAATAAAACCCAATAATGTAATAATTTGACCATTAATGAAATTAAATGTCCTGAGTGATACTGAAATTTTTACCGCAATACCTTGTAACATGATTAGGACTTTATGACACAATGCACAGTGATGCAAACTTTGCCTTATTAGAAAAAAACTTTAAATCACCAGGGGTGTAAACATACCTAAAAAAAAGTGATAAAGTGTTAAACCACTGGTTCTTAACTGCCATGGTAATGGTTAACCCCCCCCCCCACTTTGAATCTGGAAAATCCATAATTCATTACCCACTGATAGGGACTTTAGTTTACTGCATTTTTGCCTAATAACAACATACCACATGCCATCTCTTGTAAATTTCTACTATATTTCTACTCAAAGCCCTGAATTCACATTTCCAAAAGATGAAATCATTGTCAAATTTTAGTGTGTAAAAAACAGTAATATAAATTTTGTATGCCTGCCAACTTCACATTTCCGAGAAAAAAAGCATACTCTTTTATTATTTATTACATTTGATTACATCATCCGACTGGAAAAAATTACCCACCTAAAAGGTATCATTACAATATAAGGAAAAATGTAATTATAATATCAGCTAGGGCATTTTATTACATTATTGGTCAAGTTCCTAGAACTTGGGGTTGTATTACATTTTCAATCAGGTTAAGTGCAAGTTTTATGACATTTTCAGACATAATTACATTTCCAGGAAATTATTACAATATTATGAGCTTATCAGAGGAAAAAGGTGAGCACAAATTAGCAGGTGTTGGGCTAGCAGCCCATTTGCAATGGTCCGAACAGCATCTAAGAAACACGATTTGTAACGTGAAACTCCTTTATTCAGTGATTTTACCAGCTAGCACCACCAGGTCTGTTTGTTTTGGAGAAGAAATGACCTCTGTTGATAATTCGGCTCCTGGTAAAACCTCCTGAACTGGATCTGCAATCCTCACTGCTAGATGCCATTAAATCCTACACAGCGCTCCTTTAATTTCTAATTTTCTTTGGTTATGTGCATGCATCCTTCCCTGCCTTTGTAAATATATGAGTTTGCTACCCTTCAGTGATCAAACCCATACATCACTGGGAATAGAGGGACATTTGTGGTTTCCGTGTTGTGGCTCAGAGATGATAACAAGACAACAGTGACAGCCAGAGTCAACATTTATGCTGTTGACTTTAAAGGTCAAAGTCTTGTGCATGTTCCCTTGGCTTTTTCACACCTTCAGGCAGGAGCACGAGCCGCGGATGTGAGAGAGCCACTCATGTGAAGTGAGACTTGAAAAGAGAAAGCTAGAGGCTGTGTGGAATAAGCATTTGAGGACTCTTTGGGGTGAGGAAACAAACATGTCTATTTATGTGGCTTGCTAATTCAAAAGACATCCAAGACGGTTTGAAAAATTCAATTTGGACTTGTGTTTGAATGTCGGAGAAAAAGACAGAAAATTTAACATGGCATATGGCACAGCTGGATTTATTTAATTTTTTTTCTCAGGAAGGGATGGTCTATTTTGTTTGTTTAGCAAAAATGTGTCTGAGTCAAACTTCTTGGCTGACGTTTCGTCTCTCCTTAATTCATTGGATTGTTTCCAAACACACACCAAACTCTTGCCTTGACAGGTTAAATGGTTCCCGTAACACAGAGACACATTACATTGGCACGGATAGAGTATTTTGGAGGAACAGCATGGCGAACTGCAAGCTGTCTTGCTTCAAGGAAACAACACATAATTGGTCTCGGCACTTGTACTGTTAGCGCTGTATAACACTTGTATGGGTATGTCAGCTATCTTTGGAGATAAATGGATTCCTGTGGAAACAGAAAGGGCAGTATGTGCAGCTGTTTTTTTCTTCTCTTTTTTTTCCTGTGTAATTACAATCATGACATTTTTTAAAGCATGTAGCAGCAAAATGGGCGTTTAAACAGGTTCTTATGTGCCGGTGTTAACTGTCTGTTCTGCAATTGTTTCTCTCTCACACTGTGCATTTCCATTTTCCAGTATTTAAGGCCCGAAAGATGAAGGCTCCATCCCGCCAGAGCATCTCACTCAAAAATCGATAAGAGCCACCGACATTGTGAATGACTGAGCTATCATCCTTCACTATTTATAGCGTGTGATGCTCTGTGAACCGTGAAATTAATAAATAGCATGCTCAGTAATTGCCTGGAAACCAAGCGCTGTGGCAAAGTGAGGTATAAAATCAGTGGCATCAGATGGGGTTTCTAATAAGTTGTCACATTATTGTCAATGACCTTCAAGCAATTAAAACAGTAGAGGAGTAAAAGAGAGAGACCGGAAAAGGCGGGGGGGAGGAGGTGGGTAGAATAAGGAGGAGGGGTTAAGAGCAGTTGAATTGATGGGAGTACAGGAGGACTCTATTAGGATAGAGGGATCTTCATTAAAAGGTACTGACTGAGAGTGGGAGACTGCTCAGAAGAGCAGCAGGTTTGCCAACGGCCCAGTTTAAGCAATATTTTGCTTAATCTGATGCCAGTGACACTGAGGGCCTTATATAATCAAAGCTGCTCCATTCAACCAAACATCAGGGGGGTTAGAAGGAGAGCAGTTTGCTCGATGAGCTCGATGAGCACCACTGGTGGTTCGAGGTACTTTTCTTTATTAACAGCACTTTGCTAAAGCTAGGCTGCAAAAAGAAAACTGTACCCGTGCACATAAAAGAGAGGATTTTACACAGCATACTACCCAGCTACCAACACTTGGCTGATTTTACAAGCGCATATTATCAGCAAGCAGACAGCAGAAGTAGCCTAATAAAACATAAAATGCATATACTGTGTGTTCACACTACACTAACAATGAGGTCACACTCGTCTCCAAATGTGATTTGGGTGATCGGATTTTCACCACATTGTGGGTGTGTTTACACCCTTTATTTTCTGCTGTCTGGCTCTTATTAGATCACCTGAAGGGCTTTTTAATGCCTGAGTGTCTGAGCAGGGTCATACTGACACGAGCAAAACAATACTGTTAAACTACAGACGCACACTGTTTTCTACGGATCAACTGTTCCAGCTCATCACACTTACCGGGCTGCTCATTAGTACATCATGTTAAGCCTGGCACTAAACTTTAAACGTCCCCTAATGCCAACAGCTTTCAGGATGAAATCCAGTAGAACAGCCACAGTAATAGCGACTTTCATGACTTTCATGATAGCAATCAACAGTTTGTAAGCAAATTAGGCACTAAATGACAAAATGACAAAACTTTGCATGGGCATCTTGGCAGTGCAAGCAGCAGTTTGGGCACTGAGTGAAAAATGGAACATAAAACAGACAACAAAATATTACTAAAGTAAATTAAAGCCATAGAATTTCTAAATGCTGTTCTTCCTCATTAGTAATTAGAGTGCTGTCAGGGTGTTTTAAAGGAACAGTTCACCACAATCGGTAGTGCTGGAGTGTTGGAGGTATCAGCCGCAGAGATGTCTGCCTTTTCTCTAGTTTAATGGAACTAGATGGCACTTGGCTTGTGAAGCTCTAAGCACCAAAAAATATATTTGAAAAACTCAACAGCAATATTTGTCTCTAGAAATCACTACTGGATTACTCAAGATAATCCCCAGACCTTGTTGTCCAGATCCAAGTAAAATTTGGAAAAAAGTCATTTACATTTACACATGAAAGTTTTTTTAGTAATCTTAATTGCTGATGTGGAATATTGCTTTGACGTAATTTTTTATTTGATAACTTAAACCTACATTAACCAAATATTTTGGCCACCTGGGGCAGCGGAAACAAGTTGATATGGCAAATATGTTCGAAAGCAGTAGCCTGTTTACCCCTGACAAAAGGTAGCTGCAGGGTTGGTGATGATTGTCTTTGGATTTGTTAATGCAGATAACTTATTTCACATGCAAGTAGCCATGTGAACCATTGTTAATATTAAATAATGGTGAAGCGTTGAAATAATATTTCAGATTTTTATATCAATATAATTAAGTCAATAAAGCAACAATCCATTTGAACAGATTTTTTCTTAACATGTACCAGCTGACAGATAAAGGCTAGGGAGGGCATTTTTGTTTATATAGCATCTCAAACACAGAGGCAATTGAAAGTGCTTTATTGTAGTTGCAAAAAAAGACTGGAAAGCCTGACATTCAAAAGCAATAAAAACCAGAATGAAATCAATTATTCAATTATGATAGACCAAAACTAGATTTGTAAAGCTGCAGCACTTAAAGCCAATGTAAAAATTTAAGAACTTGAGTAATGTACTCAGTTCTCTTCGGTCTTGTGAGAACTCTAGCAGCAGCTGAAGTTGTCTAAAGGAAGGAAAAAACAGACAAAAGACCTTGCATGGATGGGTTTCTCTTAAATTATCATCTTGACGTGGCTGCTAAAGCTCAGATCTTAGTCTATTAAAATACCAACTGGATTTTAAACTTTTCTCCAACTTTTAATCATTACAGCTCTGGAATCAAGTTAAGCAGTTTATTTTTTCCTTCTTGTAGGGAGCTACAGTGATTTCTGTCCTGTCATTTATGTATTGCTATTGTAGATTAACACAGTGGACTTTGAAAAAGAGCATCCAATCCGAAAGTAGAGCTCATTCTAAGCTAATGAAAACAACGATTCTTGCTTTCAGGTGATTAAAACCCACAAAACATAGTTAGCAATATTAATTAACATTTCTGCCAATAGACCCCTCTAAATCTTACACACTACAACTAACTGAAGTGAAGTTAAGTGCATCCAGCTATTAACTTGCTCTAATTCTTGATTAAGAGAGTCTAATGGGTCATAGCAATGGTGTAAATAAATCTGACTGTTGTCTACGTAGCTGTTATAAGACACATTTCTGTCATGTACGATTCGACCTAGAGGGACCATGCGCAGGCTGAATAATAGCAGACCCAAGAACTGAACCCTGGAGGACTCCACATATCATGGTGATGTACTCAGATTTATCATCACCAATGGCAACCAAAAAGCCGCTGCCTTCAAGACATAATCTGAACCAACTGAACAGGATCAATCCCACTTTTCTAAGATGTCAAGAAGTGTTTTATGGTCCAAAGTATCAAAGACTTTCATAAGATCTAGCAACGCCAAACCCAATGTTTTACATCAATATGTGTTTAGACTAATGCCACTTCACACTTTTATCAGTGCAGTCTCAGTGCTGTGATGTGCTCTGAAGTCAGATTTGAAATCTATACAAAAGGCCATGTACTGTTTAAGAGTTGTTGAAAACAGCTCTCTCATTATACTTTTCCCAATAAAGGAAGCACTAGAAATGGGTCTGTAATTATCTAATTTGAAGGATCCAGGTTGCCTTTCTGCAGTTTTCAGTGGTTTTGGAAAAATGCCTGATAGCAGTGAGCCATTGAAGATTTTCAGCGCATCCATTTCCAAGCAACTGAAAACATTTTTGAAAAACCTGGTTGGCAGGGGGTCAAAACAGCAGGTGAATGAATCAAAATGTTTCAATACATCCTCCAGAATTTTAGCATTGATAGTATTGAATGTTGGCAATCTAGCCAAATTGTGTCTCTGCAGCTGCAGCAGTGGTCTGGTTCCATTGTTTAATATGAAGAAATTTATGGCCAGTCTGATACTTGAATTTTACACGCACCGAGATGCAAACTCATTATGCTTATTGGGAGATAGAATTCAGGGGCTAACCTTTTTGGGAGATTATTTAGCATCTCTATGGTAAAAAGGCATGGGCATTAAGGATATTCCTGTTGACGATGTTTGAGAAAAAAGGCTTGCAAAGCCTTATTTATTTAGGAATTTTAAATAGAAAGCCTCTCTTTATAGATGTTGTGTTGAAATTATTTTTCTCCATTTGCACTCAGCATTCCTGCATTCTTTCCTCTGACTTGTGACAGCTGAAGTGTTTCCTCACGAGGCTTTCTGCTTGCTGGAGATGGTTTTTACCTTTTCAGGTGCAATGGTGTCAATAAATTTCAAAATTATACAGTCGAAATTATCACAGAGCTAATCATCAGCGCATGATATCAAAGGTATTTTACTGCTTGAGAAACATTTTCATGAAAATAACTATTTATGCAGTACAAAAAGATGGATTTTTTTTAAATGTACTATATGAACAGAAAAAAAGAGGAAAAGGGCTATGGCATCTGATTTTGCTCAAGAGGTAGAAATGCTACAACTACTAATGCAGTGCACTTCACCGTACCAGCACTCCCACTGCTGGGTTACTTAACGCCAGCCTGGCTGTTTTGACACAGGAAAAAATACGGTGGCCAGCTGGCAACAAACAATTTTGTATTACAGTTAAACAGTTAGCTAAAATATGTTTCTGAAAACATTTTAGGCAAGAAATAAGCCATAGAGTAAGAGAATCTTGGTTCATATTTGATCAGCACTGGCTGGTTTTACAGATTAATCAGTTTTGGTCTGAATTTAAGAGAGCGAAGAAGATCTCTCTTTCAGTCTGCTTCAAAACTTTTTTATGTTTGTGCAGGCATATAAATACGCAGGAATAAAATTGAGCAACAGCCCTAGAGCCAGTGAAAATCTGCGAGATGGCGCATATTTTAATTGGAGGCAGGGAGATCAGGAAGCTAGTAAGTTAGAGGGAAGTTTACCTTAGTTCATTTAAACATACTACCCACACTGTTATGATACTACGCTGATTGTAAATCAGCAAAGTGTCCCATTAAGCTTATTAACATGAACATATCTTTCATGAGAGGACTACTAGTATGCAGAAATGAACTGGCAAAAACTGCTATATCAAAAAATTAAATAAATAAAAAGAACAATCACAAAGACCTACGTCCCTGAAAACAGTGCCACAAATATCAGTGTGTATCAGTGTGTGCCCTTGGTTGTGTTTGGACCCTTTCACATGGTCCCACAGATCAAAAGTTTCAATTAAACCAAAGAATTGGCAGTTTTGTCTTCAGGATTATCAGTGTGAATGTTAAAATTGCAAGCTATGACAAGATAGTTAAAAGCCGCTCAGTGAGGCTGTTTGTAAAATCTGTAGAGGACCTTGAAGGTCTTTAAATTGTTAATAACAGGATTTTTGTTGTGCCTTTCAATACAGTGTCAAGATACTGAAATGGGGAAAAATCACCACACAATAACTGCTTGCAATAAAATAAGTTTTAAAAAACCACCTTTCCTTTAAGGTCGAGAAACATTTAGAAGAAAATAAAGTTTAGAGGTGCTGATTTGATAAGAACTGCTGCACTGCTGCTATTTTTTAGCTAGGTTTCAGTTAAAAGCAAGATTATAGGTACAGTGATATGATCATTAATTAAAAGTGACTTGCTGGTAAGAGATAGAATAATCAGCAGAGCTACTTTTACTGATTAAGAGGAGGGGGGCCGAGCAGAATAGGACAAGGAATTGGTAACAGATTAGTCAGATTTGATGACTGAGCAAACAAGAATAGAAAAAGCTTGTGAAACTGGGTCCCAGCTTGTCTTGGGAACATTTATGAGTGCCATCATGAATTCACATACCGGAGGAAAAACACCACAGAGAGAAAAATCTGCTTTGCTCGAGTTCATTGCCGGAGCACATCCTTCTGTCTGGAATGAACAAGCAACCTCTCACTCATTAATTAGTCAACCTCTCTACCTGTGGGCCAGCCTGCCACACTCTGCTGTGATTGATGGAACAAGAACAAAGGAAAGGGACCGTGATTACTGATGAGGATTATAAATACATTTCAATTAATAAAACCTCCCGTTGGTAATTGTCGTACAGGTTTTTACAGGTAGTGTAGGTGTGTCACTGGTGAATATTGGGATCTCTGTGCAACACAGTCAGAGAGCAGCAGTGGTACAGAAATAGAACAACAGCAATCTCCAGTGCTATTCTAGGTGAATGAACAGAGAAATAGAGAAATTGAAGGAGGAAGAGGCAGAAACAAAGTGAGTGAGGGCGGATGGAGAGAGGAAGAAAGACGAGGGTGGATATCGCCCAGTGCTCTTTAATAACCAGGGCAGCGGAGGTTCAGGAACCAGACATGAGCAACCCAGTGGACACTAGAAGAAGGGCAATGGGGTCACACGGCACGGAGGGGGAAGACATACAGCATCGCACCCACAGGAGATTGATGTGTTTCCCAGCAATCTACAAGCCCATAAAAAAGGGCATGGTCTGTGGGCAAGCTTAAAAACCAACCAGGGAATTGGTGGACAAAAGTTCATCTGGCACTGTCATAACACTGCAGCATGACAACATAACCCAACAACATCATCAGATTCACAGGTAGGGCAGCCAGTGCGACATATGAAAGCTAAAGTGTTGATTTGATTTACAGTGGGAGTATATAGATGTGCATTTGCAACATAAACTCTCTCCCGCTGAATGTCAAACATTCTGTCACCTTGATGTTCTCTGTTGTATTCAAAGCTGCCCTCTGTTGACATGCTGTCAAAAGAAATAAAACTCCTTTACACATTGTGTCCACGGGTCTGGCTCTGAAGTGTTAAAGCCTGTATCGGTTTGTTCACTTGAGAATTTTTCAGCTCTGCTATTGTTCACACAATGGTACTGGCTCCATCAATGGCTACAGTATCAAACTATGCCTCTGGCTCATTTGTTGGTTGAATTTCCAATTTTTTGACTGGGTCAGCTGTTCCTTTTGAAAAAAAAAGTTTTATTGCCAATTGGTGCATTGTTTACCTCTATTTATCAAACTTATATTAAGCCATACTTATTTTGTTTATAGGACATAAAGTGTCATCAGGCTGTTGCCATACACAGTTTGTTAGTATACCTACATAATTAATGCACAACAAGTTGTTTACAGCCGATGTAATTGGGAAACGAGAAGGAAGCAGTATAAAGGCCCAAAGTGCATATAAGTAGGCACTGTGTGAAAGTTATTATGAGTTATTTGTGTATGTGTGTGTGTGTGTGTGTGTGTGTGTGTGAAGCACTATGTGTTACAGTTGGTCTGAAAAATGCTATATAAATAAAGTCTGATTGATTGACTGATTGATTGACAGATGGATGGATGGATGGATAAATGTATTTTAAGGTACGCCATCACCATGTTTCTTTCACTAAACCTAACCGAACCAAAGTAACTTTACTTGTCTTAAGCAGAAGTAAGGAACATCATTCTGGGGTGCAAATTCTTATGAACTATTATACAAAACTGTTGTGCATTTTTGTTGATATCATACAAACCAAAGAAGTGATATCAATATTCAGATTTTGATTCATTGTGCTTTGATTGAAGTGCTGAACTCAAAATGTATTATTGTCAGGAAAATTACTACATAAAGCAAAAGTTCCATTATGCAGCAAAGTGGCATCAGTGTTACATTACACAATTTATGATTGTATAACTGAATTAATATTACTGATGCATACAATTTTGGCTGGTTAGTTATAAAAGTTACATTTCATGAGATCATCATATGTTTTTTAATTAAAAGCTGCATGTGCAAAGTAACTATGAACTGTTAAAGGGCTACTTTGCTGACTTTCAAGCAGCTTTATTTCACCAAGGTGTGTGGCGTGTGTACAGATGAATGGTGTTAAGGTGCCCACTGTGCTGTTCGCACTCCCCGTGGTGAGACAGACCTGGTAGAAAATTGACTATATATTCCTCATACAGTCAGATTAAAGCAGTGGAGTAAATAGTACAGTATTTGCCTGTGAAATGCAGTAGTGTAGAAGCATAAAGTAGCGAAAATTAAAAAATAAGTAGATATAAGTACAACTTCCTTACAATGTTACTAAAGTACAATACTGAGTAAATCTAATCAATTATTCTCCACCACTACCACAGCCAATGTAATTTATTATAATTTTAATGGAGGTAGGTTATTTTGATAAACATTTTGAGTATTTAAAAATCAACACAGCACGCACAAGTGCTGCAAAAGGTGGAAAGCATTGGAAAACCATTGTAGCCACATTTAATCCAACCTGACTGCAGCCTCAATTCTCCAAGAAGCAAATCACAAACTTATTACAGCCACATTTCAAGTAGGAAGGTGTTTCATACTCAAAAGACTTCATCTTCAAAGAACTCCAACTGACTCTTTGACACTTACCTGTGTGTCTAACGTTGCAAAACCCAAGGTAATTTTCAGTATTTCAAAGCAGCAATTCTGACGACACCCTGAGTACATACTATAACCTCCCCAAGGACACCACATTCGCATACAGGTCTGACTCTGAATACACAGCGGCACAACCTTTATTAGAACTCAAGCAGTGTAAAAGGTCTCTATTGGATTTTAAGGGCCAAAGTATCTCCCACCAGGTCTCCGTGCCTTCCTCCTCACAAAGCCACTGTATTGTCTTTTAGAGTTGAATTGGAAGATCAAAGAGCATTTTGAACGCTGGCGCCTTGTTTCAGAGCAGTGAGGATGGTTGCATGAGCCTCTTCAAAGGAGGACAAGTTTTATTAATCACTGCAGTGTCTATGTCAACACTGAAGTGAAATGAATACATTGAAAGCTTAACAGTGATGAGTGAAACATTGGCTCTAAAGCTTTGATTATGCAATGTTCACAGGAAAATATGTAAACCACCCAAAAAAAAAGGTTATGAACCCCAAATGTGTAAGCATTCAAAGCATTTAAAATTTCTAATAAATTAGAAAGAGACAACTAACAGCATCAGTGTAAGTGGGAGTATGCACACACATCCAAAACAAAAAGGGCAGGGACTGAGTCGAAAGTGAACAGATCACAAAATAAATAACTACATAGCTCACACACTGCAGGACTGAAGATCTATTTATTACACTTAGGTGAGCTCAACTGCTCTTCATC
Organism: Plectropomus leopardus; assembly: GCF_008729295.1. Taxonomy (NCBI): domain Eukaryota; kingdom Metazoa; phylum Chordata; class Actinopteri; order Perciformes; family Serranidae; genus Plectropomus; species Plectropomus leopardus. The sequence goes on from NC_056471.1 coordinate 10,510,000, forward strand.
AGATTAAAACTGACAGTGCACAGCGCCACTTGACCTGAGTGCTTGACTGACAACGCAGAAGCATGCATTTATATATATATATATATACTCTACATGTGGCTCTATTTGTCCCATACAAGGTGTAATATTTACAGCCAGAAACCAACAGTATAGACACTGTACAGATGACTAGCACTATAGATATACATGATAAGTGGGTTTAGGGATGATTTTAGGCGGTCTTTTTTGCCTACCATAGTCCTGCATCGGGTCAGGTACCCACAGATACTCAGCGGGTGACCATAAAAGAGGATAAGTGGATGGTATTTGTCTTAAGTTTATGTCGAGGTCTTACTTCTGGGTTTAGTTGGGTAAAAAAAAAGGAGGTCAGATCAGTGGTGTTAGATGATAAATATACTAAAATGAAAGGAGAGGAAGTATAACATAATTTAATGTTTTATCCTGTACTGATTTTGTTTGCCCTCTCTGTCTTCTATGCCACCTGGAATATGAGAGCAACTTCAGAATCAGAAATACCCCCGGCAGGGTAATTGTGACTCAGTCAGCTGCATAACTAAAGGCACATTTAGTGTGTAGGTCTCAATACAATGAAAATACGCAAAAAATATTCATGTTAATTCTATTTCCTGAATTACCTTTGCTCTTAAAAATTTAAATCTTAGTTTCACAAATATAAAATGTCCCAGATCTGGTGTCTGCAGGTCAGGTCGGGTTGCAGAACTAATTGGTCATATGTGCAGGTGGGGGTATGGATGCAGTATTTCATGTTAGGACTCTGCTATTGGCCCATGGACATCAGCATCCCTCTTTTGAAACCTGAACTATTTTGGATCCATGTCACCCAAGGGCATCAATGAAAAACATGGACATTCACCCCTTTTTATGACTCCCTGAGCCCACTGTCAGTTACATCGTCTCTATATTACTACTCATCTGTACGGTCTCTTTATTGTTGGTCTCTGGCTGTAAATATTATACCTTGTACAGGACACATAGAGACATCTCTTTGGTATTACTTCTTTGGTTTACAAGCCCCAATTTTTTTTTTTTTTTTTTTTGCTTTAACATTTGTTTTTTTTTCTTGGGTTGTTTAGTATTAGTTTACACCACTGAATTTTGGACCTTATGATTTCAGAGCTGTGTGTAGTTTTAGAGTTTTATTTAAGTGTGTAAACATATATGTGTGTCTATGATTATATAGATGTTTTATCAGTGAAATGCATGCTTTTTCTATGCCACTTTCAAATCTTTAAAAAATACAGTCACATGATGCATGCTTATCTATGATGATGTCATGCACTGTTATCTGTAGTCTGATGAGGAGCAGCAGTGCTTCAAACGTCACCTCGGTGTAATAAATAAGTGGCCATTGGGGCCCTGCAGTGTTTGAGCTCTTCATTTGTTTATATCATTCAGCATTAGCTCTGCTCATTGTTCTCTCATGAAAAGGTTTTATCCTTAAGCACGGTAAAGCATTGATCACCATGCACCTGCACCTGTCTCCACTCCAAAAGAGTGCATCTTGAACCCATTTTGTGCTGCAGTGTTATTCCCATGGTGCTTTTTTCATGCTCCAGCTGCTGTGACAACCTGGCTGGAGCTGGAGGAAAATGTTTGATTCAACACTGCCTCTAGTGGGCTGATTTGGTACTTTCAGAGATGCCATAAACACCAGCAGTACCGTCCAGAGCAGATGCTGCAGAGAAAAAAATGTTCATTATCTATATCTCCTGAATGCTCATGGATGGCCATATTGAGCTGCTCTCATACAGGAGAGTTCAACTCTTATCTGGGTAATGTGGTTAATCAATTACAAGTCCTCGTCCCCTGAGGGTATTCACATTAACTTGAGTATAGGTTTTCACTTAGAGTGGATCAGTGATCTCTGCAGTGGCTTTCCCCTCCAGACTTCTTTCATTATCTAAAATGAGAGCATATTGAAGGGGGGCAACCAAGGCGGAGCAGGTTGGTGGTGGAGGTAGAGGTGGGGAGATTTGTGCAAGTGGGTCACATTCACGTCTCCTGCCACACCTCAGAGCTGAGGTCTCTGCATATCCATCAAATGATATTATCCATCACCATCAGTGCGCGGCTGATAAAGAGAAATGACATGAGCTGCATTTGGAGAATATAAAGAAAAAATGACTCAGACAACTATAGTGTTCAGTCAGTGTCAAGAAAAATCTGCATGAACCCCCCCACCCCCCGTAGTCTTGGTTTAGAGGAATCTATTCAAAACCTCACATAATTCCCGGCATTCAGTCTCATCCATACAAATCTCTTCATTCTCTCTAGCACAATATTCTATTCAGTGTTTTCTCTGTTAAGTCTGTGTGCCCGGCCTTGCTCTCTGTCTCTGGTCTGTTGCAGTCATCCTTTACAGGACACTGTTCCCTGTCAGCCAGACTTTGTCCTCAGTTCAATTCTCTATTTTCACAACATCTGATAAAAAGAGGCTTCAAATAAATAAAGAACAACAAAGACAAAATAGACAGGTTCAAAGGAAGTTCAGAAGACCTGATCAATCACGCTTCAATCAAGACTCGGAGTGTCAAGGAACTGGTTACAGTACATCAAGAATAAGAAGAGCAGATATTGTCGAGGTAAGTACAAAAAAGAACATGCTTCAAAATACGCTAAAAGCAAAAAAAAAAAAAAGGTATTTGTATTTGCTGTTAATGATTCTAATATTCTTCTCTAATCTACACATATTTCTATATTTTTGTACAATGTGTGCATTTCAGTCACACCTTTGGGCAAAAGTATTTTTATATATATTCATACAGTATCCACACATACATGTGTTTATTAATATCTTTATAGTGACAACTCCATCTGAGGAGTTAACTTCATATACTGAACTCCAATTCAATCGTTTTCACTTAACATGTGTTATATTATATACATTTGTTATGTTGAAGACAAATAACAGAATGGCTAGAACAGTCTGGTATATTCAGAAAATTACAACACTTTACTGTAATGCAGTTTATAAAGGTTGCAGAACTTCTTCCGTGTGTGAAGTGGGTATAGGAGAACTAATGTGGACGACACAAAAACACAAATGGCACTATCTTGAGCCAGTATTTGGTTTAACAGGTTTGAGCTACTGTAAAAACATCAAGATGGACTCATTGGAAGAGGACTCACTTCATATGTAGATATGAACGGCTCAGATCCTCAGATGCTGTTAAACGAGGGTCGTAACTCTTTTTCTCTTTCTCTCTCTTTATCTATGCACTGTATCGCTCTCTCTCTTTCACTCTTGTAATTATAGCAAATAAAAAGCCCAATTTTTAGCCCAACTTTTACACTATACACCCCACTCCATTGATATTGGGGTTGCTGTATAACTCTATTGGTATTGGTATCATTTTAAAGGTACTGGTATGGGTACTGGTATCATACATTTTTAAACAACACCAAGCCCTACACAATAGTGAATTTCAGCCAGCAGATCACCAAATCTGCTTTTAAAAAGCCGGGCACATCATTGCCTTTCTCCAGCCACTGCCAAAACAGCCAAAGATTGAAGTATAACAGAAATGTGTGTCGCTTATGAGATTTTCTGGCATCCCAAGTTGAAAATTTGGACAGAAAAGGCATTTGCACACAGCAGCAAGGTTGAAGTGATTGAGGGAACAATGTAGTAAAACCTCATCAGTCCTCAAAAATATATTGGAGTTCTTTATTTATGTGGTGTTCCCCTTTGGGGGTTAATGTGCACACTGTCATAATGCTATAGTTCACTTTTAAATATTGTTCTCTGTATTTCATACTACTAATGTATTGCAGTATGGGAACATTTTCTGTGTAATACACCTACTTAGCTTCTTATTTTTATTCTTCTGGGCTGTAATCTATTTCTATTTTCCGCCGAGACAACTCAAGTGCCTCATTCTTTATTATAAGAATTGAAAAAATGTTTACTTACATTAATTTATAGTATTAAGTAAGTATTAAGTAGTAGTATTAAGTATTTCTAAGATACTGAAATGGTTTTATTGAATGGAAAGGGCAGTTATTTGCAGAGTAACCACCAGTGGTGGAAGAAGTATTAAGATCTTTAAACCAAGTAAAAGTACAGCTGCAGCAATGTAAAAAGAGTCCATCACAAGTACAAGTCCTGCAGTTAAAATCATATTTAAATAAAAGTACAGTGGCTAAATGTACTTAAAGTATCAAACCTAAAAGTCTACTTCTGCAGTAAAATGCCCAGTTTGACTCCAATATTCTGTTAATATTGTAGATCAATGCAGCAGCATTTTATTACTGCAGCTGGTTGAGGTGGAGCTAGTTTACCTACTTTATCTACAGTCCAATCCAGTTGTTTCCAAATTATGAGTCATGCGGGTCACAAGACAAAGATCTCAGGGGTCATGAGATGGTTAATGGGAGAGCAGAGAAGAAAAAAAGTTTTGATGCACTTATCTGTTTTCAGTTTCCTGTTTGTTTGTTTTTTTCCTTCTTGTAATTATTTTTCAATAGTTGATTCAATTAAACCATGGGAATTTTAGTGGGTTAACATCATCTGTTTTCATTAAATATGTCACATGCCAAAAATGTTGAGAACCACTGGTTTAATCCATAAAAATACACTGTAGTTTGGTTTTTGTGTGAATCATCCAAACAAGATACATGTTAAACAGTGAGCATAAACCTGACACGTCAGATGGTTTGCTGTGCAGAACAATCTGAGAACTGATAGCAAAGTGCATTCACTTTCAAAAAGTACATGGCAGGTGATTGGATGAGCAATCAGTATATAACTGTCCATCACCGGCCAGTCAGGAGAAGAGCGAAAACACATTTCCCATTATGAAAAGTGTCGTTCTTCGCTCTTCTTATAATGAAGGAATATTCTCCAGTTCCAATATAACTGATGCAGTATCTACGCTAACCTATTCTGAACAAACAACTTCTCTGTGTCGTCGTCATACACCCGTAAACCACACCCCTGGCTGTCTGTAGCTCCTCATAGGATGCTTATTGGTCGGTTAGACTGCCTTTCGATTACAAACACATGCAGCCTGACAAAATGTCTGTATGATCTTGTGATCTCAAAAGAATCCAGCTGCCATGCAAGGCAACTGTAGTAGGTGGATTTATTTTAACCTCAGGACAGGCTAACTGTTACCCTCAGATACTAGGTTTTATGCTAAGCTAACTGACACCTGGCTCCAGTTTCATATATGGGGTACAGATATGAGAGTGGTATCACACAGAGAGAGATGTGAGCATGAGAAGGTATCTGTATTTGAATACCTGGGATGAAAAGGTAAAACACCAATAACCCTCCTTCTACCAAAGGATATTTGGTGGTACATCAGATCCTGTGTATTTGTAAAAGGGATGAAACAACAGAGAACAAAGAAAAGTGCCCTACTGTTCACTTCCTTGCCTCCCTGCTGCCTGAATCTCATCTGTCCTCCAGCCTCCATCCTCCGATCCCCTTTCCATCACCGGCTCTCTGTACCAGTCAGTTCCCTTTCCAACACTCCATCACAGCAGCATGGAGCCCTGGAGATGTCTCCCTGCTAAGGAGTGATGTAGTGGGCTACGCTAACAGACCCTCTCGGCCACTATTATTAACTAGGCCCAACCCTCATTTCTCACAGCCTACAGAAACACACACACTCACACAAACACATAAAAAGTCCAGAAAAAGACACACACACACCCACAACGCACACACAGAGGTACTTCATTCAATCCTTCACTGGAGATAAGCAGACACTGTATGTTTTCTTACATTAGAATTAATGTCGCAACAACTACATTTGATTTCGCTTTAATTTGGTCGTTGAATTAGCGAATTAGCAGCGGTGCGTTACGGCGATGACATGACTATTTCTCCTGCAGCCCCACAACTCCAGCGGCCAATGATAAAAGCAGTATTATTACCACAATATGCAATATTCAAACAAGAGATTTGTCATCTAATGAAGAGAATTACATTCCGGGCTGCATGTATAATTCATTGCCATCAACCTTAATCCAGTGCTCAGTGCTGCAGACTGCAAATGAAGAGCAGGAACACACAAGTGCTTTATCTAAATCAATAAACTATCGATTAAAATTCCAATCAATCAGATTCTGGGGGCATTTGTGAGAACAAATGTGAGGCTACCAGTATCTGGTACTGGTGTGTTTATCCCCACCTATACAATTCTCAGACTTCTCCTCCCGCGGTGCATGACAGAAATCAGTTTTATTTTCCGTTGATACGTTACAGAATGTGTTTTCTTGCTTGACTGGCCTGGTATTCCTTCATTAGTCTATTTCTTTCAGCAGAACTGCCATTCCTGTATGCGAGTGAAAGAGCCTTCGCCTTCCAGTGGTGTGTATCGAATTCCTTTACCCCCTAGTACAACTAGTGCTGCTAGCTAGGAAACAGGGTAAATATAACTGCTCCCTCTCTAGCCCACCAAGGCATTGATTTATACATAGCCTGCTGCAGCTGGGAGCTACAAATCTGAGGGGAAGTCAGCTTATTCATAGAACAAAAATATAGTTGTTTCGTACACACATCTCCGAGGATTTGATTCAGTATAGATGAGGGCTGTCAGAGCAGTGTGTAGCAGTGGGTGCCAACTAGACACAAATGTACCGCAAGTCTGCAAAACAATGCCAGTTGATGACATTCTCCAAGTATGTGTGCGTGTGGTGCATATGTGTGTATCATACTGCCTTTAGAGTTTTGCTGGAGGAAGGGTGATGCTCTGCACAGTTGTCTACATTCACATTTTGCCTTTTTAGAAATGCTGATTCCCCCATAAAGGTAATACACTTGTCTGCGTGTGTCGCAGTAAATGCTGCACACAGCAGGAAACCCACCTTCTCACTAAGAGAACAATTAAGAAAAGAGAGCGAGAGAGGTGATGAGTGCAGGCGCGCATCTTTCACCTGACATTTAAATAACACAGAGAGAAACAACAAGCAAGTGTTTGGAAATGCAAAGAAATAGAGTAAACTGAGAGGGACAGATGGGAGGAAAAGAGGAACCAGCAGATGGGAAAGATTGAAACAGACAGAGGCGGGGATGAGGGGAGAGAAAAAAGAAGACAGGAAAAGTATAAAAGGGCCCAGGTCGGGAGTACGTTCCTCTGTTGTGAGAGGAACCTTGTTGAGTGAGCCAGTGGCTGTGGTGTCTGGCACAGCATCAGTCCATGTGATCAGACAACGGGCGTCTGGCTCATCACCCAGTCACTTTGTTCCCCCTCTGACAGCCTCGAGGCCTGACTGCCTGACTGACTGTTGGTGAGAGAGAGAGGCAGAGAGAGGACACCTAGCGCCTCCGTTCATTGTCAGTGAAGAGGAAATTAGCAATGTGAAGCAATTAAAACTACTGCGAAACACCGGCTAAAATTAGCTTTCCCCTAGGTCGCTGAGGCAAAAGTCGATAGTTCAAAGGATGAGTTCTCTCTCCTTCCTCTCTAGTATACACAAAAACATACAGACGTGCACATGCACACACCAGCAAGATATATAATGGCTGTCCTGTCCACTGCCCTGCAGGCCATGATCCCATTGCCCAGATAGAATTCCTAATTGATGTGACAAAGTGCCTGGGAGTGTCCCGTTTCTCCGGAGTGGTTTTCTAAAACGCTGCCCCGACCTCTTTCTCCCCTCTCTGTCCTTTTGTATGCTATTCCTTTCACAACCAAGTGCGGTTTAAATGGAGTAAAAAAAAAAGTCTCCCGACATCCGGATATTATTATGATCGCCGAATATTGACCGTGGCCGCACGGCGGGCAGGAATGAGAGGACAAATCAAACATCAAAAAAGCTCAACCGTCAAGTGATGTTCTTTGCAAAATGAAAAGCATAGCAACGCGTCAGCTTTCATCTTGTAAGATAATAGCCCAGTTGTCGCTGTTAAGAAGACATGGCTTTAGAGTGCAAAAGGAGATGGGTTTGCCTGTGGAAGCTTTTAGGAGCTGTCACTCCGAGAAACATGACAGCGACGCTAAAAATAATGCCTGCTTATGAACTCAATGTCAGTGGCTCGGGGCGTGTTAGGTGTCTACTTAAGAGATCGCAGTCTAGAAAAACAACATTCGAGCACACCGGTGCACGCGCACTCGCAAACACTATCAATCTCAGTGTTGCATTTCACTGTCAACGGGCAGCAAACGTAGAATGACACAAGCCGACCCATTCTTTGTTTTCTTGTATCTAGATGGATGTTCTTGTTGTGTTTTGTTTCCCATTAATTAAGTGTGGGGGTGTTGGTGTCAGTCACTATTAATTTGGAAGTGGTGATGCGCCAGGCTTTGTTTGACAGTCTTCCTTTATTACACCACAGTATTGTCACTGAAAATCATGATTAATTTGTTGAATTTAATGATGTATAATTTGGCAACTCCATTTTTTTTACATAGCTGTCAACTTGACAGCACTGGAAAGATGTATTTGGGAAGTGGGCTTTAGAGGGAGATAGGGTTTGGGTTTTCTAGTTGTGATTTGGTGGTTGAAATTGTTTTTTAAACATTTCAATTATTGCAAACGAGCTACTGACATATATTAGTAGAATTTGTGTTTTGTCTGGGGTTTTGTGCTGCATTTCTCTGCGGGCAGGTGTATGTGTTCACTTGTATATGGTTTTGTGTGTGTGTGCGCCTATTTTCAGAGCCAAAGCCTGAACACAACTACAGCTCAGACTGGCTTAAACCACATTGTGAAAAAAAAAAAAGTGAAACACAAACGGATGTCCTCAATACAAATTACCCATCATGCAGCTGCTGGAAACATACCAGAGCTCAGAATGTGTCTGGAAACGCTGTGAAAATGCTGCTCTGCATGAACGTGATCTTTAAATATCCTTGTTATGACCTTTATTGCATGAAATGTGCACTTTGTACTGCGGGCCTAAAAGACGTTGAGGGACAAAGAGACGTTCACTGACCTGTGCAATGAGATCATGCAGTAATGCTTCTATCAAAGCCTGGCTCATAATGTGCCCATTTGTGTGCATGCATGTTTGCCAGCCAAAAACTGTGTATCTGTGTGTGCAGAGGTGTATATGCATACATTGTTGTATGTGTTACTGTGTGCCCTTGTCGCTGTTTGTTAGAATTCAAACCTGTTTACCTCTCAAAAGTCTCGATATGGGCCATTTACATTCTGGAATGAGAAACAGATTCAGATTCAGGGACAGTTTCCAAGCCCCATTATTTGCCGTCACTTTCAAATCAAAATCAATTTCCCCAGCCCCTGTTGTTCTCCTCCTGGGCTAAAATATTTTCTCTCCGAGTGTGTCTGATGAAAGGTTTTCTCTGCACAGCCCCAGAGAGACGACGTGCTGAGGGGGAGGCAGCACCGTGCATGTGTGCGTGTGTGTGTGCGTGTCGTGGTACACATAGCGAATGTAAGATAGAAGAGAGCAGTCAACGCTGACCTAAGCTGCCCTGCACGGCTGTGTTTGTTGAGAACAGAAAGTGAGTGCTTCATACTAAAGACAGATAACATCACCACCAGTAAACACACACACATGCACACACATACACACAAACAGGCAGACACACTAGCCCAAAAGCGCTTCTCTGTTGTGGTGCATGTTTGCTTGTGATGTGTGTTGTCTGAAGCGCTGTTTGTTCTCCTCCCCATGCTTGATCAGGTTGGATGAAATCTCCTTCTCCCTGCCGATGGCAGCGACACAGTAGCGGAGGGGGGATACTGATCTGTCAGCGCACCGTACAGACAGCACTTAAGAGACTCGGGGTAATGGCTGTTCGTGGGCCCTGTTAAAAACCCTCCCCTGTTGCTGAGGCTTAGTGTCACTTAGGAGGAGGGTGTGAAAGATGCAGTACAAACTGCAGGGACTCTAACTAGATGCCTGCCAACTGTAAAGACATGTTCCTGTCCAGAGAAATAACAAGATTTGGATGGCCGCTTCAACCCCCAGCCAGTTAAATATTACACTTACGTATATTAAGTTTGTGTTTCTGTAGGGCATGTTGAAAACAATAACAACCCTTTTTTATGGTGTGATAAAACAAGCGATTAGAGCAGCAATTAAAGCACCTGGAAACCTCAAAACATTGTAAACTGTCTGAAGTGAGTAAAAACTGTTTGGAACAACAAGACTTTATACTAAAATGACTTATGAATGCCACTATCCCAAGGATGACATCATTTGTAAGATATTTCCACATAAAACCATGTGGCCATTACAAAAATGATTCATGGGACTGTATATGTGTAACTCAAGGTCGGGCTGAGTTTATGCAACCTATAGGGACAGAGCACAATCAATGCTGCATTCATTTGCTCCTCAGATGGCCCCATTTCCCAAGTTGGGAAATCGTTCCTTAAACTTTGGTTCGTGAGCTTTGAGGTGTGACGTGGAAACAACGTGGACGTTAAAAAGAAGATGAATTTTATTGCCCAGAGGATTTAAACAAGATATTGAAAACAGTTTTAAGCTTATGTTACAAACTGATTTTGTCCTTGACCAGTTGCTGCACCAGTAAATCCCTTAAAACTACTAAAATATGCGTTACCTGACAAATATTGTAATAACCGTACAGGCTAAAGGTAACAAAGCTATATAATGCCTAGTTTTGTTTTTTGTTTGATTAAATGATTATCTTACAAAATGATTCGATCAGAAATAGAATATAATCAAAATATTTTTTTTCTGGCCATTTAGTGGGATCATTTCTCTAAGTTAAGTAAGGATGAGGGACACTGATATGGACTGACAATAGTTTGTTAGTAGATCTTTTTCTCCCTGCCATACATCAGGTGCTAAATAATCCTTTGACTTGCTGTAAATTAATGATTTTATTTTGCTTTAGGCATTTTGTCTGCGTTTTAGCCTTTAGTTGTGCCATTACTTTTGAGCATGAAATGTTACGCTCTTTCCCTATAGTACTTGGTCAAGGTTAGTGCATGACTGTAATCATGATTTAAACAAGACTAAGCTGGGGTGCCCAGTAGCTCACCTGGTAGAGCAGGTGCTCCATGTATAAAGGCTATGTCTTCACTGCATCGACCACAGGTTCAATTCTAATCTCTGCCCTTTGCCGCATGTCATCCCGTCTCACTCCCCCTTTCACGCTATAACTTAACTGTCAAATAAAAGGCAAAAAGCCCAAAATGTAATCTGAAAAAAAGGCTAAACCATGCTAACAGCTTAGCTGAATGCTAAGATTAACATGATTACAATGACCTGCTCATGGTGCTAAAGCAAAAGTCAGGAGAACATCAGTTACAATTTAAATTGTAACTGATGTTCACCACCATCATTAGCTGTACCTAATGTCATGGAAAACCTATCCGAAACAAAGTCAGGGGAACACCAAAGTAAACATTATAAAAATGTCTGTACAAAACTGTGGCGCAATAATTTTAATAGCTATTGAAACATTTCACAAAAACAAAAAAAGTTAAACTGCTGGTGTTGCTAGACTTGAAGTCTTAAGCAATCTATTGAATAGATATTGCAGCCTAGACCAAAGTCTTAGACTGACACACAGACCAACACTGTTGTCCCTAGAGTCATGCCACCAGCATGGCTAAAATAGAAACACTGACTGTTGGTAGGAGATGGGATGCAAACCGCAGTCTCCTCTGCCAAAGTTCTTACACTTTGCAGTACTTTAACGTCACACCACCTCTGCTTCAGAGAGACAGAACAGCTATGATTTGCATGACCACCAGTTTTCAGTTGTCATGAAATATTAGCACAGACAATTTGATGTGTTTTAACAAATGACAGATGTTGCAGTTATTTTGGTAAGGTGTTGATTGGACCAGCTTCTCACCAGCAACATAAGCAGACAACCTAACAACTGTCATCTCTGATTGATGCATAGAACTGCAACCAGGTGGTCTGACCTTGGCAGAGTATAGTGTATTTATGTGGGATCCCAGTGCTACAGGAAGAAGATGTAAACACAACTATAATGTCAATTCCATCTGCTGATACGAATGGCATGAAAAAATCAAGTAGATGACCCTTGACATTTTTTTCTGTCAACTGGTTTCTTTGATAGCAAGAATTTACTGTCATGTTTAACCCTTCAACTATGAACAAGAAGTCTAAGAGGTGTTACGTCATGGCTACTTTGAAGACATAACAGATGCAACACAACGCTTCTATTGTAATCAATAAAACTGGCTACATCTGGCATGAGAGCAGCACGTAGGAGGTGCGTATCTGTTCTACAATCATGAAAATAGGCCAGTCTTCTATTTATATTTTTTTTGTGTAACGTGCACGCTGCCCTTCTACACAATAATAGATCATAAAGTCTCTTCTCTTTTTTTCTTTCTTAATCAAACTACTCATGTACGAGAAATTACTTAATAATAACGCCATCACCAAGTCGATGAAATACTTTGTTAATCTTTGCTATGTGTTAAATTAATATTTCCTTTCAATTTATAATTATTGTTGATAAGTAAGTTAGCCATTCTCTCTATATAGCTTCCACTTTGGGGACTTGATCACCCTGTCAGCATAAATTTTGCCAGTTGCAGCTGGTGGTTGCTCTGTAACTTTATTCCTCACATAGCCTGCAGTAGTCTGTAATGTTAAATCTGAAAAAAGTTTAAGTTTCACAATGCTTTGCTAGATCAAAAACCTGAAGAAAAAATCCTAAAACGTAAGCTCACCATGTTGTTTTGCTGGTGACTCACACAATCCTAATACCTACATGTAGTGTGTTTCAGGTGCAGGCTGTATGTGCACTGCAGCCAGGTAAAAGATACATTTCATGGCTGTGAAAGATCCGTAACCATAACGTCTTCAGTGTAGCCAAGGCATTTAGCTGGTTCAGACCCAAGATTTACTTAGTATGACACAGTCCTAGGACACTGCTGGGAAAATTCTAGCAGTGAGACGTGAACTGTTTTAGCTCATCTCAAGTTGGCTGATGGTGTTGCCTGTGACTAGAAACCATGTTACCCGTTTTAACAGCCAATAAGCTTGCGGTTAAGTCAATGCTGTTACAAACTTAATAGCCAAGTATGTATGACACAGTATGACAGTTTTGTCTGTGCTGGTGAGGCCTTTTTTTTAAATTATTTTGAATATTGGTCATCCGATGCTCAAATCACTTTTTTTTTTTTTTTTTTTTACTGTTTTCCCCTTTTCATCACTACTAGAAATGCAACTGCAGTAAATATCCCAATATCACTATCCTTGTTTATATTTTAAAATGCTACATATTATATACAGATTTTTAAAAAAGCCCAAAAAGACGGAAGATAAAACAGAATTACAAAGATTCATTGATAATAATTTAATACACCGTCTCATCATATTGCTGTAAACTAGCAGGTGTCAGAATGTTGCACACTGGTGCATTGCATGTAGTTGCAAGTTTCAACAAGTCTTGCTGTAAATGTTTGGCCTGATCTGGGCTTTAAAATCATGTTAAGATGGAACATCTACAGTATAATTATTTTGTCGACTGCTTTACTAGGGTTTGTTTTTATTTAATTTACAAATACTGAAAAACACACACACAGAGCTTTCCTGGACTTTAATTCCATAATGACGTCAAGCTGGATGAAAATATAATACAGCACCACAAACATCTTCAGTCCAACAGAGCACACACCTCTGCTTGCTTATTGGCCCACGTGTGTTATCTTATAGATTAAGCAGACACGCACAAGACATAGAGTTGGCCATTATTCTGCTGCAACTGTGGAGCTTCATAACTCAATAAGAACATGGCTGTTGGAGATTTATGCTGCGGACCACAGCAGTCCGTACATAAATCACAGAGAGCTCACCTATCGCTTTCACTTATTCATGCTAGCTATTATTTATAACGCCATCGTCTGGCCCCGTGTGATCAATATCCTTAATTCTAATTACAGCTCAAGCACTCGCCACTCTGTGTTGTTGGTACAACACACATTTGCGTCGAAAATGCTAATCAGCGGGGTCGGCACGAGGCACAGGAGGGGTTGAAAATCACTGAATGAGGGAGAGTGGGAGAGCAAGAGGGTGTGTGATTAAGGTGAAGTGCAGAGATGAGAATATGAGCTTTATACTCCAGCGGTGGGATGATGTTGACCTGAAATACCTGCGAGATCAGACATAATCTGTCGTGCACTGCCGAGGGTCCAAAATGGTGTAGAAGAAAGGCCAAGACCAGATGAATAGCGAGGGGATCAGCCTCGCCAAACAAACAGAGCTTTTATCCAGAGCCGAGCGGCCTGTTGACACTCCCCATAGTTGGCTATCTCCGCTCCCATCGCCTGTTGACTCTGCTGCTCGGTGGATTTGAGACAAGGATCAGACCATGGCTCAAGTCAAAGTCTTGTGTTCATAATGCCCAGTATGCTTGCGGACACTATAGGACGCTCGGTGTGATAAGGTCTGTTCACGGTCGCAGTCCCTGCTGGTCAACCTGCTGTTTAACTTCGCAAACTGCGGTGATGACGGTGATGTTAAAGAACACACTTTGTTTCTCTCTGCGGTGGTTATACGATTGGGGCCTGCGGTCACACAGTGAACAGGGCAAAGTGGAGCCGTGGATGTGTTTGTGTGTTGTTTGCTTTTGATCAAAGCTGATGGGAGCTGGGATAATGGATCTAATCTGCCCAGCAGGACACAGAGAGGGGCAACATCTTGACCCTTTGCACACCAGCTTTACTATATCTAGACAAAATGACCCTGCTGTTTCGTCTACCAAAAGGGCAAAATAAAATGAATGCATGTATAGTTCAATACAGGATGCCCACAAAGTAGCTACAAAATATGCATGAAGCTAAATGTGTGATTGTGCATGCAAATACATTTTTCCCCCTTGCAGAAGTGACAGGAGTCGCCCTCATCTGCTGTTTGCCCACCGAAGATTACTCACACTGATAGATGTGTGTTTGTGTGTGAGCATCTGTGCCTCTGTATGCTGTTTACTGTAGGGATGAGGAGTCTCCATAATCCAGAGCGCTGCTGTGGCAACACGGAAACAGAGGTAGAGTGACGTTAATCTCATGGGAAATAAGAGGTGAAACGAAAAGGTCGCCAAGAAGGAGGGAGGGAGTGCAAGATACAAAACAGAGAATCATCCAAAGTCAAAAAAGATTTTCTAGGAATCTTTTCTTGGAGGCCGTCCAAGGATTTACTTAGAACTGGCAACAATGCTGCTGGTGCTTCCTGTTGATGCTTGTTAGCAATGTAACAATGCACTTTGGGTTTTTTTGCCAGTTTACAAAATAGGAAAAGTTGATGTAAAGCAACAGAATAACCAAACTGCAAAATAGCTCCTGAATGTTATAAAAAATCTGTGTTCCTGGCTGACTGTAGAAAACTGAGGACCCCAAGAGTATATTTTTATATATTTGTTTTGTGTGTGTCAGTGTCTGCGTGTGCTGCTAGCAGAATATCTCCCAGTGGATAAGTTTCACATGCCCTGACATAAACTTTCGTCAAACAAGATTTGTTTCGTACTTGTTAAACTAATTGGCCTTCATCCTAAACTCGGAACAAATCATGTCATGCATTCCATTATAAATCTACCCCAGTGGAGGTTCCTGTCAATAGCAAGGGAGAAAAAGAAAAAGTGTGTGTGCGGAGGAAAACGCAGTGGTGTGGTAGTGGGGGCACAGAGCAGAAACACATCATAGTTGTTGTTTAATTTGATGATGTCTCCAGCGAGAGCAATGTGGGCGTGCTGCTGGCTCAGATCTATCTACCCCTCTCTGTTTGTGAATGTGTTTTTAACCACTAGATCATTGTAGCAATACACTGGTGGCAGCGCTCCGGCATTACCCTGCCTGCAGCATCGATCCTCACAGCTTCATTTACAACAGTATGGATTTCTGCATCAGAAGGGAGGAGTGAGAGACAAAGGAAGACAGTGAGTGAGACGGAGAGCGAGCAAAATGGAATTTTTAGAGGCAATTTCAATGTACGAGTATAGGGAATGTCCGAAAACTAAATAGAAATATATGGACTGCTTTGAAGTCAACATGTGAAAACTTCAAAGGGGAGAGATAGGGTATGTTGTTTTTTAAGTGGGAGAAATTTTAAAGGTATATTCCCCAGATTTTAATATTGCACTTCTAAAAAGTTGGTGGACTTGCAAAAGAAAAAAAATGCAATGGTTAAAACCAAAGCAGCAGAGACCAAAATATCCCCAATTTAAGTGTCTAGATCAACATTTCCCATACAACAACTCCCATACAACTGTTTTCTATACAGCATGTAAGAAAAATTTGGTAAAATGCATATTCATAAATATTAGGAGTTAAGCAGTGGTGGTCATTTTAAAGAGCACCAGCCAATTGAGTTTGTACAAGTATTGAAAGAATACATCACCCCCCAAAAGACCACTTGTAGGCACGGACGTTTCCTCTCACCTACTCTGTCAGCTCCACTAAATTTGTGTTTTTTTTGTGGTTGGCTGGTGGCATGTGGTCATATGTATGAGGAACTCAACTCTCCAGTCCATAAACTCCCCTGCTGCAAACTTCTGCAAGCTAGCCAGGTTGAGTTTTTCAAATGTAACACCAGTAAACATCAAGAATATATGGAGAAGATGGGTGCTAGCTGAACCATCGTCCTGCTAGCCATTGTGCAGGCATTGAGAAATAATCTGAATGATCTCAGTTTCCTATAAATTATCAGGAACTTTAATCTACTTTGATTCACCAAGATTTAGCTAAGATTTTGCTAAATCACCATTCAACTAGGAGACTGTTTTTGTATGTGCAAATCCTAAGCAGAGGATTCTTGTGAGAGAGGGGGAGGAGGAGTGTGTTTACAGTGAGTAAGGACTAGCGTGATGGTGGGAACGTGAGGTGCGGGCCTGTTCCTGCTGTGGATCGCTATGTGCCGTTCACTACTGGTTGCAGAGCGTCTCTGCCTGTGTTCAGCAGGAGTGACCTTGAGGCCGTCTTGTTGAGGTTGTGATGTGTAGATAGGTAAATTATTCCACAACCAAAGACTATGGATTACCAGAACTGTCTGCAATCATGGACAATTATAAAGCAGCAGCAAACCATGTAAGAAGATGCAATAAAGGACTAAATTACAGTGCACAAAGGAGCTGATGGGATCCCAAGTCACTGGAGTTTGTGCCTTGTATAATTCCATGTGACAAATAAATGATTGATTGTATATCAGTTACTAGCTCCATTTTACACATAATTCAACGAGAAAATTTCTTCTTGCATGCCTCCTTGGTAAATGAAAAATCCATAAACTGAGAAAAATCTTGATGACTTGAAGTAAATGAAGGCCACGTTTCACAGCCAATTACAATAAGACATCTATTTACAAACTCTCACATAACTTGTACATCAAAATCCAAGCCTCATTTATCCAGTCATATGCTCAGTGCTTCCCAAACATGTATTTTCTCTTAAAACGTCACTATTTAGAACACTTCTGCATTAACAGTCTCACACAGATGAGCAGTGCACCTGGGCTGGTTTAAATAGTCAAGTTTTAGCAAAAATGCATGTGTCTGGGCAAGTGCTGAGCAGGAAGGTTACAGTGTCCTGATCACAACACATAGAGCTGATCTTTTCATTTGTTTCTTGTTTTGTGTGTCTTCAATGGAGCAAAGCTTCTGTAGAATGTTAAAGGGAGTCATACCAGTGTTTCCAGGGTCATATGTCTCTTGATATACACTGCCACTGTGAGAGATTGGTAAGGGCTAGCTTTAAAGTTCAAACTGCAGAAGAATGAAGTGATAAGAAGGTTTCAAATACAGTTTGAATGGTTAAAATCAGTTGAGCTACTGTGGAGATATCAAATTCTAAAGTCAAGAAAACTGTCTTGCACAAAAATGTTACAGCATAGGTTTCATGTTTAGCATCAGCAGGCTATAAGGTGCATGTGGGTGATTTGAACATATGACCCAGGGGAACATACACTGAACATTTGACCCAGGGCAGAGAATATAAAAGCCTTTGAAAGGTCTCCTTAATTAGTCATATTAAGAAGATATTGAGCTGGGGAACACAGAACCCTGAGAACATGTGCTCCCTGGTTAAGTCCCATGCTCCATGTGTGTCATGATTTATTCATTGGGTGTGTTTCCATTGCACATCTTCCATTTTGCTTTTATCAGTACACCAGCCACTCCTGCTGTTTGATGTCTAGTGTCATTTTAAAGCTGCTCTACTCAATACTTTTGATAATAACAATGAAACACATGACTATATGTAGCTATCTTCAGTAAAAAATGCTCTGATTAAACTGACTATATGCTACATGCATGGCACCAAACAGCAAATAGACAAAGACAGAAAACAGATGCCAGTAAGCTTAGAGGAGCATTTAGCTGCTAAAGAGCAACATATTCCACTCAACAGTTGATGGAGACCAAAACAAAGCTAAGGAAAGACTACAAATGGTGTGAAAAGGTTCATGTCGTCTCCACTGAAACTTAATTAAACTTTAGGAGAGCCTAAAATCAGCCACATCGGACCAATACAAAAGAGAAAACCACATCAAGGCCACAGGTCATTTGGTCAGAGAGCAACAACCACCACCGTTGGATCAGTAAGGCCATTGAGATCCAGAAACGGGCCCAAAAGACAGTAAACGGGGCAAGGGGGCATACATGTTAGCGGTCGACAGATTATTGGGGCTGATATTTGGCATTTTACTGATGATCTGCACCAGCATTTTATTTTAATGATCACTGATCACATTTATTAATTAAAAAGTGCAAGAAAAGGGTCAGCATGGAAGGAACTTTTACTATGCAAAACCTGAGGGAACTATTTTTATTTATTGATTTTTAGACTTTATGAAAAAAAGAAGTTGCTGGGTACTTGCTGTATATGAGGTTGAACGTTTCAGTTTTGAATAAACATTTGCTAAAGGCATTTAAACAAAGTTTTGTGTTGGAGTTTGTTATATTCCAAATTCTAAATATTGACAAAAAGATCTTCATTTTTATTGTAAATGCATATCGATTCCAAATATCGGTTATCGGCCTCAAAAAAATACTATCGGCTGGGATACTGTACTCAAGAAACTGCCGGACAACAGAGGGATTAGTTGCTCTGTCAAAACTAGATGGGACAACCCAACCTGTATGAAAAAGCTGACAGGACATGTCACAACAACATCACGTGACTCTTCTGAGAAAGACTGCAGGAAGACCGCAGTTGAAACATGTCAAAGTAAAAAACACCTTATTAATCTGTCGATGAGAAAATAATTAAAAATAGAGCTACAAATGGATTATAATATTGTTCAGTGTCTATTGAGTGTGGAAATACGCACAAGTCCATCAACATTAGCCATATCCAGTGTATTGTTATTTTATTTTATTGCTCATTTTATTTATTTATATGTATGTATATTGTATATATATGTATATATATATATGTATATGTATAATGTATGTATGTGCACGTGTGTATATATATATATATATTTGTTCTTGTTTTATGTCTTTTAATCTGTCTTGTATTTTACTTTTGTACAGCACTTTGGTCCACTGTGGTTGTTTTAAAGTGCTTTATAAATAAAGTTGGTATGGTATGGTATGGTATGAGTTTATAGTATGTTAATGTTGGATTTACAGCTTGTTCTGCTGCCCCCAGGTGGCCAAAAAAACGTGATCTGAATCCCATGAATGTATACTGCCAAAGCAATCTGAAGATTCGGCAACACTGCTGCATGACACATATTACTCATTTATGAAAGATATTGCTGAGGTAATGACATCACATCAATAATTGATAGACATTTACAAATGCAGAAAGCGTATATTGATGTAATTTGAGTCCTGGCATATGAAGTGGGTCTAGTTAATGTACCCAGGGGATTTAAAATTCATTAATTCTCTGTAGCTCCGATGGTTTAGGCTTAGTATTGAGGATGTGCCAGGAGAGAGAGAGCGAGAGAGAGAGAGAGAGAGAGAGAGAGAGAGAGAGAGAGAGAGAGAGGGAGGACAGTGAGCACCAGGTCAAAGGTCAATCCACTGAGGTATAATATAACATGCACAAATGAATGAGCTCACTTCTTCTCATTCACTCTCCCTCTCTGGTTTTCAGGGGCTTGGAGGGATTTCTTTAATCAGGGGGATCAGAGGGACTTATGAATGTCCACTACTTTACACAGCCACGTACAGTGTGTGTGCAGAGGTGATTGGTCTTTGGCTTGTCTCGTATAGGGTTATGTGTGTAATGTCACCCAATTAAATGAGACAATGTCTCTGACAGATTAAGATTAATTTAAGGTATCCGCAGCCATATTAGATGCGTATTAGCTGGCCAGAAGTATGTAGATGTCCCAGTCGAGATTGGCTACCTTTGTACATTCTTGTATGGGGCTTGGGCTAAGCCTCTTAGTTCCAATTAAGGGGAAAGTTAATGCTACTGCACACAGTAATATTTTACACAGTTACATCCCTTTTACTTTGTGGTGAGAGTTTGGTGAAGACCAGGGTCATGTCCTAAAATCTGGCCATCCCTGGTTAAAACACCATCCTAAACTACTTGAGCCCAGTCAGAGGCGAGATATTAGTTTGAACCAACTTTTTGATGATTCATATTCAAATATAAGACACTGTAAGATATTGTGATGTTAGTCATTAAAGTAGATGTGAGTGGTGGTCCAACGTCTGTGTGTGTGTGTGTGTGTGTGTGTGTGTGTGATGATGTCCTTGTGCACACAGTAACGAATTATTTTCCCAGTTTGATGTGGAAGAGCTTTACTGGCCTGCACAGAGCCCTGACCTCAACCCTATCCAACAGCTTTGGGATGGATTTTAGGTCTAATCTCCAGCATCAAAGGCCGCCTGCACTAACACTCCTGTTGCTGAATGGGAGCAAATAACACCCACCATCCCAAAGAATTAAATCCATATTGGACCAATCTGTGCCTCACGATTTATGTCAGATGCCAACATTCTGGGACAAAGCAGGAGGTAGTGTGTCCTATATAGAGCAAGGAGGAAAGAAAGAATGTGTGCAGCAGTCAGGGTTTTGGATGGGTCGTAGCAACCCAATCCTTTCCGAAACTTTTCGGATATGTAACATTTGTACTTGCACAGCAGATGTGTTGAAAATTTATGTCTGCTTACCTTTTAACAATGCTGCGGTTAACTCGTGGTTATGTTAAGACATGAAAACCACTTGGTAATGGTTAGGAAAAGATTATATTTTGTCTTAAAATACCTGAAATTAGTAGCACAGTGAGATCTGGAAAAGCTAACCATGTCTCACTAAAAAAACAACCAGTTTTGGTGGCACAATGCCCCCTTGAATTGTTGCAATGTCTTGCTAAAAAAACAACCACTTAGACTGTTTGTTGTCTTGAACAGCGGTTTGCAGCACTCTGCCTCATTCCCTCTCCCCTTGATCAGAAACTAAGCTTATACATACATGTAATTTGAACTACATCAGTTTAGAAACATTAATATGGTACATATAGGTACAAATTTAACATATAGTTTTAAGAAAAATGTTAAATAGCAACATTTCCTTATGCAAATGGACTGCGTATACAGAATCAGACTAAGACAACCAGAGCTTGCATCATTTCACAGACCAGGCCACCAATGTAGTTCGGCATCAATATTTGGTCAAATTTAAGTTGTGACAAAAATGACAAAAATTCAGTGACAGGGCAAAGTCTAATGCCCATGTCAATTTGATGTAGTATACTGATTACATATTATGATGATTTCTGAAGGTCTACAGTATGGAGAACAAAACTGTAAAATGTCATAATGTTAATATCCACACAATTAAAATTCAAACATCGTTGGACCTTGAAAATATAGTCAACCCGATTGTCATACCAACCAAAATTTGATGAAGGAGTTCAATGCCCTCCTGTCATATTGATGTCCAGTGCAAGATGGATACTGTTTGCTTATTTATTCACCATAACCACCATCTTACCATATACTTTTGGCCATACAGTCTATCTAATCTCTGGATTTAGAAAAAGGAGTCAAACTTACTCATCATATTTTAGTGTTTTCAATTCAAAACTGTTCCCAAAGTTGCCTCTTTTTTTTCACTTTAGCGGTGAAGAGCTCATCTACTGGATATCGCAACAGGTACTTAGGTGATGTAATCAGGTCAAGGCCTCAATGTTCAATATCCATTTTTGGAAGAATGGTCCTTGTTTGAAAAGAGTGTGCGGATAGAGATATCCCTAGAGCTCTTATCAGTTTCACTTCTAGCTGATACATGCTGACACACTTGAAGACGCACACGTGCACGCGTGCATGCGCGCACGCACACACGCACACGCACACACACACACACACACACACACACACACACTATTATCCAGAAGAAATGCCTTGGGTACGATAAAAAAGGGGCTTTACACTGCCTAGTCCACTGTTGCCACTTCATCTGACACGCACTGGATTTGGGTTCCAGTACAACCACACACATACATAAATACAGACAGACAAAAACACTTGTACATGACTACACACACACACACACACACACACACACACACTCACAGGTTTGTGTTCTCCATGATGCAACTCTCAGGTGTAAAAGTGAAAGAAAAGACGTAAGTGTTGAGCTGTCGCCAGATGCCACTTTTTCAAATCCACTTTCCTTAAAGTCAGTGAAAGCTTTATTTACAGACTTTCACTGCTCGGCTGTAACAATAGTTACTTTTCCATTACTTTCTCCACCTATAAAAGCACAAATTTGCCAAGAATGTTATGAAATGTGATGCAGAGGACAACACTTTGTTTAAAACTTTCCTTTTCTTCTATTGCCCCTTAGTTTGTTTGGCCAATAAAGTAGGGCTGCATTTGGCCGTAGAAACACAGCATCCTTCTGTGTGGACACCTACAGGATTGGTCATGATTATTCCGCACTGTACCAAGGCTCAGAAAACCCTGGTACGAACACAGAGAGGAAGAGAAGAGAGGAGAGACAAGAACAGAGAAATTCCGGACCACACGCTGATGTGAAACTGCAGAGCGGCCAAAGAAAGGGAGAAAATAGAAACCCTATTTGATATTTAATTGGAATTGATCCTGTGGAGCAGCTGAAAATTTTAACACTGGACAAATCCATACATTTCAGGCACCTGTGTGCGTTCTGTGCCCGAGATACAGAGAAAACGCCACGCAAAAACAAAAAAAAGGGAACAAAATCCTTGTGAGTCATCAGAGGAAGGGGGGTGAGCGGAATAAGGGAAGGACATGAAAAAAAAAGGATGAATGAGAGAGGATTCACAGCAACAGAGAGCAGGAGGTGGGAAAACAACAGACAAGTTTTAATATTTCTTCAGAGGTTATTTATTTATCTACCTTATGGCAACACCACCCATCTGGGAAAAACAAACCAGAAAGATCCTCAATAATGTAGGCACAGGAGCAGGGGAAATGTTTAGTTTGAGCTCATAGATGTTGTGTTTAAAAATATATGTGTTGCAAAATCAACCACCTGTTTATCAGACAATACTGTAATACGGCTATAATTGGCTCCTCTTGGTCAGCTGTGTGAAAAACTGCCGATATTCTTCTTTTTGAAGACTTTTACTGACTTAATGCATCTGTTGACTATAAATAATAAATCGTTTCAATCAATAAATCATAATTGATTGTGTGTGTAATGTGTCAGTGAGCTGTAATAGATAGTGTGTGTGTGTGTGCGCATGCAGCATTATAACAGAAAAACCGGCCGTTCTGTACCCACCGGTTTCTCTGAAAATGGCAGTAATGAGCCCAGATAAAAGAAACACATGAAAGGAGGAGGGATACATTACTGTGTGTGAGAATGACGTCCCGTTCCTTCCCTCCTCCATCTTTGTCTACGTGCCCGCATGTGGGCATATATATGCACCTGTGCACAAACACTTTCGCACACATGCCTACACAAACACAGAGGCACGCAAACAAAAACACAGAAAGCCAATGCCTAAAGACAAAAGCTGCGCTGCGGAACAAAAGACGACCAAAAAAGCCATCAAGACACCCGCAGCAGGCACCCATTGTGATTAATGAAAACAAATATTGGGAGAGAGTGGGGAACAGGCGCAGAGAAACAGCACAAACAATGGAGCAGACAGCATAATGCATTCAGGGTTCGCTGACGGCCCTCTAGTGCAGAATGAGAATAATAGGAGGAGAGAGAAAGTGGGATAGAGGGACAAGAGGGAGAAGGAGGGGAGGAAGAGGAAACAAGGGCACTAATGCGAAATCCATTCTCCCGAAAAAACATCAACACACACACACAAACACATGCACGACCTCACACCAGCCAGCTTTCAAACCCACGGTGCTGTCAGTGCGTCTGTGCTTACACCTGCTATACCGAGCGGTGCAACTGTCTTTCTTGCCAACCTGAAAGAGTGTGTGCGTGTCTCACACACATAGCCACATCTCAAGCTATATCTGAATGCATTTGAGAGCTTAAGTGGGTTAAATATTGCTGTGGCATATTTGAGAGTGTTGGGTTCTTAATGTCATGCCGTCTTGGGACGTGAAACCTGTCATTGCAGAGTAATGACAGCTTTAGGCTACATCAAAATTACACGTAAGCATGCAGGTTGACAAACAGCCTATGATTTTTTTGCTCCTTTTATGATGGGTCAGTTCAGAGTTTATTGGTCTGCAGCTTGGTACCTTTAGAAAATGTTTTTAAATAGACTTATTTGAAAAAATGATCTCACTTTCCACCTACATGGTCCACATCACATCAGGTATGTGCAGAGGGGGAGGCTGAAGGTGCTTGAGTACCCGCACCTTTGCCTCTTTGTCTTAAGTGCCCTTTTGACAAGGCTTTTTTTTTTTTTAGTTTTTTTGAATGCTGATGTGTGCCCTTTATATAGTTCCCCAGGAATGAGTCCTATTTTGAAAATGAGTTAGAATTTTGCACTTTTTTTTACTGTTGCTGTTTTTGTTTGTGAAATAAAGAATAAAAGGTAATTAAAATAATAAAATAATAAAAGATAATTTGTTTAGTTCTCACGAAATATTTCAAATCAAACTTTTAATTTATCTGACATATAAAACTAACACTTATTTTGTTGCAGTTGTATGTTCTTGAGATTAATAATATAAAAATTGTTTCCATATTTTGTGATATCATCAAGAATATCATTATTGCAAAAATGTCCTAAAATATCATGATATTATTTTAGGATAACATCACTCACCCTTATTTGCGTTTCCACTTTCTTTGTCGTCAATGGGTAATTTGAATGGGTTTTTGGTTGGAAGGCTAAAATAAGGTGTGTGGTTAACACAACCTTAAGAGATGTTCATGTTTTGTTCTATGACATAAAATATGTCAGTAAATACCCCACCTGTGAATTTTAAATCATTTATGTTTGTTTAAAAAGCTGACTGGTAACAAGTGGAGAAATGAGACTACAGGGCTGTGAAGAACGTCATAGCACCGAACATGGCGTGAGGATGTTCCTTACAGCCCTGTTGTGGTAGCAATTCTCAATCATGCAACCGCAGTGTTGTTTATTTATAGCCCAATGTTAGCATTTTACTTCTGGTGATTGCATTTATACTTCAGCAATCCTAAATCTGTTCATCTGTGAAGATTATCTTGATAAGCAAAATATTTGAGTATCATATAGGCCTACATTTGTTTACCACAGAGTTTATTTTCTGCCATAATCCAAAATCCAATGGAAAAATCCCATAAGTTTCAGGCAAAGACCCCATGGCGACCTCAACTTCTGTGTCAGCCTATAGAAAAACAGCACTCTCTCTAGTAGAGCATTTAACAATTATATAATACTATAACTGTTAATAAAATGATCTGGCTGCCATCAGTCAATTCATATCACATGATGACCTTTACCTGGGGGAAGTTGAAAGGTCATCCATGACATGCCCTCTGCTGCAACACAGGACGCCACAGAAAGACACTGAACACTGGGGACATTCAGATAGGCTAATGAGTCTCATCTGTGTTAATGGTTATCATGTTATATTTATTTAAAGTTACACAGCATCACCTTCAAATCAGTTATCGCTTGAATTCTGATGATCTGTATTCCACCCATTATGTCTCACATTAGATACACCAAGTTAATTCACATTATAATTCACATCAAATTAAAATTAAGTTTAAAGTCATTCTGCTGTACGCTTTTTTTAAAAATTATTATTCAAAAAAGGGAGCTCTAAAGTTTAAATGTTAAATAGCCTGATCATCTTTGACCTATCATAAGAGCTTTTCTTTCGTTGGTTTGCTGAGAGGATGACCCTGGCTACGACTTCACAAGAGTTCACATGGATTTATTGTACAGTTTTTGAGAAATATGAAGGTAAAGTCACTTCAAATTACATCACTCATTCATAATTTCCTGACATGAGACTTTACATTAAAAAAATCCTTTATAAGTTATTTTCATTTTAAAAGCACTCCTGTTCACTGTGACCCTGACTATGCCAATGTCAAATTTCAAGTGATTATTGAAAAGTGCAAAGGGAAAGTAAGCTCAAATGACAATATTACATTCATCATTTCCTCATATATATCTATCAAAACGAAACAATGACAGTCGTATGATGTGGTTTGTTGTAAGGTTCCAATAATTCAACAGGTTTTGCTGTAAATTATGTTGGTGTTTAACCCTTGAAGCACCTGCCCCCCCTAAAGGTCTCTGCATCATATGGTCCTTATCAGCAGGTTTACAGCAGCTTGCTCATGGGTAATGGATCTGTTGATGTTTAAACTATCCATTACCGCAATTTGTAGGATTCTAATGCTGGCTTAAAAGTGGACATCAGGTTGACGCGATTCTAATAATTCTGGTTTGCAAGGTCAAAAATGAAGTCAGTCCTTGAAGGTTATAAAACTTCATTAAAATCCATTCTGATGTTCATCTTGAAGGCTTTTTCGAAAACATAAAAAAGGTTTAATATCAAAAATCTTTTTAAGCACTTCACTGTTTAACTTCTAGTTATATTGCTGAGTTGATGCTCCCCAACCAGCTAGAGCACAGCCTCAGATTTTCAGGCAGCACATTTCTGGCTGTTCCAAAGTCCCTCGCGACTGCAGTGACCGGGCTTCTGCAGTCAGGGACCGTCAGTGTTGAAACTCCCTGCCTGCAGAACTGAGGCTTGCAGAATCTGTGACATCCTTCAAGTCACTTCTTGATGCAAAAAAAAAAATCTTTTGTTTTTTTTTGAGACAAAATTTTATTTGTTCTGCACGTTATGTTTTATGTGTTGAATTTGCTCATCTACCTGTTTCTATCTTATTTTATTGTATTTTTCATTTTACTTTTGTTTCTTGGATATTTATTTTATGGTGGTGCCCATTTGCTTTATGTTTGTTTTCCTCTTGTAAAGCTCTTTTTAACATTGTTTTGTAATGTGCTGTATAAATAACATTTATTATCATCAGTGTAATGTCCTGGATCTTAGGGAGCTGAAATCAACAGTCACTGGCTAGTAAAGGTTAATCGTTTGGTTCTAATGCTTAGTTTATGTTAAGTGTACAATCATTTGTAAGCAGTAACATTTAAAGGTTAGATATTTGCATTATTACAAAATGACATCACTTAAATGTTGTGGCACATTAAGTATGTGATCATCTCTGTTTACTGTCAGACAGTGGTCCCCTGAACAATCTGACAAGTCAGATGATTCAAGAAAAATAAACATGTTTGTTACAAAAATAAATATCTTTTCACCTTTAGAAATCCTTCAGAGAAACATGAAGTATCACTCTTTGGTTGAACTGCTCATAAATCATATCCACACATAATCCATAACCTGTGATTAGGGGTCACAGGTTGACACTGTTTCAATTTCAAAGCGTCACGAGCCAAAAGGTTTGGGAAACCACCAACACTAAGGTGTTACACTTTTTGAATTTTCACCAAATCTCTTATTAAAGACACTGCAGTGCATGCTCTGCAGCTTCATCAAATGAAAGACAGCGGGGAAACAAACATTTGTGATGACACTAACAAGACAAACTAAGATCCACAAGACACCTCTGCTCATTAAGCTGCAGCTAATTAGACCTCCGCTGCTTAAATCCTCCTCTTGAACCTTATGTTCCTCAAAGGAATGAATGACACCTACTGATCCTGAATGTCATCTATTAGCCCGAGATGATGTAAAGCCAACTGATGTCAGACTTGATCATTTCGCTCTGAAAGTCCACATTTAGCTCCGCCGCTTAAACGTCCCTGCTTGAAGCCGTCTGTCTGATAAGACAAACGTGGAGCTTCCAGTGGCTTGACTACCCGCTGGGAATCAGTGCAACTTATTTTCCTTCATCGACAGTCCCTAAACAAACAGAGCCAGCAGGAGAGGGATGAAGGAGCAAATTTATATTGTGAGACAAAGGGTAGCCGAGGGAGGAGGGATGGAAGCAACAGTTTCTGGCCGAAGGCTTCCTTTGGTGGTCTGTGTTATTCCCATCCGGCTTCATTACAGTCTTATCTCGAAGCGAGCCACACAGCCAGCAAGGACGGGCCAGAGAAGCTCTGCAAGGTTGTGGACATGGCACACCTGCCACCTCAGATAAAATAAACATCAGAATTAGGGCGCAATTTTGGCTCCTGCTTCTCGACTTTTTACAGTCGCTTTACTGCTTCTCATCTGCCTTTCTGATTAATCCCTCTCCTTTCTCTCTCCATCTGTTTGTCTCTGTTTAGTTCTTTCTCTTCCTTTCCCTCCCCTTCCTTTTGTCCCCCCTCCTCTCTCATTCTCCTTCCTGACAGGCCCGTGATAATGGGACAGTAAATTAGGACCATCCCGTTTCCCACCCATCATTCTCCCAGCGGTTGATTTGATCTCTCACCTATAAGGTCAGAGGCTAATCGTTGTAAAGCGGTCAGTGCCATGGTCAGAATAATCAATCACTCTGCTCTGCGATATCACAGGCGCCACAAAATGCTGTAAACATCACTTTGAAATCTCCCCGTCCCCGGCTCCTACAAACACACCTGCTGCCTTCATGTGCATTTAAAAAAATAAATAAAAAACACACACCGGCAGGTTTTCACTTACTGACGCAGAGATTGAATCATATCCAGATTTAATGTCATTAACAGGCATTTATTTTGCAACCTGTTTCAAGATCAGCCACAGTCATCACACTGCCAAATATTTGTCATTTCACAGTCAAAAAAATGCTCCTTCTGCAAATGCTGCTGGCATAATAGCAAGTGTTTACATGGTTTTCTAGCCTTTCACGTTCTTCCCTTTGCTGGAAAATCTAATCACTCTCACAGGTTTCACTTAATCACATGAAAAACAAAACCTGAACTATTGAGTCTCTTTAATCCACTTTGTGAATACATATTGGAGAACACAGCTTTCAAATTCCAAAAGGGATTAGTTCTAAACGGCAGAGACAGAGAGGCCTTTGAGGGGAGCTAAAATTACAGGTGGAGTGATCCCTTCTAAAATTATCCAACTCTTTTATATTGCGCCTCTGAAGAATTCATGCTCATGTTTAATTCCCAAGCTCTGATAACGAATGTCTCCTCCAAGCACCTGAAGATTAATAGACTTTTACCAGGTGCTCTCTGTCTTTTTATAACACACTCCAGCTATTTAAACGCTCAGCTGTCTGGCTGTCAGCTTACAGCATGAGGTCATTTAGAGGCAGTCTTAACCCATGGATATACCTACACAGCCGTATGGCAAATACAGTCTGACAAACGTATAAAGGAAAGTAAATTCAAAGGAAAACGGAGATGCAAACACAGCTTTGACTTCGGATGTTTACAAGTGCTTTGGCTTGAATAAAACCAAGCTAGCAGCTTTGTGAGGATACACTGAGCAAAATGCTAACATAAGCATGCTAATATGCTCACAATGATAACGCTAATATGCTAATGTTTATTAGGTATAGGTAGGTATGTTTATCATCTTTACCACGTGTCAGCATGGTAATATTTACAAAATAGGACTTGCCATAGAGTACAGCTGAGGTTGATGGGAATGTTAGTGGTTTTGCAGCAATGTGGTTATACTGTTCTGATAATGGCACTAGATGGAAAATGTTTTCATGATTCATCTTCAGAGGGGCAAGAATGTACATACCAAAAAGTGGTTGAAACATTTCACTCAAAAACACAAATGTAAACCTGCTGGTGATGTGAAAGGAAAAACTCAGGATATCAATAAAGACATTCGGAATCATCCTCTGGGGACCTTCAATGTCGAGGTAGGAAAAGTCACAGGATCACTGATGTCTGTAGGATTCATTCTGTAGGAATCACGAATGTCCGTACAAAGTTTAGTGGCAATCGATCATAAAATTTCAATCCGCACCAAAATGGTGGTCTAACCAACTGACCAAAAGCCCAACACTGCCATCCCTAAAATCCACAGAAAACCAATTTCAAAGATGTTGTTGAATGCTTTGATTTAAATAAAACATGTTTTTAAAAGACCCCAAAAGTTCAGACTCTGCAACACCGCAACTAGGAACACAAATTCAGACCAACTACACATCATAAAACCAAACACTCTGCTGTTGCCCACGCGCCTCCGTGCACCAACACAAGCCGAACTTTGAGTGATGAAAAAGCATATTCAGATTTCACACTCCAATAACAACAAGTAATCAAAGCCAGTGGTGGAGCCGCGCCGACAGAGGCAGCAGACCGAGGCAGAGTGACGCTGCCGCAGCCCTCAGTCACACTCTAAACACCTGTCTTCAAATGGACACATCAATCCCTATTTCACAGCCCGCCTGGCCTCCTACACTGATACACATAAACACACACACAGTATGCAATATACTGTATATGCGCACACAAAAACTATGCAGACATTTCCACATATCTGTCCTAGCAGATGTTTAAAAAATGACAGCGGGAAAAGACTTTTGGACAAAGTAGTTATCTACAAAGCTAGAACAGGAAACACCAAAAGGATAGAGGTGAAAGAAGATGGAAAGTGGGAGAGTAGAAATCAATCCGTTACAATGCAGCATACGGTAATCTCACTCTTCTGCAGGACGGACTGATTCACAGCCCTGTAGTGGCGAGAGATCGGTGCGGTATGTGAGAAAATGGTTCTGGACCGAAAAGAGGGTAGTGAGAAGCACTTAGCACCTGGTCTAGGATAATACCCATTCTCTCTCTCTCTCTTTCTCTCTCTCTCACTTGTACACACAAACACACACACACACACACACACACACACACACACACACACACACACACACACACACACACACAAGCACTTTGCCTAATAGAGTAGCAGCAGTAGTCAGCGTTTCCCATGGCAGGCTGTAATCGCATGGCTGGACTCAGTGATGGATTTTGGGTTAGAGGCAGCATCAGCACCACTGCAATAAACACGCGCACACACACCATGTGCATAAACTTAGGTGTTTGCACAAAAGGTTCTGTGTACAAAAGGATTAAAGCTGATATGTGAAAATTAAATGGAAGAGGCATATGAGGGACAATGGTTGTTTTGGGGAGTTTTTTCCTCCTCCATACAATACAGAAACATCTGTATTCTTTACTATGATAATATTCTAAAGTCTCAGAGATGTGCATTTACAGTTTTTTTTTTTTACAGGATGCTTAACAATGCAAAGGGGGTGTAATCTTTCCCTTATTTTCACGTGTTTGAAAAATAAGTAAGTACCCATGCATTATTTATAATCCTGTGATTTCTTTGAAAGGCCGCTCTTCATTAAATCCCATCAACAAGTAGCCCCAGTTTGTGCTGCTCATGTTTTACCATTTGATTTTATTCACAGAGCTGAACTTTGGTTGCTCCAAAAAATAAATTGCTAGTGATCTTTGAAAAACCCAGAAGCTCATTTAAGCACTTACCGCTTGTGCAAAGGTAGTTCAGGAATCCTCAAAGACTCTTTTAACCATCTGGATGAAAAAGATCCCTCTGCCACCTAAAGTAAAAAAATGCAATTACTGATGGTGGCGCCATTGCTCAATCCAAACAAAGATGCTCAATTTGTAGCATGTAAAGCCACATGTAAAAGCTTTATTATCATTTATATTCAGTAGTGAGCACAACACAGATATGTGGTTTTTTTTAGTAACAAGTAGTGTATGAGATTTACATTGAAGTTACTACGTAATACAGGATGACCATATTTTCAAACCCCAAAACCAGGATCCTTAAATGCACACACTCATGCACCTACCATAGGCTTTTTCATCAGTATTGGGGCCAATTTTTTCAGAACTTAGCAGAAGTATTGAGTGTACCTCTCAACACAATGGATGCCATGAACACAGTAATTTTGTTGGCGGCTTCTTTACAACAAAGGAAGGATTAGGCATCCTGGAGCTCCTTACAAAAGACAAACTTTCTCTTCAACATGACAGCTAAGTGTTAGAAAAAGATGCAAGCATTATTGCCTTTGACGCTTGTCTGCAACTCATATGCTAGCAACTGCCTTGACAGTGACACTGATTGATTGACACACATACAGACAAATCAGTGCTGTATTCAGATTCTTGTTTATGTTTTTACATTGAATAAGGTACAGAACTTAATGAACACCTATGTAAACCAGGACAATTCTCGACAAACAAGGACGTCTGGTTGCCATACAGCAAACATTTGGGGATCAACTTTTTTGTTGTATTCCCAGGCATTTAATGGTGGTTTGATACCAATTTAATTTCATTTTATATGTTGTTTATGACTTGCTGCCAATTGCCACTGGTAGCTTTGCCTACATGTAGTTGGGTAGCCTTAAGTTAACAACAGCACATGTTGTGTTTTGCAGGCGCACTGCCTTTCAATATTACGGGGTTTATTCTGTTTAATTCATAGGGGCTTCCCTTGACATGGGAAAAGTTACGTCTACATTGCCAAAACAAGTGTGGAACAAAAACAAAAACTGTATGTAGTGCAATAAATAAAGATCTGCCAGAATGTGATGTATATACACATCACTGCTGCTTGGCTAACACCTCTGACTCACCCACCAAACACAAAAAAATACACCTCAAAGCCTGTTGGTGCACATTTTCCCACCTTTTTGAGGAAACATGGCGTTCCAACCTGGAAATTGTAGCAAAACACTGCACACCATTTTTAGATTTACCAAGCCCCTCACTTTAAGTCCCACCCACTTCTAGTTCAAACTCTACTCATACCAAGTACAGATACAGATACAGTTAATAAGGTACTGATATTGATCATGGTGTGCTCACTCATCCCAATTATTTCAGGTCTTATGTTGTTGTAGTAAGTTTATATTTTGAATAATCAAAACTTTTTAAAGTTTTCTCTTAAATTTTCTTATACCCCTTAAAATCAAGAAGGCCTCATGACCCCCATGAAGCTTTGATGATCCCTAGTAGTGGTCAGGCCCCCAGGTTCAGAACCAGTGTTCTCACCATAGGCGGGCTAATTGTTTAACAACAATGAAGCTTTTTTTTTTAATTATTGTTAGAAACAGAAAATTATAAATATGTGTGTAACTGTAACCGTTTTAATAATTGGTTACTTCACTTTCAACGAGTAGATGATCACATTTTTCAAGTAACTTACCCAACCACACACACACACACACACACACACACACACACACACATATATATAGTTTGCCATTCATAAGAAATAAAATCAAATAATTTTTTTTTGTATCACAGTGAATATTTTTCATCCGGATTATTTGTGGAGATTTTGAGGACTCTGAAAATACCCTCAGAGGGGCGATAAGTGTTGTTTAACTACCTTCTTGATTTGCAAAAGATTGTCTGTTATTTATTTTGGAGAAAAAAAACAACCTGATATTTAGCTCTGTGTTGTGAATGTCATGTGAATACATGAGAGGCACAAACTGCAGCTAATCAACAAGTTAGTGTTTACCAGTTGATGCAAGAGCGCGTAAAGGCTGATTTGGAAGTGAAGACACACGGAGCTGTGATTAGGATCGTAGATTTACGCCGTGTGGCTTCAGGTGCAGTGAGGGATGAGATAAAGCATGTTTGCTTAGAGAGATCTATGGCCTGAGAAGGCTTACAGACAGCTAAATTATTCACAAGCCACCGCAAAGGAATCCTCAGTGCTCAAAACACATGTAGACCTTGAGTAAGTGAGTATACATGTACACAAACTGGCGGACTCTTACAAGTAGGTGTTCCTGCACTACACAAATATACGTTCAATACTGTTATAAGTGAATGAGAACATATTGCAACTGTGAGCAGATGAATAATTTTCAGGGATCCATCAGAATTCCTCCAACTGTCTCTCTCAACTCCTTGAGTACTGCGTTGGTCCATAAATATGGGGTGAGGGTGATGATGTGAAAACTGGTTGCGATAAAAAAAAAAAAAATTATAAAAAGAGGTCATAAAAACGACAAACAGAACAGTCATCTCCATCTTATTCAGCCTCACTTCCATTAGTGTGACAATTTCATTAAACAAACATAATGTACAAAATCATTTCCTCGACTTGGCTGGCTCCGAGAAATTAACAGCAACATGGAAGTCATGCATAATGAATGTGAACATTTGCCATCTACAAGTCTCCCACAGTCAAACATTAATTCAACCTCGCACAGGGTGTGGAAAGGGAGGAGGAGGACAAATGGAGCGGAGGGAAGAGGAAGGACTTTGGTGAGTGAAAGTGAAACCTTTAGAGGTGGTCTGAGCAAGAGATACACTGCTGCGTTTAAGTTCTCCCAGTCTGGATTGATTGCATTAGAGTGTGGGGTGAAAATATGAAAGATAAGAGGGTATAAATTGCCTGACAAATCTTATATCAAAATGATTTAGTTTATGTTTACTGAAATGAAAAAAAGGCCATTATGCTGGTCCTTAAAAATTATACGGCGGACACTGATGGGAATGATAACTTTTCTCATTTGGAAGACAAGAGGAAACAGTTTGCTGTCACAGCCATTAGAATGTGTAATGCTCGGTCCAAAGTGCGTCAGCAAGACAAATATAGCCGTTCGTATAGCATAAAAAAAGACAAATATCAAATAATTAAATTCAGCTTGACAGGGAGTTAAAAGTACACGTCAAGTCGAATGAAGTCAACTTGCTGCTCTTTTCCCATTGATCAAAAACAGGAGAGTTTGACATGACTCTCATGACCGTGCCAGAAACACTTGGCATCATCTAATTCTCTTTGCATAAATCTTACAATCATTTATCTCGACACAACACAACAAAATGCTAATGGTAACATTTTAGGGAGGGGAGCTGGGAAAAAAAAAAAGAAATGCTCATCCTTCATGAAGGGTGATTTATTACCCAGTACAGCAGGGTCATACATTAATTTCGCTCTTTATATAAAAGGCCTGTTATTCATGCATGCATAAATAAAACACTGGGACAGACATGCACACATAAACACATGCATACGAGCACGCGTGCACAGCCACGTGCGTTCTGCAGCCTTCACACTCAGCTTGCATTGGGGAAAATGTCACAGTGTCGAGAGGATGTTTATCTGGCGGGGACAGATTTGATGGCTTGACGGCGGCCCGCTGCAGCTTCGTTGCCTTTTCCATGATGCAATGTGTGTATCTGTGTGTGTATTTTTTTTTTTTTTTTGATTGTGATGTGTGTTGTCTTTGACTGACGCGGGACTATGGGAGATGCCAGCGTGCCGTGCGGCGCTCAACCAGACGCACATCAGATCTGACACTGCTGAGCCAGCGGTGTGACAGGCATGTGACAGGGCAGAGCTGGTTCTAAATGACTTCTTAGGCTCCATTACCCTGCCAAAACACTGGACACGCCATCTCCCATTTCCCATTTCCCCTTCATGGTCACAGAGCCCCTTTCCTATTCACAAATGGAGCGCTGATTGCACCCTACCTTTCGCTCAGTATAGATTAATCACACATAGATGCAAGCTTGCACGCACACAGATAAGACAACCCCTACACACCCCCCCATGCTGCAAATCAAAGAGAGAAGCCGAGCAGGCCGCTGAGTGCTAGGAGCAGGCCAGCAGCAGTGGTGATTATCCTGAAGGAAGCATCAGTTGTTGGTATTTACACTGCCACTCTACCCTCTGATGTTTTGACACTGGCGGCCTCTAGAAAGCGAGAGCATTTGTCAAGAACTGCTTTGAGAGGCATCGTGTTGAAGGTGACCGAAGATGAATGTGTCATTAGCCGAGACACAAATTAGTATAGGGGGAGTAGAGAGGGTAAAGGAGAGAAAGGAAGGGGGGGACAGCTGCAGCTCTGGGACAGGACAAGCAAAAACAGTGTGACAAAGTAATACTGCTATTGTGCAGAAAATTAAAGCCCAAGGAACACTTTAAAGCTGGAGCTGTTATTTGGAGTATAAAGGGCAGCGACCCATTACCTTAAAAGTTGCAGCAAGTGCAACTCTCAAGTGACTTTGTGGCAGATGTAGAACCAAGTTATTGTTTTGCAAATCACAAGTAAGTCCCAAGTCAAAACCAACATGTCCAAAGTCACGTCCCAAGTGCTACACCTTTGGAATCCTACACAAGTCAAATCCTTTAAAAGTCATTTTAACAACAGAATAATAATGTTACATTTGAAAAAAAAATCATGAATGCTTTTTGAAGGTTATAGGTTGTTGAAAGTTGTGTCTCAGTCATAGACTGTAAAAGTAATGAGCGTAACTACCGTGGTTGGTACCATTGGTTTTTGGACTGCAATTTTGAAGCCTTTGGTTCACGGCACCAGAAGTGACCATATTTAGACGAGAGGCTGGTGCTGTAACAGAGTGAGAGGTGGATCTGAAATTACCTATAAAGACCAAGACTATTTTTTTGTCCTAGGATGAAAACAGGTTTATTTCTGCTGTAAAGATGGACATTTTAACATGAAGGTCTATGGGGATTTACTCTGTTTTGAAGCCAGCTTCAAGTGGCCATTTGATGGACTGCAGTTTTTTTGCACTTCTACATTGGCTTTATTTTCAGGCCTAGGAGGTTTCCGCTTGGTCAAGACAGGCAAGTCCTGAGTCAGGTCCCAATTCAAGACTGACAAGTCATGTCTCAAATCCTGAACTTTGGTGGTAAACAAGTCAAATGGGCTCTTCAACAAAAATATGATTTCTTTTAGACAACATCATCATAATATTGAATTTGCAAATTTGAAGTTTGCATTTCCGTCTGCAATTTTTTGACCCACAAGTTTTGCAAACTGCAGTTTGTTTTTTGTTGACCACATGTAGATTTTAAACATGAACAAAATTGTCTTCAGTATAATCTTTTCCAACTGGTAAGTAAAATAACTTCATGGTTCTCCCCCTGCTAATTTATATGATGCTGTTGGATTGGTTCAAACAAAACTGATCTGGGGAATTGTCATCTTGCTGGGAATGAACAGACTATTTCACTGGAATTGTAGTACTAGGTCAACAGCTTGTGAATTTGCGAATACTAGGATGGTGAAGGAATAGCTCGCCTTACTGTGCCTCTAACTGGCTTACCCTGATATTCTAACCCTAACCAATCCCAGTCCACTTGCCTAAACCTAACCAATCCTACCAACGAAGCCATTGAGGACTAGCCACCCAAGTAAGGCAGGTTTACCTAGGATTTGCAAATTTGCGAAACAGCTTGGATCTATGTTTACTTCCTGTCAGCTGCTGTTATTCACATACACTTCAAAACACTCCAACATTTGGAATTCTTATGTAGTCACATTTGAAATGGTCTATAGCATTAAGGTTAGTTGAATTAGTTAGTTAAAAAATAATCATTTGTGGCACATATTCTAATCTTTGGGTTTTGACCAAGGTTTCAAGTATTTTCAAGTTAAAATACCCAGATCCCAAAGTCTAAATCATGTCTAATTTCTTCTAATTTCTTCAAATTCATCCAACCCTCACCCAGGTCTTGTGACTCAAGTCCACTCCCCTGTTTTGTGGTGAGAATGAAAATCAAAAGAATGTATGATCTCCAGTGCAGATGGAGAAAAATATAGGACCCTTATATGTAAACACCTTCTGATGTGAGAAAACTGAAGTCACATTATATGGTCATGAGGGTTTATGATTTGATGCGCTGCTTCTTTCTTTCTATATCAAAGGGGGTTTTGATGTCTCGCCAATTTGCCGAGCCGAACGCCCGCATTAGCCTCCCCTAATGAGGATCGTGAAGTGTACGTTAAACCCTGATGCCTGTTAGTCTGTTTTTCTGACAGGTAGAGTGCTTGTCATCGTTTAGCCAGTTTAGCTCAGTCGAGTGTGGTGACATTTCTGCTGTTTTTCCTCCCTGGCTACTCTGCACACTGGGTAATTGCAGTCTTATATAAAGAGCCACATCACATTTAAAGCGTGTGCGCAGGGAGTTGGGGGGGGGGGGGGGGGGGCAAGTAAACAAGGATATGAATTCCGCCATCAGATGCAAAGACGCATGAATGATTTATGGAACAAAATATTTGCAGACATGTGTTGGGGGCAGATAAGATCTTCTAGATTTGTGAGGTTGTTGACAGAACAGGCCCCTTTCTCTCGATTAGCGGGTGATGTGTGATAACTAGCCGGCACGGACTATGAGAGAGGAATTGATAAGGTGGAGACAGAGATAAAAAAAAAAAAAAAAAAATGGAAAAAAGGGGCAGAGAAAAAGAAAGGGGACGAGGAAATGGCCGGGGTAATTTCCAAAACTGTTTTTTTTTTTCTTCTTTTTGGGCAATTCTCAGCCCGTTGTTGCAGGGCCCCTGGCGCATTGTTTTGAATGAACTCTGGCAGGTATGAATGAAAATGAGATTTCACTGTATCCTGTCCGCTTAACACCGCATGAGTCTCAATAAACACTAAAGCTCTTCTCATTTCATGCTTCCCAACGTGTAGCGGCAGACAGCAACACCACAGCAAGCAATCACAAATTCAAATGAAAAGAGAGAGGGAGGAATTTCTCCTTCACAGCCTTGTTTAATTTGCCGCCTCCTGGGCAATTGAAACGTGCCTCTGCTGTGCTGTTGTCTGGAGGTGTGTGAGGTTCACAGAAGATGTCTTACATGTATTCAGGGCTAGGGAGAAGAGGGCCAGGAGAGAGAGAAAAAAAGGAGAAAGAAGCAGAGCCAAATAAGAAGACAAATTGAATAAACTTGATATGTTCGTTTTCTTTTACCTGGAGCGTCGTACTGAAGTTGAAACACGACGCCAACGCGAGCAGACCTGCACACCCCAAGATAGTTGCAGTGTGTGTTAATGCCTGGAGCTCTCCAGCCGTGCAGCTGCCTCAAGGGAGACATCCTGATAACACAAACTCACTCCTGGCTCGTGGTCCCAGCGGACAGACAAACAAAAGACAAGGTTTTATCTGCTTTTATCTCATTAAACACTCTATAACTTGCCTAATTGTTTACGGAGGGATTTAGAAGAATATCCCACCCAAGGTTTACGACTTTGGCGTGTGTGCTGGCTCCAACCCACACATGTTGGGGGGGGGGGTATGCATTTGTGATTGGTAAAACTTAAATTGTGTTTTAATTGGGATGTGTACGAGGGTGCAGCCCATTAAGATATGGCAAGAGATTGGAAGACAAAGGGCTGCATTTTAAGTCATCCATCACTCCATCTTTGGAGTCCTCACTGGTTTGTAAACAGACAATGCATTTAGATGATGTTAGAAAAACTGAATTATTGTGTGAGCTCACCTAAAATTGGACTTCTAAAATACATGTTAATACTGACTGAAATCATCACTGAATTTTTCGAAAGGACAGACTAACCCAGAATCAAGCTCTTTGATGCATACACCTCAGTCTGACTTTAACCAGCCAAGCGTTCTGCGAGTGCTCCTAGTAACTGCCCCGGCCTCCCTCTGTGATTAGGGTTAGGGACTGTTTGTCATTTATGAGGGGGGAAGGGCTGGTGCAAAAAATGGGTAAGGCATTTTTTCTTTAATTAAGCAGAAGAGAGGGATTTTTGTGTTTGTTTGTTTTGTCTTCGGTGAGGGACATACAACTTTAAATGGTTGTATTTTGTATTTATTTTAAATTTAAAAAAAGTCACAGACCAGCCACTTTCCTCCTCTGATTACTGAAGGACAGTCCCTTTGAGGTTTTTGGTCAGGTTCAGGAAGGAGTAACAAAGATTACTGCTGTGGACGGCGCCGCAGCAAAACATGTTTTAGCCACCTAAAAAAAATCAGTTTTAGATTAAATGTACACTATATTTGAATATTTGCTCCACTTTTCCTTACACAGTAGCTGATCGAGGCAGCGGCAGAGCAGAAACTTCACCATTTAGTGGAGTGAAATGACAATTTCCAAACTCTCAATGGAGTTGGGTGTTTTTGATATAGCAGCCTATTGGTAAGGGCTGTCTTACAGTGAGGTATAGCAGTGAAAATATTCTAAATATAGAGTATATTTAAAATGATTTTGATCTTTAAAAGTGGGCATTTTTATGTGGCTTTAAACTGATCAGTCAGGGCAGAGTTTGCTCAGTGCCGTTTGATTATATGTATGTGTTGTAGTGGGTTTTTACTTGGAAGTGATTGTAAATAAAAATTGTGAGTCTGTTACAGCAGCTAGCTAAAAGCAGGCATATCTCCACCCACTGTGGCGGAGTTGGACATACTTCCATCAACAAATCAATTCTCCCCTGCTTGCATACAAAGACAAGGACAGTACACGGTTCCCACACATTTTCATGGAAAAAATTTCAAAACTTTTCCAGGACTTTTTAAGGATTTATACTAAAAAATCTTGCCTGCACTGCGTTTTTCAAGCATTTTTGATTCAAACTCCACACAAACATCATTTCAGCTATAGTTGAAATGGAAGGAGATACAAAATGCAGGGAGAAAATGAAAAAAAGTACATGATGGTTATCTTAACACTGTCACACATCAACATATATTAAAAGCTATATTATGTCGACACCTGCAGGAATCCATGTGCCATTGTGTTACATAACTTGGAAGATTACACATGGAAGATACCTAAAAAATTCATATCACACAACAAAATTCAATGAGTTTTTAAGGTCTCAAAATTATGACTGCGAAATTCCATGACCTTTCCAGGCTTTCCATGACTGTGGGAACCCTGACAATAGTGCAATTGAATGGCCCAACTGAGCTTAACTGCAGCTCGACTTATCTGTGCATGCAAACCTACTGAGTGTAAAATTTGCGAAGGTTGGGCACAAACATCTGGCTCCAAAAGCAGGCCTCTAAAATGTTTCATAATTCAAAGACGATATTTTCCCTTTTGCAGCCAATTCGTGTCAACCTCCTCCCTTGGCCTCCTCTCCTTCCTGCTTTTTTTCTGCTTGTTAGATATTCAGCCAACGGCACCCTCCTCTGCCTTCCCCGACCCCGTGCTTTTCAATCTGTCCATCGTAACACTTGAGCTTTGATCTTCTCACCCAGGCCTACTCATTCCAGCCCTCCAGCATCTCTTGCTCCCTCCCTCTTAACTCTACTCATCTTTAATACCTCCTATATCCATCTCCATCCCTCTTATCCCTTACTCTACCCCCACCACCACCACCACCAGCACCCTTCCTCCATCATCTCTCCATCTCCCCTTTTCTCCGGCGCACTCTCCCGCGCTTTGACCACGCATGCGGAATGGCTATTGCTCCCAAGGTACTTATTAGTGCAGCGCTTTTAATTACAGTTTGCACATCGATCAATTGTTGCATTACTAGTCGGTCCCCGTCGTCCGGTTACCATGGTGATGGATCACCTGCGAGGATCCGCCGTGGTCATCTGTGACACTCGGATGCAGATTGCTCAAGCCCCAGGCAAGCTGAGCCCATCCATGATGTTGACATCGTAGGTATTAGAGCGTAATGAACGGCGGAATAAGGTGCATTAAAAAGTTCCAGTAGAGGGAAGAGTGAGGGAGCGGGAGGGGAAACAGAAAAGAAAAGAGAATGACGGGAGTGAAAGAGAGAACCTTATTTGCTAAAGCTATCCACTCCACAACAATCTCTGTCGCTGCATTCATATATTTCACTTCATTTCAAACGCACTGATTTGCATTAATAAAAGATAATCTGGATGCCTTTGAAGTTTTATTCTGTCCTCTGGGAACAGAGGAGCTTACACACACACACACACACACGCACACACACACACACACACATATACATTTTAGCATGCAGAATAAGAGCTCCTGCACCTGTACCCCCCCCTAATCCTGCTATAGTCTGACCCCCCACGAGATTAGGATCCCCTTTCCTCAGTGCAATGCTTTCAAACACATCAACACCCTCCCAAACACACACACACACACACACACACACTCTCCCAGCATCCCTAATATGTTAACCATACTTGTGATCCATGTGAAATAGTTTTCTCTCCCTGCATGCCTCCCTCAAGCATGTGCACAAACATATGCATCCAGGTACATACTGTAGACACACAGAGGGGGAGCACACAGTCAGATCAAACACAGCTCAGGTGCTGATGAATGATGAAAAGGCAGATCCTGGTTAACAGATGCCATATGATTATTCTAGTGGTCTGATGGTAGCAACCTTCTCCAGTAAGACACGGAGACAGTGAACTTTGGCAGAGCAAACACAGCACTTTAATTAGTCTGGTTTGGGACTAAAACAAGGATTTTTCCTTTTTTTCTCATCTAAATGACTTATTCTGACTCACCCTTTTCTCACTCACTACACACAATTGCACTGACATAAAAACCAGCACACATGCATGCCCATACTGAAAGACTTGGGGAAAAATAAGAGGAGCAGTGAGCTGTCTGTCCTGAGCCTACCCCTGCCAAAAAGAAAAACCCAACAGGGATTATTGCCGAGTTCATTAACATGCAGAAAAGAGCCAAAGAGTCTGATGCATAGAGAGACTGAGACACTGCAACTTCAAGAGTCACTCGAAAGACGAGGTTGGGGGAAGTTATAACAACACATCAAAGTAACAGCCGGCCCCGATTCTTCTCTTTCAATTGAGACGTGTCAAGAAAGTGCCACAGGTAACCAGCAGCCGCTTTCAGGGAGAGGTGTAATGTGACAGAGCTCAAGCTGCATTTTGTGCTCAGCCAACTCATTTGAATGCCCTTCCAAAAGCTTACAAAGGCAGAGTAGGGGGAAGCTGGCCCCTCCACCTCTGCTAACTTAACTGCACGCAGTGCTGTAGTCTGTGTGTAATCTCATTACCCGTCTTGTTGTCTAACCTAGCCCATAGTGCTGTGATGGGTTGGCATTACTCTGATTAAAGCAAGGAGGGAGGGAGAGCCGAGCAGGGAGGGGAGAAGAGAGAAGGTGTGTGGGCCGAGGTAACGAAAATGTGTGTCGA
Organism: Plectropomus leopardus; assembly: GCF_008729295.1. Lineage (NCBI taxonomy): Eukaryota > Metazoa > Chordata > Actinopteri > Perciformes > Serranidae > Plectropomus > Plectropomus leopardus. The sequence continues at coordinate 10,553,091 of NC_056471.1, forward strand.
TGGGGGCAGGGATGACATAAGCACTTATTGGTATTAAAGGGTAAACTTTCAAAGGCATCCATCTCAAGTGTAGAGCAAACTTTCCAGTCAAAGTTATTCCAGTGCTTGACTTTGATGTGCCAGTGACAAATGATCTGCAGGAAAAATGACTCTGTTGTTTCTTTTTTTTTGCACTGGAGGGAAAGAAAATGCCCCCTTGGCTTGAACCTGAGGTCATTAAGAAGCAAATAAATAAACACAGAAAGTTTGCATATTGGAAAGCTGTCAGCTTTGGGCCAGAGACTGCTCACTTCCAGCGTGATGGAGAGCCTTCTTTCCTGGGCAAGACCCCAGACTCAGGGCCGATGAATCAGCCCGAGTGGACACATTGGCAGTTGTCATGTAATGATATTGCCTGAGTGTTGCACAAACAGATGCTGACATATTGTAGAGGCACACACAGGGCACACCCCCAAGGGCAAACAATTTGGTGGGGAAACGTCCCTTCCAATATCCAGTGACTAAAGTGTCCCGAACAATAGTTTTAATCAGTAAATTAAAATATAACCACTGTCCATCAGGGTCTTCATATAGTCTCATTCTCTCCTACCAGTCCTGTCTCCCTAACCCAATATTGCTAATGTGGCATTACTGCACTGGACAACTGACAAGTTGATTTTACTTTTAAAAATCTAAGAAACTCATTGCCTTGAAAAAGGTATGAAAATATAACTTTTAGCTTCAGTTATGTTTACTTTCTATTTGTAATTCTAACTTGAAACTTTGTTGAATTAACTGAATTTTGTTAAATTGTTGGAGCTTAAAAAAGACAAGTGAAATTAACTTAATCTTTCTAAGTGTTAGCAACTTCTGTAAACCAAGTTTACGGTGCCTTATATCAGTGCTATTTGTATTTTCTTAAACATGTTAACAAAACAGAATTTGCAGATCCCCTCACTTCATCATTAGCAAAATTCTCTTTGTCATGACCAAATTAAGTCAGATTAACTTGATTTGCTGAAGGTGCAAACACTCAGAAAGTACAAAGTAATTTCACTAGTCATTTTTAAGTTGTAACAACTTCACAATATTATGTCAATACAAAAAACAAAATCTGAGTAAATTTTACATTTAGGTATAAAATAGCCGTCAGCATCGACACGTTAATTGCAATGCGATTAAGGTCAGTTAGTAACGTGGGTTTTTTTTTTGTTTTTGTTTTTTTTACTGGTTTAATTGCCAGCCGACATTCCTGCCTTAGGACGCTGTAATGGCCTAAGTCGTAAAGCTAGGGTGAAGATACTGGCATCATATGAAACTAGAGGACCTAAGGAATTCAGCGATGCTAGCCATGCTAGCTTCTCAGCAAGAGGGCAAAACAATGCTCCAAAGTTAAGCTAAATTTGGTGATGGAAAAACAGCATGGCCATTTAACAGGGGTCCCTTAACCTCTGACCTCAAGATTTCAGAATGAAAATGGGTTCAATGGGTACCCATGACTCTCCCCATTACAGAAATGCCCACTTAAAGCTAGTCCTATTCAGTCATTTAATCACTAAACAAAAAGATCTGGTAAGAATTGCAAAGAATTGTAATTAAAAATTGTGATTAATTGCCATTAAACATTGAAATCTGCCATTATTTGCAATTTAAAAAAAATAATCATTAAACAGCCCTAATTCAGATATGAACTAAACATAAAATAAGATTTTAATATTTACCTTTTTCAATCAGTTTCCTAGATATTTTAAAGTAAGATCAACTTGTCAGATTGTACAACGTAAAATGTGAGAGGCTGCAGACATTTCCGTCCAGAATGTTTCTCACTGAGACGCTCAGGGAAGCAGCTGTGAGCTGCACTGCATTGGAGGTGGTGAAGTTAATTTGTGTGGTCAATAAGCAACACAATGGTAAAATGTATGCGATCATAAGATTTAATGCTTGATCAGTTAGTTTCAGTTTCTATCAACCGATGGATAGCAGTGCACAGCAGCTTCCTAATGCTTTGTCTCATCTAGAGAAAGACACAAACAGGGTTACGTCTCTGTCAGCTTGAAAGGGGTACTACTATATTAGGAGTGCAGAGCAGTAACATAATGCACAACAGACTAGGGCATTTTTCTTAAAATATTATGACTTTATTCTCATTGTTTTATGTTTTTATTCTTATACTACAACTTTTTTCTCAAAATATTACAAATGTATCCTCATCTTCTCAGAGAACATTGACATATGGGATATGTTTTGACAATGCAGAAAATTTTGCGCGTGACAAGAAATCTTGCTGAAACGCATATGAGCTATTGAAGTCCATGGGGTTGTAAATTAATTAATATAAATTAATTTATAACTGATGAAGGTGCCACAAGCACATTTAAAAAGATTACGTCCCCAATTCAAAGACACAAAAGACAACAGAGGAGTAAACTATGCCTGCATGTGTGTTGATTCGACAGGGATAACATTAAATGAGCAAACTTGATCCTCAGGTGAATACATATCTGAAAACGATACAGAATGCCTGAGAACCCCACTGCATTATATTCTATTGTAATTGTATATGTTGAATTGGCACCTGTCGCCAGATTTGTGTTTTTCAAGTTTAAAAACATTTCTACCATAAAAATTCACGAAATTGCGGGAAAATAAGTGCTTGATATTCAAAATGTCCTGGCAGAGCGCCCCCAGACCCCCTGCCATATGAGATAAACAAAGAAAAAAAGTTTTAAAGTTGAAATCTCTAAGAACTTGATGAAATCAAACTCTATTTTTGATATTGTGTGTGATCTGCATTTGTTTTGCAATAGCCATTAGACATATTCAGGTATTAAATTTTCATATATCAGTTCTCATTTTGAAGTTGTCAAATACTGCTGCCAAAAGCCACCTTTTACGTCTGCGTGATATGCCACTGGACGTGTCAGCTGTGAACACTGCTGGACAGAACCGGTTGCTGGTGGACAGTTGGACAGCACCTGCTGTGGCATCATGAGACCCTGGACGGGCAGTATCACTGAAAACACAGCCGGGAGGAACCTGTCGTGTGCTCATGATACCCGGCAGACAGCGGCAGGGTGAAAGGCTGCCAGTAACATCTTAATATAAGGAGGGTGAGGGGGGGCCTATAGGGTGTGAGGTTTGTGGGTGAGTCCAACAAACCCCAAACTTCATACAGGAGTCATGTGTTTGCTTCCTGTCTGAAAGTGATGGGTTTTTTCTACACCATACCAGGTGCGTCCTTCCTCTACTCCTAACCATCAATGCCAACATGTGCGTTTGATGACATCCTGGCGTACCATGTGTTTTTCTTGCATTAACATAACCACATGCAGTGTCATCTCACCGTGTGCTTGTGTTGACATAATGCGAAACTCACTGCAAAGTGATGACTTGGGAAAAGAACGCGTTGCATTGATATATAAACTTCACCGTTACCTGACTGTTCATTGAATCAGACCTGAATTAAATTAGTGCTGATGTAATCCAACATGTCCTCCTGCTACTTCACATTAGGAGTTCAACTTGCAAAAGACAAAGTGGCTTTTGTAGTGAAGCAGTCCCAGCAATCACGATGTATTTGTCATTAGGGTTAGTGATTATATTTAGTTCATATTCGATCTTGAAAACAAAGGTCATCTTAGGACAGCAGATATATTTGTGCAGCTTGAAATCAGAACTTAGTGGTGACTTTCATTGGCCGACCTTCTACAATGTGAATATGTTGGGCTGCATTGTCAATTCTATTACATTCTATTTATAAGATCTATTCCAGTTTATATTTTCTGTTGATTATATCTTCAATAGCACTAATTTCATTACTCACTCATCCATTCACCTTATTTCTATCCTTACATTATATTTCATTTATAGCATCTGTATTTAAGTTTATAAAGTGTTTATAGTATATAGTGTCTAATGTTTACATTTTTCCATCTTCTTGTAATTTAAGGTGCTGGACACCTGAATTTCCCTCTCAAGAAGGAAAAAAAATATCTTCTATCTTCTATCTCTCTATCAACAGAAACATTCTTCTGTTGTATTTCTGACAGAATAGTTGCTAACCTAATCAACCAGGGCTAAAATCTTTAGGATTATAACTTAAAATGACACAAAATGTATGCAATGTCTGTCTTTTAAACACATGTCGATGTTGCCAATATAAGCTAGGCCTAGTCATTGGTATATATAAGCCTCAAACAGTGTTTATATTTGATTGCAACTGCTTATACTATCAAACACTTTTTTCTGTTTAAAAGCATGCAAATTCCATTTGTAATATTAATAATGTTCACTAAGTTAAAAAGTATATACTGAAGAGTGATAGTAAATATCAGTGCACTTCAGTGGAATACAAAACTGTGAAATGAAGGAGCTATAATTTTCATACCCAACATACATATCAGTATTTTACATCTAGTGAAGCAGGCAATTTATGTCTGACTAGACATAAAATTGAATGCAATTTTACAGAGTTCTGTAACATTTTGCTAAAAGTGATCTCTGTTCCATATATTTCCTGTCTTCACCTTGCCTGATCCTGTATAATTACTAAACGTCACTGAGTGCCTTTTATAAAGTGGTTTAGTCTGACAAAACAAGGCTATGATGGTGCAGCCACATGCATTAAGTTCTTTTGGAAAATGGCACAGCCGAATGTATGCACCCACACACACATGGAGGAGTTATCTGTCCCCTCCTGTTATCTCTTATCTTGAGTTGTCGTGACGACCAGTTTCTGACGTGCATCACATCCAATATCATTCCACTTCTTTGACAGGATGCATTATAAATGAGTACACAGAGACGCACACACATGCACACTCTTTCTCTCTCCCTCTCTCTAAGATCAGTCTATTGGATTTATTAGCTTTTTGTAAATGAAGAGAGAATAAGTAAGAAAGACAAGAAACAATACGTCAAGCCAAACCACGTACTGGCAGGGCTGCAGTTTGGCAAGGGGCCCTTAATGATTTAGGGGTCCCGGAAATGGGCGGGGGCCCCGAATCTGGAAAACAGTTGTATTTTTCTGTGTCTGGAGCCCAGGGTTTATGTTCTATTCTAATCATAACACTAGACACTGTTAAATTGTCTGTTTCAGCCTCTGTCCAAAATTGTGGTGGCAGAAAATATCAGATTTTCATTCATTCATTCATATTTGGTTTATTTCCTCATTTCAGTGTATCATTTCCAAAACAAATACAAAAACCCATGATACACTTTTTTTCTCATAACACTAATACCTGCCCCTTTTCTTACTAATAACAGAAGCTACTGTAAATACAGATACAAATGGCCAACCTTTCTATATTCACCATTCTTTTTCACAAATCATATTAAGCTCAGCATTAACAACAGAAACAATCAATTACAGTCCTCTTTACATTACTTTCTACTTTTCTATTCCTTTTATCACATCTTGGGTCTTATTTCCATAGTTCTGGTCATTGTTTCTGTGACACTGTACTCACAAAGTTTTAGTAATTGCTGAGATGTAAAAGCACTGTGACATCCCGACAACAAAGTCCAGCCGGGAAAACCACAGATACTCAGATGATGTGACAGGTTTAAACAAGGCATTAGTTTAGCCAAATTTTCTAAAGCAAGGTCAGGAGTGAGTGCTTCTGAAATGTCGCTCATGATTGCTCTTGGCGCGGGCGGTAAAAGTTAACTCAAGGAGTTGGTTTGTAGACTGTGATGGATGTTCAAAACAAAAAGCTCTGTAATGAGTCGACTTTTAAAACCGGTATGGTTGTCTCACGGCACTTGTTTCTTTTGCTTTCCTTTTCCATCTTTGACTGCAGGTAAACTCAGGATAGCTTTAAACGCCAACGCTTATAGTGAAATCCCTTTTAACCTGGCAGCATCCCATTTAACACTCTAATAATACACTGCAAGGAAATGTATTCAAATTGTATTACTATATGATTCAAACAACAAAAAAAATACACTGTTTTACTCTTTTGTGGCCTCCCACAGAAAATTAAACACAAAAGCCAGCAACAAACAAAATAAAGAACCCAGGCCTGAACACAGCTTGGGAGTAGAGTGTGTGTTAACCCTTTGAAACCTGAGCAAATTGGTTTGATTTTTTTCTCTTTTTTTTAAAAAACAGAAAAAGGCAATGGACCACCTGGCAAGAAATGTTAAAATATGTGGGGAGGGTATTAGGACATTATTGAAATAAATAAGGGAAAAGTATCCAGAAAACTATATTTCAAATTACTCAAATTGTATATATTTTAAATTATGTTACAGAAAAATATGTGTATAATTTTCTTGGAGCACTTCATAGGTAATTTTCTTTCTGTTTGTTATTGCTTTTGTTTTGGCTATTTTCAGATAATTCTCTTGTTACTTTTACAGGACTGTGTTGTTGACAATGTAGTAGCTTACAAGGCTTCATGAATGAGTGGAGTATACGCTTTTAATTGTGGAAATACAGCAGTTTTATCAACAGGCACCTCTGCTGCAGCGCCACAGCATCGACGCTGTCTGTATGGGCCCATGCATGCAAGCTGCCAAAGTTTGGTTAGGTTGCAGTCACATGCTGCACATGCATGCGGTGGGGGCCAGGTTTGACTTATGAAATAAACCTTTTTTTTTATTTTATTTTTTTACCCATGACGTAGTGCCTTCAGTCTATAACTGGAGGAAGCTACAGTCCTGCATTTCAAATTTCCCAGTAAAAGTCTGTAAATCTAGGCACCCTTCTGTGCGGAGTTTGCATGTTCTCCCCGTGTCTGCGTGGGTTCTCTCCAGGGTCTCTGGCTTCCTCCCACAGTCCAAAGACATGCAGCTCAGGTTGATTGGTGACTCTAAATTGCCCTTAGGTGTGACTGTGAGCCTGTATGTTTGTCTGTCTATATGTGTCGGCCCTGCGATAGTCTGGCGACCTGTCCAGGGTGTACCCTTCCTTCTGCCCAATGACAGCTGGGATTAGCTCCATCACCCCCCCTGCGACCCTTGCGAGAACAAGCGGTTATGGAAATTGAATGAATAAATGAATGAAAGTCTGTAAATTTAGTAAAACCTACTTACAAACCAAAGGTAGTAGCGCTTATTATTCAGAATGGTCTTTTTTCCAGACTGTATGCACTGTGTATTTTATTGTGATACTTGATTACTTTTCCCCACTGGTCCCAAGACAGCATAATATAGGACTAAACACCATTATAATGCTTAAAGTAAATACTCGTTAACAAACCCCAACGGCCCAATTTAGGTGACCAGACCAAACAATAATGGTATACTGAGTTAAAATGGATAAAAAGAAGGTGAAAGGCTGATCAGGACTCTGGATACTAAAGCTCTTGCATGCATTGCTTAAATAAACATGCAGAAGTAGCAGCTGTTTGAGGTGCAGCCCTCAAGTATCTGCAGGTATATTTCAGGTAAAGCGAGGAGGAATTGACCACGCTGCTTTAACAGTCAACTCAGGTTTGATGGAGTGCAGTGAATTTGAAATTAGTTCGATGTGAGTAAAGAGCTTAATGCCTTTAAAAACCCAGCACAAGGATATATGGCCAAGCAATCTATCATGTGTGGGTGTGTGTATGTGTGCGTTTGTGTATGTGCATTTGTGAAAGAGAGAGAGTGCATGTGCGTAACAGAGACAGAGAGATAGAGTTCATGAAACTGCGTTAACCTACAGTACGGGTGCATGCACGCTCACACACACGCGTGCGCACACATTCCTTCAACAGACCAATATATCATTGCACTCACACACCAAATGAGGCAATCGCTCAAAATTATTTGCATATAAACTAATGAAATATTACTGGGTGAAACTCAGTTGAATGTTAATTACAAAGGTAATGCACTATTTGCTGATTAATGGATCGTCTCTCTTTTGGGCAGGAGATGGTACAGGCAAGTGGATGATCAGTGTGGGGACAAAAAAAGGTGATTCCAGTGAATGGAGGTAAGCAGGTGTATAGAAAATGTGTTGCAAGGATTGGAGAAATGTATGCAGAGGAGATGCAGGCGAGGAGAGGAGAGGAGAGGAGAGGAGAGGAGAGGAGAGGAGAGGAGAGAAGAAGATCCATTGTTGTGAGGCAAACAGTTGTGCTAAGTTGAGTGGACATGGTCACACGCCACAAATTCTTGTTTTACTGGGGTGGGTGAAATGAAAATGCATTATTCATTTATAGATCATTAATTATGAATCCACCAAAAGCAGGATGGGAGGCCGAGGTGTGAAGTGTGCAAGTCAAAGCATTTTTTTGCTGAGGATACACATTACATATTTCATCTCACTGTTTGACCTCAGAGTTTGTAACAAGCTCCTTGTGATTCCAAAGAGTTGAGACAGTCAGAACAAAGAACATAATAACTGCAGAGCTACATGCACCTCTTAAATATGTACTACATTGATCTCTGAAGAATGAATCCACTGACATTGGAATAACCCCTTTGGAACACTTTTGAGAAATAACACCAGTATTTTGGAGATGGAATTACACTCTAGTGTTGGTGTTAATGTGTAATATTTCTACCACTTGCTGCATTGTCAAAAAAGATGAAATCCTGGAGCAATTACTCCCAACATGTATGAATCTGTCTCAGAAGCACACACAAACTCCTACTGCTGTACTTGTGAGGACAGTGTGCTCCTGTTATTCCCCGAAAGGTTTGCATCAAATTCTAATCCTCATCATAATTCTTTTACAAGCGCTCACACAACTCACACAAAATAATCCAAGTCTCATTTATCCAGTCGTATGCCCAGTACCTCCCAAAGGCATGCAGTTTTGCTAAAACCTTACTATTTACACGTGCACATGCATTTGAACTCTTTTCAATGCAAAGCAAGAGCAGAGTTCAAATGCATGTTTGCCCAAGCACACTACTTGTGTGTGTGAGAATGTCTAATGTCTGTTTTAGCAAAAATCCGTGTGTTTGGGGTGAACTGAGCGTACGACTGGAAAAATGACTCTTGGGTTATACCGCTCAAGCTGTGTGACAGTCTTTCAACAGATTTTATAAAACAGTTTTGCTGTTGTTAAACAGCAACTCCAAGTTACCAAGTATTTTCTCAGTTTTTGGATTCTTCGTTGACTGTGAAGGCATGTGAGAACCACAGTTTTCCTCACTAATCAAATGTAACACTGGCTGGGTAATTGATATACAAATGACCATTGTGTAAGTGAAGTATTCCTTTAACCTAAAAGGGTAACACTGGTGTAATTCTACATCTGTCTTTTTGTCAACAAATCCCACAAAAAAGACAAAAACAGCCAAATCTGACTCATTACTTTTTAATTTCCCTACCTTTCCTGAAGCTCTTAGCTCCAACCATATTCATTCCAGGAGCAGATTTAAATCTTTAAAAATAGGTCACAGTTATTATGTTTCATTTGTGGAAAAAAAAGTCAAGTAATTTCCTAAAAATCTGGGCACCTTTGTTTTGAATACATTTCACTTAAACAGGGGTAAATACTGCATTTGCTGGGGACTATTTTCAGTTGTGGATCACCATTTGTGGGACTGAGTCAAAATAAACTGTAGTCCCGTTTATGGTAATAAAGGAACATGTCAGCCAATGCTACACTGTGGATCATTTATGTTTTTTCTAGATGTTTTGTTCTCTCTCTCTCTGTCTCTGATTAAATATTATTTTGGTCTTTACATGGTAATACAGTGATACACAAACTTATCCTTCAGATAAGGACAAAAGATCAGTGGAGTCTTCAGATTGTTGTGCGCACAACATGATGAATACATAATACACATACAAACACACACACACACTTCTGGAGATCAGCATAGCCTTCAATAAAACTGAAGTGCATTTCTGTCTATTATTTTCTGTGGAAGACCCTTACATCCATGTATTTTTTAAACACTTAACCTCAATAAATATATCACTCATCTTAAAAAAAAAACATCCAGAAAAACAAGCAATCAACAGGTAAAAGTTGTCTAGTTAAGCAAATCAAGTGTGACAGGTATCAGTCTGGACAGAGAAGCAGAGAGACAATCACCTGATGGTCTCCTGTCAGGAAGTCAAGATAGCTGCTAGTCACTCCATCAGAGCTTAACTCACTCGCGCAGCTGCTGCCTCACAGTTAGCATCACCACACCTTAACGCTTCATAAGCTTACAAAAGGTGCTTTAGAGCTCTACGCAAACTTATGCATGTGAAATGAGCAGTTTGTCTCCCTTTTCAGACTAACAGACTATGCATAATGCATGCCCCCATGGCAGCCCTGCAGGAGTGACTGAGAGATTGATAGATTGATTGATTGATGATGGCAGTTATGACTAATTCATTAAAAAGCGAAAGCTGGCCGTGCATGTCACTCATGGGAGTTGAGGGAGTCCAGTGGACAAACTCGGCCTGGATGGGGAGTGGGAGTGTGTGTGTGTAGTCAAGTGAAGCGTGGTGTAGAGTTTGGGTGGGCAAACTTATGTTTCATGCTGACCACCACACCACTACTTGTGACAGAAAGTAATATACACATTCACACACACCACAAGCTGCAGCCAGTGGATATTATTCAGGAAAAAAAAATGGTCACAAATGTATACATCTGCCATGAATATGCAGCCAAGTGTGGTTTTACTCTGGGGGGCTCAGCAAAGCTCTAAACTATGTTTGCACAGCAACAAGAAACCACAAGACAATACACAACTATTGCTAATGTGCTAACCCCATAGAGATAAAGTGTATCTCTGTAGTGTATGCAAAGAGTAACAGAGACATATTTGAGCGTGACAGTATGTTTGCATATGCATTATTATACACAACTCTATAGGGCAGCAGTGTGTATAAAATGGAATCACACAGTTGCTGCACAAAAGTGCTGTAAGCAAGCATTGCATCAGACTTTGCAACAAAAAAATCAAGGTCCGTGTCATGTTTTATTCCGATTTCCACTTCATACCAATGAATGCACAGCAACACAATGTAAAGAGGAGCATGAAACAATGTTGAACATTGTCCAATTCCATAATTCATGTGTCAACAGGATCCTTTGGAGCTGAACAGATCAGAGGATTTTGTGAACAAATTATGCAATAACAGCAAAGACAGAGAGTGACAGGGGAAAAGGGGGGGATTGTAAAAGGAAAGGCAAAAACAAGTCGGGAGAAAGTTTCAAAACAAACTAAAGGCATCAATGAGGAAAAAAAGGCGATCAAATGAATAACTTGCCATTATATATGCAACCCTGTCTCCTAGAAGTTACATTTACATACAACTCTTTTGTTTTGCCAGATTTAAGAAAATGTAGTCTCTGCCAGGATATTGAAGTGCAACACTTTTGTACCAAACAGAATTAGAAGGGTGGTTGTGCAGGTTGTGCACACATGAGTGTACAAATAAAAGGACTTTGCCACCAGAAACAGAGGTTTGCATCAGAGTCTTGCATGAGGTAAGAATTAGGTAACAAAAGAAATTTGGTTAAAGTAATTGTTGCACAATTTGAGAATTCACTTTATTGCCCAGGAGTCGATAAAAAGATTGATAGCAATCTTGCTCAGGAACATGAATGTATAAAGAAAACTATATAAAATGTTGGAGGCAGGGCCCCATTCATTCCCATGAAAGTTGCTCAATGGGGCATGAAACTAAAATGTTTGATTTCTGGCTAAAAAGTAACCTGGATCTTTTGCATCCATACAGCAAGTGCACCAGCCTCTCCTTTAACCCGTCTCCCAGCTGCTCACATGAATGATAGTTAAATAACTCTGGATTGGGCTATTAGTGAATTTTCCAAATTTTAGGATGTAAGGATTTAAAGGTCCAGTGTGTATGATTTAGTGGCAGAAAAACTGAATGTAACATAGAAGTATGATTTCTATAACACTGACTCTAGATAAGCCCATTTATGTTTTCATGCCGGTCACCATAGTTAGCAGCCCATCTGCAAAAATAGATAAAAAACTGATTTGTATCGTGAAACTGCTTTATTCAGTGTTTATACCGGTTTCAATCACCTGGTCCGCTTGTTTTAGAGAGGAAGAATCCTGTGGATACTTCGTCCCAGTAAAAACCTCCTGAACGTCTGGATCAGAAAAAAAGTAATTACACATTAAAACATGGTGAGCACACATTAGCAAGTGCAGGGCTAGCCGCCCCTCTCCAACATTCCAAACAGCGCAGAAGACACACTGATCTGTAAAATGAAACCGCTTTATTCAGTGTTCTTACTTGTTTTAATCAACTGGTCAATTTGTCTTGAAAGGCAGAGACCTCTGAGGAAATTTTAGCTCCTGGTAAAAAGCTCCTGTGCAATGAACACTGAATCCTGAATAGGAGAACTTCTAGCAATCTGCTTTCCTCACCACTAGATGAGGTGACTTTATTTGTGCCCGTAGGTAGATTTGTTTTGCAGCATAACAGAAAGAGCATCCATGTTAGTTTACAACATTAAACAAGAGAAAACACTGACAGAGGACACATGCATAACAGACAGGACAAACACCAGGTACTCACAAGCTCACAAGAAAGAAAGAAACAGGACTCAAGAGAAGCCACTAAAGCAAAACTGTAAAATCAAATATAGCCTAAAAGGCAGATAAATAGTTCATAAATAAATATGAAAATTTTAAAAATTAGTGTGCAAATTAGTGTACTAGGCTTTCTTTAAATTAATGACTGCGGTTGGAGCAAAGCTGTTCCTGCAGCGCTTCATCCTACACCTAGGTACTTTAATTCTTCACCCAGATGGTAGAAGCTGAAATTCCTCAGAAAGAGGACGGGAGCTGTCACTTGTAATGTGACTGGCTATCTGCTGCATGGCACTGAATATCCCTGAAATTTTAAGCACTGGACCTTTAAATAGGGTCTGGAAAGACTACAAATAGGGGGAAACAGTTAGCCTGACCCTGTCCAACAATAACAAAATCAGCAAATCAGCACCTCTAAAACTTAACATGTCATCTCACTTTTTTAAACCACAAAATCTGAAATGTAAGACGCACCACTAGTTGCCTTACCTCTGGTCCCAGCCAAAAATCAGTCCCCTATCTATCCTGCATTTTACTTGGAGTTATGTATCAGGCCATTTCTTGGTTTCATTAACTTCCTGAGGTCTCTGCTGGTTGCCTGGTTTCCCTTGTTCCCAGTATGCTAAGGTAAGATGGTCGGCTTCTGGTAACAGTTTTATGCTTATGGTGGAAAATTGCAAGTGATATCAATCTTATCATCTAACTCTCGCCAAGAAGGTGGAAAAACCCATTTCCAAAAATGTCAATCTTTTGCTGAAAGGTTATGGAAAGATTGTGGGTTTGGTTAAATGTCAAACTAAACAGGTCATACCTCACGCTTCAAGTCTGTGTTGACTTTTTCAGAGCTTAACCCACACAGCAACCTTTCCTTAACCTCAACCAATTTGCTTTGAGTGCTTCGAGAGAAGCATAAAAAAGTTTAGTCGCTTCAAGTGGAAGGAACGTGTTGTCAGTTAACATTTCGCAGATGCTTTCAATATCAATGTTTTCAAACTATGTTAATTGACATTGGTTCTTCATCATTTCAATGAAAATCATAATCCAGGAAGCATTATGTTTCCATGAAAAGATAATTAATGTTGCAACTTAGTAATATTTCTCTGAGACATTGTTGATATATGTTAAGATACTCAATGAAGTAACTCTGAACTGTTGCAAGTTAAATGTGTGTCCACCAGCCTACAGCATCTTTGATGTTCTCTCAGTGTGGGGCTAAACCAGTCACACACACAAGTGTAAGCCTGTATTACTCACACTACTACGACTCACTTACTATATACGCATACACACACACACACACACACACACACACACACACACACACACACACACACACACACACACACACACACACACACACAAACTTTGTCCATATCCGTGCTAACTAGCTCAAATGCATAACGATAAATCAAAGTGCGTCTTTGTCAGCTGGATGGTTAGACTCTAAACACACACATGAAAAAAAAACAAAAAACAGTTGGTATCTTCGCACACAATTAGGAAGCGTGCAACAGGATCCCTTTGGGTTAAAAGCATGGACTGGCCCACATATGGCATGATTTGGAATTCTCTTTTAACACAAAAACATCCGCATGAAAGTGGGAACTGTGTGTGTTTGTTTACACACATTTGCATGTAAAGGTTTTCCTCTGTCTTCAAAGGAGGAAGTGCAGCAGAGTCGAGCATAGAGGGAGCAAAAGAGCTGCAGTGTAGCAGCCCTTCAAGCCTGCTCTGCATGCTTTATGTGTCCGACAGTAACAATATGTATGCATTTCCACATTCAAAGAGAACAGTGAATATTTGAATAAATTCCAACCTGACAGACCATGCTTTAGAGAATCAGAATGAATAATGTGCAGGGAATTTCTCTCTTGATAAGTTCAGCTAGTTCTATACTATTTTTTTCTGTAAAATGAGGAGATAGAGAAGAAGGTAAAACATTGATGAGGGAAAAAAAATCATTACTGAACGGTAAATTAAAAGCAAGGAGAAGAAACTAATATAAGAAACATGCAAAGAGTGTCCTTCTTTTCTAGGTAGAGCCTGAAACAAAAATGTTTAAACAAAGCCTCGGTCAAATTTCTACAAAAGCTCAAATATTAGAAGAAATATTACAGGGCCCCTGCTATGTTTGCTGAGTTAAATATGCGGTGATGCATTAGTATCACAGACGGCTTGTCTGCTTGATAGCAGCAGACATATCAGTGAAACCTTGCCTCCAGCTAGACAGAGAGTGAGCAGAATCTAACCATCCGATCTGCTGAGCCTCTCCAGGTGAGCTGAGCTCTAGAAACCTGGCTCACTGTTGTCTGAGTCACCGGCTGCTACGTAAGCGCGCAGCCGAATCTATCCGACACAGAGCTGCTGCCTGCTGCTTCAAAGACCTTCTTCAAAATATTCCCCTCCGCCTCTCCATCTCCGCCGATCTCTCTGCCACTTTGTACCTGCAACAGTAGGCTGAAAGCTCTCCCTCTGCCTTCTCAAACGGAGAGAATGGGCTTTGAGATGCTATCTCGCCGAACGCACCGTATTCCGAACAGATGTAACTCACAAAGGATGGAATATATAGAACAAGACAAGTGGAAGAGTTTTATTACTTAGACAGGGATGAAATTTGAGGCATTAGTATGCATGAGTGCATCTGCACGTGCATGCCGTCATACATATCACGTCTTGCTCTACAGATTATGATTAGGAACAATGACATTTAGTTTGGTAAATGCCAGAGCCTAATGGGCAGAGTTAAGAACAGTTAATGATGTCTGGTGCGAGGCTCTGCTGACTTAGTGTGAAGACATTAGAGAGATGGAGAGACCTGTTTTTTTTTTTGAACAGTCACAGCTTTGGTTAAGGTGCGATGAAAAGGAAGAGTCCAGGCACTTAAAAAGCTCTAATGTGTGCCACCCACTGTTTCCTTTTTGCCTCCATCCCTCTCCAATTCCTAAGACTTTACTATTTGTGGCCTTCTTTGTTAAAAAAGCTGACTCCCCACTATCAACCTCTCCCATTTCCTCGTATTCGGACTCGGCCCCCACCCCCCGTCCAATCATTTCCTCCCCCAGTCGTACTCCAGCATAAATCACCTCTCTGCGATAGTTTTAATGGCTTTTTAATGAGCCTAATGTTTTCTGTTTTAATGAACTTCTTACGTCAGCCTTAATCATTTTAGGGGGATGAAAAATGATTGAGAAATGGCCTACATTAATTTAATTTACTGTTCAATCTGCACAACCCTCTTTACAACCCTGGGAAGGCCGGGGCAAGCAGGAAAGACAGGAAGTGGGGGATGGTCCTGTTATACAGTGGGATAAGAGAAAATTATTTTTAAAGGAAGAAGCAGGAAAATGGGTACGAAAAGCAAAGAATGAGAGGCCACAATGTGTGGTACAAAGAGGTAAAGAGAGGCGGGATTGTATAAAGAGAACAGGAATGGACTGGGCGGTGTAGGAGCAATAATTTATGAGACCATGCTATAGGCTTGTTGTTCAGGCTTATCTCCAATTAGGCTGCATTGTTGAGGCCTGCCAATGCTAGTTTCTACCACTCTGTGAGACCAGCAGATTTACATAGCCATTAACACAGCAGGCCCTGAATAAATGAGGACAATATTCAGCATCTGTTGCTCTATGCCGGAGTTTTCCATCTCGCTTTTGTTGATTCTTAGTCATTCTTACTCTAACTTTTTTTTACTCTCTCCATCGGTCTTCCTCCTGAGTGACACTTAAAGTTGTCATTTTGCCAACTTCAAATTAACGCAGCCATAAACCAGCTGGTGAGGCCTTATAATCTAGGAGCGGAATACAATCTCTTCCTGTTTGTACGTCAGTTTATCCAAGGACACCTTACCTTGCCAGCATGCTGTGAGAGTCAGCCCTCCGTTTCACTGTGTTGATAGTAAAAGGCTGCAAATATGCCAAGCCTGGCTGCCAAGATTGCTTTGCACTACCTGAGCTAAGTTGTCCTTTACGGTTTGTGTGTGTGAACGAGTGTACGGCTTGCCTGTCCTCAAGGCTGGAAGCATTACCATGCACCACTGATTATATGAAAAATCACAGCTGTGGCTGGTTACTATAAGTGCTGATGTGTTTAATGATCCGGCACTGGATTTGTGTGAGGGTGGACACAGGTCTTGGTAGGAATGAGAACGTTAATGTTTGAAATGATACCAAACTCATATATTATTCTATCAAAAGCAGATCACTGTCTGTCCCTGGCGACATTTTTCATACAGCTGTGCAACTCCAATCTTATATGTGTGTGTGTGTGTGTGTGACAGATGTGCCTGTCCGCTAACAGACGGACATGTTGACCCCAGCTCCGCCCTAACACTGCCTGAAAGATGAGATCCAGAGATGGGATACAGTCCTGCACCGCCCCTTACACTGATATGTCTTCCTGTCTGCTTAAGATACTTGACATGCAGAACCTCCACAGCCTGCTGCCTTCACACCATTTCAGTATTAGTATCCACCTGTCTCAGCTTCGCAATTATTTCACTATTTTTTCATTCTCTCTTAATGTCAATCTTCTCTCCTCTGTCCTTCAATCTTTTTTGCTTATATTCTGCTTTGCCCTCCATATGCGCAATTTTAGACCTGTTTATTTTTTAGGGCTCAATTCAGATTCAGAATTAAAGAGTGTATTTCAGCTGTGTGCTATCACTGTTTGAGAATCTGTACGATTTGGAGTTGTCAAGGGGATTGACAAAGGCAATTTCTTGTTAGAAAAAATCTAAAACAATCCTCCAATCACCAGACTTGAGGTTTTTCTCCGTCTGTGTTGTTTTTTCAGCATTGATTGGAATGATGTGATCTGGAAGCGAGTGGTATTGTTTGAATCTGATTTGTTTGAAAGCAGATACTTGTCAAGATGCTTATCCCGTGTGTTGTGGCCTGGAACATATTGAGTGAGCTGTTGTGAATAAGTTTGTCATTGTCTGAATATGAAGCGAGGTGCATTTTGAAGGTTGTGTTTGTAATTGGTTGCAGTTGTCTGGTGGTGGGATATGATTCAAAGAGTTACTCACTTTACAACAGGTGGCCAATGGCAAACACAGGTGCTCAGTGCATTCATTAAGCCACTTGAAAATGATGCTGTTTAAATGTCTGCGCAGGGGTGTTCACATTATTACTGAAAGTAACCAAGACTGTTACCACACCATTTAAACATCTTTCTATGTACACATTTCACAGCTGCCCGAGGCTGGCCTGAACTGATTTATCCAGGTCACCAGGCTGCATATGAAACGCGCAGCCATAGGTAGGGGTGTTGTCACACTATTAGCACTGTTAGGCCCCAGGCTCTTGAATCAGACTTTTGTTTTACTGCTGCAAAGAATCATAGTACTGTCACAGTGCTAAATTGCTCTGCAATCTTAGTAAACAGTTTATTACATTTTTAATATGAGCAAGCCATATGCACACTAAATATGCTGCAAATACTAAAGCCCAGAACACAGAATTTATTCATCCACATAAAATTGGAAAGTTTTAAACAACAGCAGATGATTGTTAGTTATTTTTTTTGAAGGGGTGGTAACTGTGGTCTGTCATTCCATCACTTTGGCCTAAGCTGAAACATTTCAAGGATTTATATTTAATGACGTTCTTGTCTGCTTCAGGTGTATGTTATGCTTAGTGCTAATTATGAAATGTAAGTATACTAACACGCAAAACTAAGATGGAGAGAAATGGAAGCACTATACCTGCCGAAGTCAGCTCAAGTGATACTGTAACACATTGAAAATGTCCTATGTTTAAAACACTCCAAATTAAATAAATAGGCTTAATGTTTCCCTTCAAAGGGTTGCTGAAATTGTCATTGTAATCTTGCTCAAGTAGTCCCTGAGTGTGACCATGTAAAATATTTCTGAAAATTACAGGGAAAGGTGTCTAAAATTGTTACCTATTTAAACTTTCATTAAAAATTTTTTTTTTTTTTAAATCCTTGAAAGGTTTACTGATTTTTTTCAATGGAGGCCTCTTCAGAAAGACCCTGACCAACACCCTGTCAAATTTGAAGTTATTTTACTGAAGAATTTTAGAAAATTAAAGGGAAGATCACTTCTGAAAGTTTCAATGCAATCCTCATCAGGATGACCCTGACTATGACCTGAAGTAATTTTTACAATCTCTAAACTGAATTGAAAAGTTGGCAGCCCTGGCCTCTGTGCGTATATAAGCATTTAGCTTTAGCTGTCTGTTTGCTATGTATCTGCTTTAAAAGTGCATTGATTTGCAGTGCTGGGGAATAACCAGTTACCAACATGTAACAGGGTTACGTAATTAAATTACAAAAAAAATAAATGCAGTTGTTACACTTACATTACACTTCCTGAGAAAACATATGTAGTTAAATTACAATTACAAATGAAAACGTTGGTGATTACAACGTGGCCACATCCAGATATATTCTTCTTGTTAAAAAGCTTTATGCATAGAGTATAATACTCATTCTGTTGCTTTGCATCTTTTCTCTGTGCAGGAATGATTTTGTTTGGTATATTTCCAGACAACACTGACCAGCACAGCCTTTGGTACACCACATGGTAAGAGCCAATGTTTATTTAAGACTTTTTAAAGACAGCTTTATTGCACTGTTTAAAGCATTTATTAGAAAAGTAATCAAATGTAATAAGTTACATTACTTTGATGAGGTAAATAAAACAGTCTTTACAACATTTTTAACAATGCAACCAGTAGCCTTCCCAACACAGGACTCTTTCTGAAAAGAAAGTTACTGGAGAGGACCTGTTGTTGTTCAACTGACAGAAGGATGTGGCCCCAGAAGCTACCTGATTACAGCTATTCTTAATTTTTTGTATTGGCAACATTTCCCAGTATCTCTCAAGTCAAATGTTTAAACTTCATGGCAAAGATAAAGTACATCGTGTGTAAAAATGTGCAAAAACTGTGCTTTGTAAAGGTTGAGATTCCCTTTTTTTGAGAACAGGATGACATATGTTCTTTATCTGGGCCTACTTATTGAAAAAGACTAATAAGATTGATATAGACAGAACTGATGTTTCTGTCTGAGGATGTCCTAAACAATTATCACTAAGAACTAAAGCAAGAAATGAAAAAAAAAAAACAACAACAAAAAAGCAGTTAAATGTATTTGTTTTTTATTGTCTTCAATCTTGCTGATACTGAAGTAGGAAAAAAACTAATCTAGTGTAGGTCACCTCACTGCCCACAGTGTGTCAGCTCCATGTGTATACAGTATTTCCGTGGTTGTATAAAACTTATCTTGCCATTTAAGTTGTTAGTCACTGCCTTTACTTTTTTTGGCCTGCTCTCATATTACATTTCCAAACCTGCGCATGTCTCCACGCACTCTCTGAGCTGACCCATCAGCCAATCTCCAGACCTTCAAACTGACTCATTATGTAACCATCTCCACATAGACAGGTAGACTAGACATGTCACAGTCAATCTATTCCCCCAAGACTTTAACAAGCTAAAGTGGATGGACAGGCCATTTCACAGGCTGATCCTCCACCAGAAAGAAACTAGTAGTTCTGGACAAGCCCTTGCTCAAATGCATATGTGTGTGTGTTTGTGTGTGTGTGTGTGTGTGTGTGTGTGTGTGTATGCGTGCCCATACTGTTTGTGCAAGCACAGTGAGATTTCCCCCTGCCTTAGGACACTTATATAAGACTGTCAGAGCGCGACAGGTGATGAGATGGTGGAAAGGCCAGCAACCAAGGTGAAAGACTGAGACAGATTCTGTGTGTATGTCTGTCTGTGGGTAGGTGGGTTGCTGGAGGATAATTAAATGTAATTTTGTCAGCTAACCAGCACCGTCTTCCTTTTCAGATATGGGAAACCACAGACGTAGAAAGTAACCAGATGGGTCATGGCTAGCAGGGGTGTTTGTGTGTGGATTTATGTGCAGGTGGGTGGGTGAGAGAGAATGAGACAGCTTTAATTCCCAGACACCACCCCTCAGGGGCTGGAGGTGGAATTGAACATAGTCTGGAAGGGACAGCTTTGACAGCTTCCCTAAATACGCCCCGTAATGTTTTCACTCACACTGGACTGAGGGAGATCTAATCTTAGCCTGGATGCACATTACTGGCGCAAAAGCCCCTTGCACAGTCTTTGTGATTATCACAACGGAGAATGCCAAGGAGGTCGTTTTTCTCAAGCTGTCCTGGATAGAGCAAACTTCTGAGGAACATGCACAGAGAATGCAGATTTACAGTATAAGAGAGGCTGTCTTCTTGAAGTCTCATGATCTGGATGATTTGGATGCACAAGTCTTTGTTTTCCCACCTTGCTCAGTCAGCACAATTTTATAGTCTACCTAAAGCACCCTGTAGACATGATGCATCACCCTCATGATGAGCCTTGGGGCTCCGCATTCATCCTCATCTGTGAGTAAACTTCAGGGTTTATAATTCACCTTCTGTCCTTGAATTCCTTTGTTTTGAGACTGCACTATGGCCATTAGGTGCTTTGTCAAATAAGTCATGGAGAACCCGAGAACATATTTTCAGAGAGACACACGGTCTCTGAGATACATGTCATGGGAAATTTCTGGAGCTCAGGTAATTTCAATATATCAAGAAATGAGTTTCAGCACAGCATTTCTCTACAACTACAGTATATTATGGGTCTGTTGCATTTAAAGGGCTGTTGTCCTTCAATGAAATAATGCTTTGTGATTTTTTTTTTGTCTTGAGTGTGCAGTCATTTCCTCATTAATCAAATGTAATCAGGTCCTCAGCCCATTAAACAACTCAAAATCCTCCGCACCCTCATGTTACATCATTTGTATTCAATAGGTGTATAAATATTGCATCCACTCAAACCAATTTCCTTGTGGGTATACAGTTTTTCCAAACCAATCAGAAAAGACCAATGTACCTGCCTTAATCACGGCATTATTAGTCCAAACAAATTCATATGCTAAAATATCTGTTTTGCCACGGCTTTAAGAGGAGTGGAGTGAAGTAAAAATAAACTATGATATTGAAAAGTCAATTTACAATAGCCTTGATAGAATTTTGTCTTTAGCAGTCGTCACTGTTGTTATTACTCCTTGAGGGCTCTAGTGCATCCCTCGACAACACTAGCCAACAGCTTAACAACAAGGTTAGTCCCACCCCTGGCACTGATTGACTTATAAAGTCCCCTCCTCGATGCCAGACTAATCACTAAATTAGAACTCCGAACTAGAAGTGTCACAAATTACCGCTTTGTAGTGGACTTCTGCATCTACATATAACGTTCTAGGTATCCTTCTGTGTCTGCTCTTTACGTTCTGGGATGCCACTACCGTAATGTCAACACAGGCACATTGTGGGATGACGCTGCACATGGTTATGTTTAGGTAACAAAGGCACATGGCAACCAACACTGGGACGTCAAATGTACAAATGTACATGCTGGCACGAATGGTCAGGATTAGGGGAAGGAGGCACATGGTAAGGTGTAGAAAAAAAACTTGACATTCACACAGAAAGCCCTGTAGGTGCCCTTGTGCTCCCTATATTACGTCCTTACCGGCATTGCTTCAACCTGACACCGTCCTGCTGCATATCATGAGAATGTAACAGGTTCTGTTCAGCCGTGCTCTCGGTCCACATGTCATTCGGACACAGCAGGTGCCGTCTCACCATGACTGATGTGATGACTATAGGATGAGAATGGATTGGGCAAGTAGAGATAGAAAAAAGAAATTTGTAGTTTACTAAGCAGTCAAGTTTGGAGGTATTTCCTGACCATCCACAGCTAACATTGCCCTGCTGACTGACTGCATGCACCAACTGAAGGGTTAAATTAAATGTACAGTAATCTGGCAGCATGGCAGTAGGTTAGCAAGCCTGCTCTTTAGGTCAAACTCTTTGGATGCCCATAAACCCACTCAGAACCCCTTTGTGTAAGTTTTCGCTTTAAAGGATTACTTCACAATTACACAAACTAAATGACTGAGACAATGGTACACAAATACAGTCAGTGGTAGCACTTGCCATAGGCAATCTAGGCGGCTGCCGAGGGCGCCATCCCGAAGGGGGAACCATAATTGCGCCCAGAAAAAATCTGTCTGAAAAATGCTTGATGATGCTGAAGTGAAGTGGACGTAAGAGGACCTCTTCTGGCCGTTTACAGTATACCCACCTATATCTATTGTAATACAGACGGGTATATCTACTTCATCCTTAGTAATCCAACCATCTACACCCACCAGGGGGAGGCTCACCTACGGCACCAAATGTGCTAGAACCGCTACTGAATACAGTGATATACAAATGGTCATGTGGGGGGTTAAGTATTTCTTGCACTGTGAATTGTTGAATCTCTGTATGACATCGGAAACAGAAAATCTCTGACTCCAAGCTCACAGTATACCATGCTGTGGATGGTGTTGAAACTGAACCAGTTTTTAGTTTTGGATGACACTTTTCTCGGGTGCTGCTCATGCACTAATGGAGATTTGCTCAAGACAAACATCACAACCCACCCAGACTATTTTGTGGAGCATGCTGACATTACTGCCAGACAGAAGCCTAATGGCAGGACCAGTGCCATCACTAATGCTTGCTGTTGGAGATACACTAATTAGGGATGGTAAGAAAAAAAAACTATAAATGTGCCAACCATCATATTTTGTGACTCAGCCCAGAAAATGATACTGAAGCATGTGAGCGTCAAAGTGATCATCATTAATGTAGGAACTAATGACTTTTTAGTCAGGATGTTGACTCTGATGTGATGACTGGAATCATGATCTTTCAGTGATCAGCTGATGACCAGAAGTGTCACCTCAGCACCTTCTCACACAGCAAGAAATAATTATGACACTAACAATTGTGACCTGCTAGTTAAATTAATTAGAGTGAAGTCACTTGACTAAAAGCCTGTCATGCCAGTTTAGCAGGACAGCAGCAACTTAAGCCTCCCTGCCTACCATCTGCATGTTTAGTGGGGTTACCTGAGACATCGAGCACCAAGTAGAAGAAATACTTCATATATTTTTATTTTAAAAAATGGGGGTTGGCAGACATTTTTGAGCAAAGCCCATTAACAAATTGGTACTGTGTATCACCTGTCATAGTTTTCTCTTACACTGGTGGATTCTGCCTTTGCCATGAGGTATTCATATTAGGGGTGGACAGAAATTGGTTTTTCAGGGCCAATACCAATATCGAATTTAAGTAGTTTATGAGACCCATAACTGATATTTGGAACCAATATGCATTTACGATTAAAAAAAAATCTTTCTGTCAATATTTAGTATTTGGAATTTAACAAATTCCAACACAAAACTTGTTGAAATGCCTTTAGCAAATGCTTTATAAAAACTGAAATGTTCAGCATCATATACAGTAAGTTCCCAGCAACTTTGTTTATAAAGTGAAAAAAATAATAAATAAAAATAGCTCCATGAGGTTTTACAAATTAAAAGTTCCTCAAGTGCTGACACTTTCTTTGCACTTTTTGATTAATTAATTAATCATTAAAATAAAATGCAGATACAGATAATCAGTAAAATGCCAAATATAGGCTCCATTGGCCAGGCCGATAATATGTCGACCCCTGATTCATATGGGCACAAAGAATAAACATGCACATACTGAGCATGAAGAACTTGCTACTGCATGTGCATGCACAAAAGGTTATGCACACAATTTGTATGATATCTTAGGCTTTGGCCCCCTAACGGTTAAGTTTAGGCAAAGAATTATGACTAGGTGTTGTTAGGTTATGTGTATTACTTTGTATGTATAAGCATGAACAGTTTTGATCATTCCATTTGAAATCATTTAGTGGCTTGGGTGGTTCAAGATATTAAAGTGTACCTGGGTATGTAAAAATCCTGAAGATATAATTTTCAATACTGTCAAACATACAGACTCTCGTCTTTCTGTTAAACTGATACAGAGATGCTGTATTCGGGAGGTCAGTCTGGAGGATCATGTAGCGGAGCTGAGAAAGATGGTGACTGCAAGTGGTGGGGTTAAGGTTACAGGACTAGTAAAATGAAGGAAAAAATGCCTGTGCCCCTGTTTGCAAGTACAGAAACATATAACTTAAACTTATGATTATTTCTTCCAACTGCAAGAGTTGAGCTAAGTTTACTAGCCACATGATTTTATTTATCACTTGAGCAAGAAGGCATGAAGGTATGACAAAACAGATACTATCCAAGTCTATTTTCTTAAGTCTTCTATATTGAAACAGCATGATGCAATGAATTCTTTGTTTGGGTGCACCCTAAGCCGATTCTCAATGTATCTGCTAACAATGTGACTGGTTCCCTTAGTGATTGATACATGTAATTTCCAACACACAGGGACCCCTAATTTTAAAATGCACTCCCTGTTACCCACAGTGACCACATGTTTCACAATAACAACCAGAACTGACATCTAAACAAATCTGAATTATAACTTTAAACAAAAGGAAAACTTCATGGAAAAGGAGGCCCATCTTTTTTGAGTTATTTCGTTGGAGTAACCAAATCATAAATTCTCAACAGTGGCACAGTTTCTACTGTCTGCTGAATGCACGACAACGGTGTGGTTGTTAGTGCTCATTACAATAGCTTGTGCTGAATAAGCAAAGTGCTTTACAGCCACACAGTTGGATAAGAGTTCAAAAGGCTTCTCTTTATGCCATGGCCTCCTTTATTTTCTTCACAGGCATTTTTTTCACAGCACTGTGCCAGAAGAATAAGATTTCTTACTAATTATTAGCACCATTCTCTCCCTTCAAGCATGTTGCATTATGAATGCCTTTGAAAAATTAGTTGAGAGTATTTTTTCATAATGTTGTATATACAGTAGCTGCTCTCAACTGTATAACACAAAATCCTTCTTCGAGAAATTCTGCTGCGTATAATATCTATAGTAGACCGGCATTATTCAGCACCCAAACTGGCATTCACCTGTGTGTGTGTGTGTGTGTATGTGTATGTGTGTGTGTGTGTGCGTGTGTGTGTGTGTGTGTGTGTGTGTGTGTGTGTGTGTGTGTGCGTGTGTGCGTGTGTGACACACACTGGCCCCTGGCTCTGTAGCTCTGCCTAAAAGAGGGGCATTTATTGTTTAAAGTATCCGTGAAAGGAGAATATTGATTCCAGCACCAATAGTCTGAAGCCCTTCTACTGTCATGTTGTGCTGAATAAATTTACACCATAAAGCGTCTCTTCCAAGTCTCCTCCTAAGACTAAGACTGAACCTTCTTACTGAAAACTACATTCAGCAGCAATTGTTCCACCTTAAAGCTTCCGAGCTTAGAGATTCATTCTGCAATTTTCGGTCTTATACCACGAAGGTGTAATATATCAATTCATTGCATTGGCTACTGCAACTTGGTGATGGAGAAAAGACAGTAATACCACTGAAACCTTGAACCATGAGTGGAAACTGTCAGCGATTCATGCATGACATAAGTATTTTTTAGCCCTATTCACCTATTAATGTCCTGTTGTCTAGGCTGTGAATTGTTTCTGGGCGGTGTACAACCACAGATGGATCCGCTGTGGGGTTCTGCTGGTGATTCATATTAATGGACCTGACCCCAATCCCTCCTTCCCTTTTTCTTCTTCCAATCTTTCTCCCCCCGTCCCTCCCACTGCTCACTGTCTTTCTCATCCCTTCCAAACACCCAGGAGACAGATGGACCAACACTCAACTTCACACCATTTAGCTTTTCAAGGCTGCTAAAATAGTGTGTGTGAAGAGGTAGAGTGAGTGAGTTGGGAAACAAGGACTGTGTGTGTAGCTTTGTGTGTATGTGTAACAGAGAGAGAGAATAAGCAGACGCACTGCCTTTATAAAACATGTCTGTGTGCGTGCGTGTCGTGTTTAGTGACATGACATGTAGTTGTGTGTTTGTGTGCACATGAGGGCATCGGTGTGAGGTTGGCAGGCAGAGGAATGTGGGGAGTAAATGAAGGACTTAGTGCTCTACACGACTGACTGGTCAAATCTATGATGCTACCTTGAGCTTCCCTGGCTCCAGTCAGACACTCCTGCTCTTCCAGTAATAGAGACTGAGTGCTGCTCTGTAGCAAGCCAAAGACCTGCACTGCACTGCCTGCATACAGATAGATACATAGTCAATTTATTGTATAAAAATGTGCTTCTACTTTTATACTGCAGTTAGAATCAGGACGCATTGGCAGATTTGACTTTAACGATGCCTTAAGAAACGCGAGTGACTCAATTACTGAAAATCATGGATGTAAATTATTTGCATCAAAGCTTCGGTGTGGACAGGTGATGTGGAGAAGACACCTCAAAATAGAAGACATGATTTGATGGCGCAGATTTCAAAACAGAGGAGGAGAGAGAAAATAGCAAGGGGCAAGGAGAAGAGTCAAAAACATAGAAAATGACAGAGTGACAAGTGTTAAAAGTTTGGGATTGTTTCATCCGGCATCCAGTCCACGGAGCGGACTTCACACAAGGCAACACTGACATTTGCATTTAAGGTAAATTAATGGTATTGCTACAAGAAAGAGAGGAAGACTTATTGCCAAAAAAGACATAAATGATCCAGGTCCAAGCACTCAAGATGGTTTGAAAAATAAATAAGGCTTTGTGCCTTTCTCAGGGTGTAGTGAAGCACAGAAACAGACAGAGTAATTTAGCTGCATTCACCGCGGGTGTCCATAGGTGAGACTAAGCAACATTCTTTTAGGCCTTTATAGGGGCATAACACAATAAGTAGGAAACGTAAAGAAGGCCCTTTTTTTAAACATTAGACTAGCACTATGGCTTTAAAAAAAATTGCGATATTTTAAGGCTGTGTTGCGATAGGCAATAAATATATCTCGATATTTTTAAATGTCCTTTAAAATAATGTTTTCTACTAAGATACAAAATTATTAAATGAACTGCAGTTACAATTAAGTTAAATCAAGTTGCCGCTGTCATGTAATTAAGTTGAATACACTACTGTTATAATAAAATTTCATAAAATATGGTTATAAAGACATTAAATAAAGTACTTTTATAATGAAATTTTAAAAAGTATTGTTAAAATTAAATAAATCAAAGCAGGAGCCATGGTGCTTTTATTTTGAGGAGCCTGGCTTGTCTCAGGCCGGATGCTTCGATATTTTTGCTGTGGACTTGAAACCTCCGGTAAACAGTTGGATGTTAGTGTCAGCAGACAGTTAAACAGATACCGTGGCACCTACGACCGTAAGGATTGATCCACTGCGAGTAGACAACAAACAAACAGCTCTGCAGTTCATATATTGCAAAGATTTGCAAATTGCACTGTTGTAGCAAAATGTGACAAAATAGTCACAGTCTGGAGCTCTGCAGAAGCCTTGCTTTGTGAGTGTGTGTGTATGAGAGAGAGAGCCATAGGAAAGAGCACAGGAACCCAAAATCAGATGGCTTATGAAAACAACTTGACAATTCATACTTCATGTTCGTGCTATCATCACTTTATATATCGCATGTGGAACAAGCCGTGATACCTCAAGTATATTCGATAAATCGCCCACCCCTACATCAGACATTTTGATTAGTTACAGAAAAAGCACAGGTGTTAGTAATAACATTAACAATGGCTCGGTTCTATTCAAGTGCCCCAGTGAGCCTTGACAGTGTGCCAGCATGTACAATACCAGGTCCCTGAAACTGAATTAATTCTATTATTTACACCTGTGCTTTTTCTACAGTGACATGTCAAAATGTCTTCTGTAAAAAAGACCTTTTATATGTAGCCTCACAATTATAGTTTTGTATGAAATTTGAATTATATAACTCAAACATTGATTTCTTTCATCTCCTTTTTAACCCCTGAAGACAATTACTGCATAAATTCAAGACATAATAACAAGTAGTGTCATTCTTCTCTGCTGCACAAACACAAGGTCCATAGAGTCACTGAAAAGACCTCGTGGTGAGATTGAAAAATAATTTCCAACAACAAGAATGAGCCTTCAATCTTAACTTTTATGGCATGAAGGACAAGAAGTCCTTCGAGTGGTCTGAAAAACTTAACATAAACTTTATCCAAGGAGGCTACTCTTTTGTGTTCAGACCTGTAACACACATTTACACGTGAAAACTGCCCAGTGCAACAGCATTCTGACCAGCCCTCCTGATGTAAAAATAAAGCAGATGTGACTCTTGAGTCTGACTGCGGCAGCTATAGGTCGAATGTTTCGCATACTTTGTCAGTGTTTTCCAGCAGTTCTACTCCCATTCAGTTTCTCTGTGTGTTTCTTTCTCTGCTCTCTGCACAGCCCCTTAAACTTTAAAGGCATATGACATCATTGAATCCTATGACTAATGTAAGATAAAGGCAGCGGACCCCTTGAGCCCATCCAACTTCACTGAAACCAAACCTAAGCCTTTGTCCAATTGTAACAGGATGTCTCCCTCTGTGTGCGGAACTGTACTTTGATATCTGAAACCACAATTCTCTCCTTGAAATAGATGATGAAATTGACTGTCATTTTGGTGCAAGGGCTACGGTAATGCAGCTGCTGTATTAGACCACCGCAGCAAAGGGAGACAGCAGCTCCACAAGGCCAAACTCTAATTTTCCCACTCAATTCTTTGTTCTGACCCTCACCTGGAGTCACAAGTTTTGACAGTAACTGGAAGATACGATCCAAGAGACACGTAGCCAAAATGAATTTCATCCACTGGTTGATTGGCCTCGCCCTCTGTGACAGTGTTGGGATCTGAGAGGGCCTCTGGGTCAGGCTGCAACTTCTTTACACTAATGAAAGCCAGGGAGGTGGCTCAGGGACCGGGAAAAGACACCTCCTGGGACTATAGGGGTTGGACAGGCCACGGCCCACTGCTGGGACGAACTAGGACACACTGGAGGGACTACAACTTCCAGCTGGTGCAGGAGTGTGTGGGGACTCCCAGGGAGCAGCTGAAAAGGCGTTCATACTCTGTTGTCTACTTGACACTAATGAGGATGAGACAGTAGATGGATCAATGGAGGATTTCACTGCCGCGACTGAACTCAAAATTACATAGATATTAGGCCATGGAGTTATTCACAGAAGATTTTTTAATGTGTCACTTTTCTTTTTACAAGTCACAGAGGGGTTGTGTGTGTGGGTGTGTATGTGAGAGAGGTTAATGCTCGACTGGGGCCTACAGGAGTGTGCCTCTGTGATACATTGCTTATCTGCTTTGTCCACCATTTGCTAGCACATCAGAGACTTCCTATCTAACTCCAGGGAATTACAACTGCAAGTGAAAAGGCCCAAATAGCTTGAACATACAACTACTTTATATATAGAGTATATGTATACTGCAACGATTTGGGATGCAATGATGCTGAAATACTTAAAACTTCTGATGTACAGAGTTTGTGCACTTGTATCTTGATGTGTTTCTGACTTAGACTGAGATAATTCTCTTTTTTTTTAAATATTCAGAGTAATGTTTTTTGCAGTCAAGATGTACAGCCATATAAAGATTAAGATTTCTAGGCACACGTCAAGGCCAGGGGATAGCCTTCTACATATACAGATTTGATCTGATCAGTGAGCAGTGAGCTAAGATAATTGGACAAACAGTCAAAATGCCAAACTTCCCCGAGGGGAAAGCCAACCCCCTTGGTAGCGAAATGAACCTCTGGTTACCCGAATGCCCTCTCCATTGTCCCGGCCCTGACCAATAGCTATAATATAATTTAATTTAATTTAATTTAATTTTGACAGAGCATATCTATTTTAACCGGTGCAGCATTTCCAGCCTGTGGCATTGGTATACTGGCCCAGAAAAACTTACTGAAATAATATATCTGCTAAGTCATTTCACGTGATGCCACAAAACCAATCAAATCAGTGCATTAGCACTGCAACTTAAGGCAGTGAGCGAGCGACACACACAATAAAGAGACAAAACAAGAGACAACAGTCAGTGTACGTCGTTGTGTAAGTGAGTCAGACATATCGCCAACTGAGCGTCTACGATAAAACAAACAACACTTAAACAGTATCACTTTCTACAAAGCGATCCCTCTTCTTTCCAGATCCTCTCGAGAATTTTACCCAAACTCCTCTAACTTCACTCTGAAGACCAAGGCTTAAAAGATCTCCCATGTCATTCCACACCTCTGTTGTCCTTTTGGATGCCATCTCCCCCTGCTGGCTTTTATTGGTGTGGTCACTCTGTGCTCACTGCTCTAACTCCACTGATACAAAGGAGTTTGTACACCCATGGACAAAGAAGAAATTCTTAATTTAAAACTGCAGCAGGACTCCCATGATCAACATATGAAATGTCAAACTAATACTAAACAAGACCCAGAACTGAGGACTGCACAACAAAAGCCCACTATTTGCTTTAGAAAATCTGGAGTATGGGAAGGCTTGTCATCAGGAATGAAAATCATGGATCAGCTTCTACCCTGAAATTCTGCACTATTTTAAAAGATTTCCTCATCCCCGAGACGATTAGACATTGAAAACAAACTGTTAAACTGAGAGAGGTAGTGAATTTATACACTGAACACAACTGGCTCTTTCTAAGTCCAACCCCTTCTTGCTTTGTGCTGCAATACAGAAGCTGAGAAAGCTTGGTACCCCACAGACCCAGCTTTGGTTACAAGACGTGGCTGGAGGATCTGTGAAAGCAACATTTAATACTCTGACCATACCCAAGGCACTATGTTTTTCTGTTCGCTAAACCATTAAAAAAAAAAATTTCCTATGATGGGAGTGGATTTAGCTGTGTGATAGGCCTTAATAATATAAATCATATAAAAAAAAAACTATCAAATGAAATAGTTTCCTTTTACTGTGGAAGTTTTCAAAGCCTGACACTGTGGTTCCCCTAACACCACCCAACCTCCCAAAAACATGACCGACGCTTGCTTAAAATTTTTGTCATGCCTGTCCCTTTCACCTGGGGACACACACTGCACAGTTTGAAAACCCTGAACCCTGATATAGTAGCACACAATACTCATACCCAAAAACATACAAAATAAACACACCCACAAGGCAAATCTTCTCAACATGCAAAGCACACAAAACCAATTATACTCCTCTTTCAACATACACATGCGGGCACACATGAACCTGCGTGCACATGCATAGACACACGTTCACGCACAAACATGCTCTCAAGCCAACTTTTATTGAACAAGAATCCAATTACTTAACCCAGCTTCAGGTTCCGCGCCCTTTTTGCTCCTCCACCTTGACAAGTCTGCGTTAATATCTGCTGACAGCCAATGTCCAACGTGCACACGCACACACCTCGCACACACAAGCATACAGCTGATCCCCATAAGAGTCTGATTAAATGAAAACTGTGATGCCCATTTCTCCATCCCAGGGTCAATGAATACCAATGAGAGACACATATCACAGTCCTCGCTGTGTGTGTGTGTGTGTGTGTGTGTGTGTGTGTGTGTGTGTGTGTGTGTGTGTGTGTGTGTGTGTGTGTGTGTGTGTGTGTGTGTGTGTGAATGGCAAAGAGAAAGATGGGGAACTTTCATGCATTACTTCTGAATATGTAGCTCTGTGGATTTTTTTCCATCACCTTTTTTTTTTGATCTCTTCTGTTCATATGTCTCCATGACATCTGGATCTTTATTGTTCCCAGTCCATAGATCACTTATTAAGCCAAGTAATGAGGAGGTCATGCATAATTTCATTTGCTCTAGCGCTACCTGGGGACATTTTCTTACTTCACTAAAATCTATGATAGTTTCCTTTTGAAAGGCCATAACTCTCCTTCAGTAGCAGGCATCGGGGTCACAGATGCTAAATGGGCCATTTATAGATTCCTGGTGGAGAGAGAATATTGTGTTGGGTCGTTTCAGACCTCTTATTGAGGCTATCTGACTCTACGTGGTTTAATTTGCTCCCGGTGATATATCTGATAAAAGACCAACCTTTCAAATCATTCTTGTAGCTTTGCTCCTACATGCATGCTCTCTCCCGCACCAAGTGTAGGGTATAACGGATGTTATTTAAGATGAGCGACTTCAGTTAAGCAAATCGAATATCAATATCATCTTACAATAGATATTCTTACCAGCAGTGACCCGTGGGGACTAGCAATGATTACTGGTAAATACAATTACTATGTGCAAAGCAATGGGGGATTTAGCCAATGCACAAATTTGAACACAGCGGTCCTGCATTCTGTTTTGCAGCTCAGTAATCACAATTGGAACCTATTTCCATTTGCGCAAGAGATATCCACAGGCATCATTATAATGCATATATTGAGCCATGGTATCGTTTACATTGGAGAAAAAGAGCATACACAAGCTATCATTTCCCTTTGTTTTGCCTCCCTTTATTTTTCTTTTGTTTATGTTTGTATAATGCATGTGATAACCCCACGTCGCTCCAAGACGAGCCACCCGACAGGCTTTCATATGGAGAAATATCAAATCAGTGCAAACAAATAACATCGGCACAGCACACTTTTAAAAAATTGATGTCCTTGGAGGCGGTTCATGTATGACAATCAGAGACTTAGAGATGGGGAATGCTGTCTGTGTGATATGGCACGTGTTTCTCCCCCCTCCTGTCCTTCTCAGCTTAAGAAGTGGGCCGCCATTGGTCAGCTGTCCTGCAGGGATGCTTGCCAAGCTTATCGGTCTGTTACAAATCAGGCAGAGAAATTGCAGCAGGAACATCTCTCCCTTTTCTCTCTGCTCTCGCTCACCAGGATCACTCGAGGGGATTGAGGCGCTAAGAACAGCACAAATCTTCACATCCTACTTTGCCTTGCATCTACCTCTGATTTTTCTCCTCTTCTCCCCACATGCTGAAAAAAACATCCTGCTAAATGTGAAACTTTTTTTTTTTTTTAATCGTGTTTTGTTTTCTAAGCTGCATTGATGTCACATTACAGTTTGTATCCAACTGACTGCAGTTTTCGGTTCATGATCCAGTATTAGTTAATCTGGCTTTTGCATAATCCATGTCTGAAATGGCTCAAAGGTTAAATATCCCTTTGCAGTGCGTCCCCCCTCCCTCATCTAAATTCCTGTTCTTGACTGTAGTGAATTTACAGATAACATGTGAACTCAGCGTGGGTGTAGCTTTCACACAAATTTACCTAAAAGTATGATAAAAGGAGCCCTGAAATGTTTAATAAGGTTGGGCGAAGAGAGCTCTTGGGAATTTGAGTTGCATTCATGGGTCAAATTTGTTTAATGATGTATTTTCCTTTTTCATGTGGATAATTGGCCACATGAAAGAGGCTAAGATACCAATTTCACCACCGACAGCAGCCTCAGTCGCCCATAAAGCAGCCACAAGAAACGTTACATCTTGTGCTGTAGGAAGCAAAAGAAGGATGGATCTTTGTTATTACCCCTGGTTTTGTATCGAAGGACAGTGACAGATCATTATGGTCAATTGTTCTTTCAGCCAACGTACTGTGTAAAAGGCAGAGGCTGTGTTTATGCTGTAAATCCAGTGACTAATCCTTTCTCCATTTTACTTCAAACATGTAGGTTAAAGCTAACTTCATCCCAGCTGTACCTGTTGAAAGTCATTCTGAATGATACAGGAAATCCCCAAATGAAGGAGAAGTCAAGGCATGCTTATGGAGAAAACACTTGAGTACAGAAAAGTATGTGCACAGGGGTTTTCATGCAGATACTTCTTTCCAGGACTGGTCTTTATGGTGCAAGCTTAGCCCAATAGCTATTATTAAGATCTTTTTTTTATGCAACAACCCACAATATTTTAAACCCCGTGATGCACAGCCTGGGAGTTGGGACCTGACAAAAGTATCACATAGACAACATTCAAAGCAATGTTAATTGTATCTGATATTTCTTAAAAATTAACTTATTTTCTTCTGAAATACTGGACAATGTTACCTTTTTTTAGAATCTTTCAACTTTTAAACTAGAAAAAAGGACAGATGCAGTGCAGATGTCTGTCAAGCGACTGCCAGAGCTGATCAACGCCACTGTAGACAATACACATGCTGTAGCTGCGCTCAATTAAATTTCCCTTCCACTACAGTCAAGTCAAGATGGCCGCAAAGATTATAAGACTAATTCTTTATTTTCTTTTTTTTCACCTCGTATTGTGCCTAACTTTAGTGGATCATAACATATCAGGTATTAAATTTCAGATGCTCATGTTCAGCTTTTCCATGGATTTCAGTTTTGGGGCCACAGCAAAGGCCAAAATGTAGCCTGCAACCAACAATAAGGCTTCTTGTTTTTAGCCAAGACGATTACCCGAAATGCCTTTTGCTCTATGCTTTTGCTGCATAATTTTACAGCATTTACTGTCAGTAAAAACATTCAAAAAACATGTTTTCAAACAATTTTGACTTACTGAAACCACAAGAAGTCTATGAGCATACAGTCTAAAAAGTGCCAACAAAATATTAGGCTGATAACGAGATTAATGAGATTAGCTGTGGACAGACACACAAACTTCCTGGCGGACATAATGAAGCAGTCTGATTTGGGATCACAGCTGGAACAAGGGGTCATGAATTACATTGCTTCACCATAAAAGGTCACAAGTCGACCACTGGTTTTGAGAAATGGTGTGCTTCCAACTTTAATGTAGTCTTGGGAAGGCCCCTTCCTATTTCAACATGATAATGTCCCTTTATGCATAAAAATGAGGTCCATAAAGAAATTGTGTCTCCAGTTTGTTGTCAAGGAACTTAACCTGCACAAGCACCCACCATGAAAGCACCCAATACCTTTACTACTAATATAGTATTTAGTTCATGTAAATACAACAAAAAACATAGTGTACTTCATTCAACACTACATCAAAAAGTATCTACAATGACTGTCTTATATCTAACACTAGGGCAGGCGCATGCACTTTGTCGCTTAAGGCAAAAAACAATTATGCCAACCCTCTATCTGCAATGTACCAAACCAGCAAGAGACAAAGGCCAATATGTCACACACATAAAGTAAACAACATTAACAACAAACTCCAGTATGGCTTACACATGGCTCAGGGCAACGATTATGGTCTCAAAGTGTCAAAACTATGAAAGTATGCATGACTCATCATTCAGACATATTGAAAATCCACATACAAATAACGCACCAAATACAGCTTCATAAGAACTTCAGCAGAATGATGATAACACATAGCTTTTTTAGAAATAATAATAATATAATTTCAGCTCTTCACCAAACCTACACCACCGTCTCCTGCGTCAAACAGTCAAGACTTAATGCACTGCAACTGAGCTACAAGAGGGCAAAAAAGCTTACCTTTCAGGAGTGCACACGGCGTTTTTCGAGGCCAAACTGATGACCAGCTCGTTCCATTCATGACAACTTGCTTAGCTGATTTTCCATGGGCGCCAAGGATGCTTGACAGATTTTTCAGTTTGTAACTCCGTCTTTTCCAAGCGCTTACTCTCTCACACTTTCAAAAAAAGTTTACAACATAAATAAAACGTCCTTGCTTGCTGAATAAACGAGCCGAAGCCCTTTCAGACTCTCTCCATTTGTTATCATCCCACGATAATGACACACAGAATACGTTCAGTCACCGCCGTTAACTGTGCCCTTCTCTTCGCACTTACAGGTATTGTTTTATGTGAGGGTTTTTTCTGTTTGTTTTTTATTTTCCTCGAAGACAATCAAACTTGTTTTCAGCCGGCCTGTCTGCCATTGGCTGGTGACAGCTGGGGGCGGGAGGTGAGGCGGCTGCAGGTGCAGCGTGATTGACACTTGTCTCAACAATTAATTCTGCTTACAGAAAGTACTTACCTAATATCTTCAGAAAACTCTTGTGCTGCAAAAACCTTTTATTAGAATAGCGTCTTGCTCCAAGTCATGTGCTACAGCTTGTCACCTTTTCTTGAAATATAATGTATTGATCATTTATGATATTAACATTCTCCAAATATGTGTTTTTTATTTTTAAAGTGCTGCATATGAAAACAGATCTACCTATGTATTGTATGTATGTATCTAAAGGGCAGTGCTCTTTGAAATACTGTGGAGCCAAATCATGGAGTGTGAACTTTATCTTTTTAACAGATTATATGACTTTGTCTCAATACAAAAAGAAAGTTAAAAGTGGAATGATGTTAAAAAGATTTGGTTCTGTATAAAGCTGTGTTGTGTGGCTGCTGTGTTTCTCTATGGTACTGATTCATTTGATGTTATTTCTTTTCAGTAGTGATGTTTGATGGAAGATGGGTATTTATATTAATATTTTACTTGGCATCATCATTTTTAAATGTTGTATATTTTGTTGTTTACCTTAGGGAAAGATCTTTAGACAATCCCACTGTGTGTTTCTTACTCACCTGCACATGTAAACTGTTTTATATCCCTTTTCTGTTTTTTTTCCTTTATATCTAAAAATCCAAATAAGCTTAACTAAACTAGAAAGCATAGCCTAGTATGCTAGGAGCCTGCAGTTACTGCCATTGGTTACTGTGCAGTTTTACTCATGAATATTAAATACATTTTGGTAGGCAACTGCCTGGTATGCCAATATAAACACACCACTATTGCGTTGGCAGTGCATAACCCATAATAAGAGATGCAGCTTTTTATTTTATTTTTCCATTAGTCATACCCAGTGCCTTAGAAATACAGATCTTTAGATCACTGGTCTACCGGCACTGGTCCTGCCCTGCTGCAGGTGGTGGTTGTGGAGGGGGGTCAAAGCCTGTTTGCAGCCCCTCCGTGTGAAACAGCTTAAGTAAGCACCATTTCCATATTTCTGATTCTGATAATGGACTGCTTTGCCATCACCAAATTACCCCGACACCACGCTGCCAGCCAAGTGAGTGAATTAGTTAATGTCCAAAAATGGTGGTATTTCCCACTCCCCTTACTTTTAATTTGGTGTGTGTGTGTTTGTGTGTGTGTGTGTGTGTGTGCGTGCATGCGTGTGTGCGTGTGTGTTTAGGGGAGCTTGTGCTTGGAGAGAGAGTCTAATGACTTTTTCACCTCTCACACGTGCCTCGAAGACACATTTCAGTTTACATTTGCGGTATTGAATTCATAATTGCTTGTTGGCCATATAACTTCCTGTATAATGAAATGCTTTCATAATAATCAATAAAGGAAATAGAGCGGGTCCATTTAAATGTTGTGGCAATAGGAGAAACCCATCAAGCTGAACTGATGCTTTCAGTGCTGCAGTGTGTTACCACATCGGTGAGTGTAGGACGTGCAGGAAGAGAAGTGGAGTGGATTCCATTTCAAAAAAAGTCTTCACTTGGGGACCGCTATCGTTCTTTCCTGAATGATGACATGCAGGAGGCGAGCAAGGATGGATGTCTGTCTGCGGTGTTGGAACTGGTCCTGGCCCTTAGGTGCCCCCCTTGCCCAATCTCTCTAGCCAGCTCACAGTGGATTGTGCTTACTCTCATTTAGTCAGGCCTATTTGTCTTCCCCTCTAAAGCCCAACCTGCTCCAAAGATGTAATTCCATAAAAGCATGCAATCAATACAGCAGAAACTGTACTCTCATCTATCATTTTTGATATAAAAAAAGCAAATAGGGAAAATTGTGTGCGTCTGTGTGAGCACATGCATGTTTGAGTGTGTCTATGTTCAGACACAAATATGGCAAATAAGCCTGAGCAGAGCAGGTCAAAAATGCTGGCTCAATCATAAGTGCTGCTGGCACACACAGTTGCACAAGAGAGCTTCGCCCACTGGATGGCACTGTTAAGATTTTTTTTCTTCTTTTTTTTTTTTCAAAGTGGTATCAACAATCAATTCATGTGTGGTGTTCTGTGTCAAAAACGAGGAAATATTAATTTCTTTGCTCCTGGAAACCTTAACATTTCCAGGAAAGATATAAATACAATATCCACACAGACACGTACACCCACACACACGGGCCTCATTAATCTCCTCTGTAACAGGACTCTATCCTCCGGCTCCAATATTACAGTAAATGGTGATGCTTATCTGCAAGCAGTCCTGCCCTTGAAATAGGTGCTGTTCCATTCCCAGCTAATTCCATAGCCATTAAATGGCTGGCACATTTTTCACAGGTATATAAATTGCTTTAAGCTGCGGCTTACTCTCAGCACATTGAAATACAAACACGGATGTTCTCTCCTTTTTATCTCACTCTGCCCTCTGTCTCCCTAATACTTCCAACCCCCCCCCTCACCACCACCACCACCACCTTACATCCTTCTTCCCACCCCTTTGCCACCCCTCCCTTCTCCTTACAAGTGAAATGAGCATGGATTGCCTTCTAGCTTGCAGCAAGGTTGAGGTAATAGCTTATTAGCAGCCAATAAACATCAGTCATTTCCATTTAAGCTAACACTCCAATCTTGTTCATAATCACCAAGACATGGATAGGGCTGGAAATCAATGGCACATTTTAACAGGGTGTCCCCTGTGTAGTGTTTGATCTACCTGATCAAGGAAGAGAGGAGATGTTTTTTCCCTCATCTGAATTCATGCAGGTGCATTAATAAGTCCACAACAACCACAGCTACGCTTGCAGGCTACATCAATAAGACTCAAAAACAAATAGTCCAGAGTTACTGGCATTTTATTTAACTTCATCGTAACATCATTGCACTAATCTATTGGATTGTTTGGACACAATGCACATGCTGTGGAGCCTGGAAGTGTAAATCTAAACCTAAAATCTAAACCTAAATATTTTTGAACAACTTTTTTTACTGTCTGGTAAGAACTGGGCCAACATCTGAGCGCTCATGAATCCAGTGACATGTATTAAGTATGAACATGCTGGGACACATATGAAACAGGGGGTCTGAGGGGTCATAAGCATTAAACACTTAATTTCCTGCATTCGGTGCCTTTCTGCACCAATTCAAAATGAAAGCCCTCTGGTACTTTCATGTTCGTATTGGGGGGATAAATGCACCTGTTCTTACTATTAGGAGGGACATGTCCCCTGTGTACCCATGCATGAATCACGTACATGTAATGTAGTGCAGCAAAAACACTGATTGAGCAAGTGGGGGCCACTTAATCAGACTGGAATCAGACTTCTGCCAGCCAAGGCCAAGGGTGCATCCATGTGCTACTCTGACTTGGGTGTTGTTCATGTGCTTTCGATTGTAAGGTGGACACAACATGGGCACTAGGAAGAAGATGTGTTGTGTTTTATTGCTGAGAACATTTAAACAACATTTTAATAACAAAGAGCAAAAGAAACGAATCAGGTGAGTGATGAAATATGATCAGACTCATTTCTCAGAATCATAAATCATAAATCAGGCTGCTCTCATGCACTCTTTGTACATTTTTCTACATAACATTATCCAGCTTTATCCAACTTTGTATATGTATATCTCACATAATCATGAGCAAGTATTTTGCGCATAATCCCTGTATTTTGGTAGGCTTTGATCATCCGTGACCAATGCACAGGAGTAAAGAAGGATGTGGACCCAAATGGTCCTTTTAGGAAGGTTGGGGTAGTGGATGGGTCACAAAACACAGGAACATTTGATTTATTTTAATCAAAGTGCTCGCAGTGTTTCCTTTTTCCCTAAACTTCCGTAACTTTATGTTAAGGACATAATGTCATTCGTGGGGCACTAACATTTGAGTACAAACTTAGGTTTTGCCTAACTTAGGCTAACTTAGGTGTGTTATTGAATTTATTTGCACCATCTTCCTTACATTTATTCAGTGTTAACAGTGAAGTTTTGATATTCTGGTAGAGGTATTTCCACGAGTTGGCGCTGTTCAGGCAGCTGGTAGCTATTGTTTTTGAGAAAGGAGAGAGGGGGAGGAGAGGGGAGGCAGAGTCGAGATCACAGGAGTTCAAGCAGGTTGTGATGGATTGACTGAGCTGTAATGTTAATTGGACTTCGCTAAATTTATGAGGAAAACCCCGATCATGTTGGGATGTTTAATTTCTTCTCACAAACCCACGTCGCTCGCACAAAATTGTGGGATATCAGAAAAACTTTTGTGTGTGCATTTTCATAGAATGCATATGAAGAGTTTACAATACATTGCACAAATGCAGCACAAGGCTGCTGAGGTAAATAGGAGGTCTGTTACTTGTCCTTCAAAAAACAAACAAATGTTGTTCAGTGACATTCCCTTAACATTGCATTAAGCTTACATAACCTACCTACATACAAGTGTGATGCTGTTTCAGTAGATTAAAATGACTATTTCATCCTCATTTATGTCATTTTGAACATATAAACTGGTAATGCACTGAGGAGAAGTTTTGTGCTGTCAAATGTGCATGTTCTTCACGTGTCAGGGAGAAACTGACACCAAATTTTGCCAAAGTACCAAAACACAAAAGTTTTGAAAGGTTTGACACAATTACATGTATCAACTGGAAGGAACTGATACTGTGAAAAGAATCGATTCGCCCATCACTGCTAAAAAAACCACCTGAAATCAGCCTCTCCTCAAGAGAAAGTGGGTGTCGATCACACATTCACATCACACCCCTGCCCATCCAGACCTGACAGCAGGACACCTGCAGCCTCACTGATGAGGGGATGAAGTACTCCTCCCCTCCGAACTCTCGCTTCCTCTCATCCATCCATTTTATATTCTTCTCTCCCCGCGTGCCCACAGCCACAGAGCAGCTGGCCAGTTATTTGTGACCTGCCAGTCTGCGGGTGTAACAAGGTTTCGATGCAATTAAGAATACATTTCCCAGGTACCAACGCAACAAATCACAGGCTTGGGTCCCTGGAAACACACACATAAACTTTGCTTTGCTAGTCGCACAAATCAAACGGTACACAAATGGCAACATGGAATAACTACTCATTGTTAGAGAAGAAAAGGCAATTATTAATCAATCCATTTGTGTTGGGCTGAAAGGGGTTCAAACAGTCCCATTCTTTAGAGGAAAAATTTGCTGTGGTTGTGCAGCTTGGCTGGCGCAATCACCACCATTTATGTGTGTTGATTTGAAAGTAAGAAGCAAAGTGGTCAAATACATCACAGGCAGCCATTACTGCGTCAATCCGAAGAAGGAAAAACAATCCATTGTATGCGATAAATTATAAACATGCACAATGCAACATGAACTTTTTTCAATGTGTTGATTTTACAATCTCGGTGGAGGAGTGAGGCTGGCAGGAAGAATGTGTTTTTGGTCTTACAAGGAAATGGTACACTGTCATACCAGAATTACAACCTAGAGTTTTCCTGTCCAGTTCACTTTTCCACCCACTGTGTAGTAATAGGCAAACAAGCAAAGATAAAGGGTAATTTACAATTACTAGATCTTGATTTTTTTTCTGTTGTTTTGATTTTATTTGGGGAAAGTTCGACAGCTTCAGCACATTTATCATCTGTGTAAATAAATGAAACTTATTTCAAGATGCATGCATTTTATTTTGAGTATTTAAGCTCTGCATTAGTAACTTTAATAGTTTCTGTAGACATAAAAATACCTTTTAACCCTTTTCAATAACCTTGATCCCACTACTTTTAGGTCTCTTTAAAGGTGTGATAAACAAACCATGTAAAGGCTATACGGAGATGATTAGATAACAACTTTTATAGCACCATATATAAAATAATTATGTTTTTTAAATGACGATCATAAAACTGATGCCAGTAAAGAAGACAAGCTTATATTTTTCTTTTATCATAGATCATAAACAACTGAGAAGCTAAATACATATAGTTTTGCTCACTGACAATCTTATTTGAAGTTTATTGGACAACAAAGGGAAATGTTGTGAGACATGCAGAAAATCAGCAAAAAAAGGTATCAGTTTTCTCTTTTTCCTTAAAGGTCCAGTGTGTAGGATTTAGGGGGACATATTGTCAGAAATTGAATATAATATAATAAATATATATTTTCTTTAGCGCATAATTGTTTGAAAATAAGAGTGAGATTGTGTTTTTGTTTACACTGAGCCGTTGATGTCTACCTTGGAAGCTGGTCCTCTTCCATGGACCCTTGCACCGCCATGTTTCTACAGAAGCCCAGAATGGACAAACCAAACACTGGCTCCTGATAGGGTCGTTTACTTTTTTGCGTCAGCCACCGTAGTTAGCAGCCCTTTCTAATGAGAGCATCAGGAAAACAGTGATTTTTTAAGGTTAAACTGCTTATTAAGTGTTTTAAATTACTGGGACTGTTTGTTTTGGAATGGGAGTGACTAACATTCTCATCCCAAGTCATCACATGTGTTGCTTTGCAGTGGACTTCTGCATCTACATATTACGCTCTAGGTATCCTTGTGCATCTGCTATTGAAGTTCGGTGATGCTGTCTGGCTGTCTAGCAACATATAATAACACTGCAAACCGTTCTGTCTGGCCACGTTCTCAGCTGATGCCATCCAGCGGTGTATCATGTGGAAGGTGGCTTTTGGCGTCTCGATCATATGCCAACAGCATTACAAAAGTGGTGGTATTTGACAACTTCCATAAGAGAACAGGCAAGGAAAACAAGATGAAAAGCATAGGGTGACGAGACCTCTGTGGATAATTTGACTCTTACCCCTGGATCTTAAGTTATCAGAGAAATAAGTTCAGCACAGATTAGGAGGTGCTTGGCTAGCGGCCCATCTCAGACATGCCAAACAGCATTGAAGAAACACTAATATATAACATGAAACGGCTTTGTGCAGTGTTTCTAGCAGTTCAAATCAACAGATCTATTTGTCTTGGAAAGAAAGAGAACTCTACAGATAATTTGGCTCCTGCTAAAAACCTCCGAACAATAAATACCAAATAAATTCTAACCGGGGGAACTTTCAGCTGGTTGCAATCTGCAGTCCTTGCCACCAGATGTCGCTTAATCCCCCTAAATCTTACAAACTGGACCTTTGAATCAACTTTTTCTTTAAAAAGCATGCATTAAGAACTGCAGCTTAGGCAATGGCCAGGGCAGTAGAATACATCATTAAAAATGTGTGAGAAAGCAATTTTATTACAGTGATGTGGGCTGTAAAGTAAAGCCGCCTGTAATTATTTAATATGTGGCAGAAAATTTAAAAAGTACTTACAGTGTAATTCAGATTTGGGTCCCCTCTAAATACAAATTTTTCCCCCTCATTCCCTTTACTTATTCCCTTGTACCTACCTGTAAGCGCCCAGTAAACATTTTATTTGTGACCATATGCAATAAATAATTAAACTGAAATTTGAGGGCTGTAATTTGAAACATTTTATTAGCGCTCCATGCCCGTAAAATTAGTAAATTCAACACTGATAATGCGTCATACGTCTTCCACACATACCACCTCTCAGTTGTGTTTGTCTGGAGCTCATCACTTAGCATGAAAGCATATCAATATTAAATCCAGCCACTGTCAGCAGAGAGCAGTAATCACAACAAGCACTAATAATGAAGCCCAGAAAACCTTGTCAGTTTGCTGGAACATTCTATAAACATCAATACACCACCCAGCGCACGCATCATACAGATGACAGGTATTGTTAACGCAGACTGTATGTCTGCATGGTTTCAAGTGACGCTGCTGCTCATCTAGTGTCACATCATAATTTGCCGTCGGTTGATTAAACTTTCCATCATTTATGCTAATTGCAGGATGGGTGATTTCTTTTTATGCTCGGCTCTTTCCTGGTTGGCAATTTTCTGCAGTCTACTAAATCAAACTATTAAGAAAAATCATAAATTCTTTCTTTTTATTTTTGTTAAGAAAATGCACACGCAACTGCTTTCAAATTCCACAGCCTGCAGTGAAAGATCCCTCTGATTACTGATTACACATTGTGCATCATGCAATTTGAAGAAGCTCTGGTTTTAAATGTTTTATCTTTTTTTTACTGCTCCAGGGCATGAGATGTAATTTTAATTTAAAATATTTTTCATAGAATGTGAGTGGTACAGCCTTCACAATATATACTGTCATAGCATGACACACAAAAGAACACACTGATCATATGTATGGACCGGAAAGGGTTTGGAGTGCACCCCCTCTCCTTTTCAATCCCCCCGACTATTCTGAACAACACACTTATCTCTGCCTGATATAGTTTTGTACTGTATGAAGCACATAATAAGCAAGTATGCCGCATTTGTGTTTGCGTGGCTTTTTGTGTGTGCACATGTGTGTGCTTTCCTCACAATCCAGACATGGTGTGACGATGGAGGGGAGGAGGGGGGCAAGTTCGACATCTGCAAATTGAATTCTGCCCAAACGTGACAGTGATGAAGTGTTGTTCATAGCAGCCGTGATTGTCTCTATCTTCACTCCTGTCCGCGAGTATTACAGCAGGCCTGCCCGCTCCACAGGCCGCAACCCCAGCCCCAGCCAGCTCATCTATTAATGACAGTATTGGAAAATCAAATTCATACCAGATACATGTTTTATCAGCGCGAGCTGGCAGGAAAGAAGCTTGGTGTTTGCGCGCCTCCGTGCTCCTTGCTGCGTGTTTCTCTCTCCTTGTGTTTCTCCTTGTAAGATCAGGTGTCCTTAGCCCTCAGGCTGGCTTTTAATAATAGGATAAGGTGCAGAAAATTGATCTGGCTTCACAGGCGCAAGCTTTTAGGATTATGTCAATAATAAAACAAAGTTTGGCCTTTCCCTATCCTGCATTTCTCTTCAGGCGAGCAGAGGACCTCTGTGCTGCACTATGACTCTCTTTGTGGCTTATACCTTTCAAAAGAAGAAGAAAGGGGAGGGGGAGGAGGACAGAGGGAGGGAAGGAG
The DNA here is from genome assembly GCF_008729295.1 of Plectropomus leopardus. Taxonomy (NCBI): domain Eukaryota; kingdom Metazoa; phylum Chordata; class Actinopteri; order Perciformes; family Serranidae; genus Plectropomus; species Plectropomus leopardus. The sequence goes on from NC_056471.1 coordinate 10,598,074, forward strand.
GAGAAGGTGTGGTTACCTGGGGAGATGAAAGAATTTAGAGAGAAACCGAGGCGCAGGTATCTCAGCGGAGCTAGCGTTCACCTACAGAGTGTAAAAGAGCATCGGGGAGGCAGAGTAACTTAAGGGGAAAGAAGTCAAAAGTAAAGAGGGATGGAGGTCATGTCCTGGAGAGAGGAGTGAAATACGAGCCCACAATAGAGGTCGTGTTGAATAAAGAGGCGATTGATCACATGGAGAAGGTAAGAGAAACATGGTTAGCAGCTTACATATGTTCAACAGCAGTGCTGGATGCCCTCCAGGTGTGCTGGAAATAGTGCAGCAGAGGAAGGATTTCAATAGCTGCTCTTCAAACAAACACTTGAAAAGGTAAAGTGGAAAAATATGGCTCCCCATATCCAGTTCCTTGGAAATCAATGCTCTCTGAAGTTTGGGTAACAACAAATAGTATACAGTCTCCTATAAAAGCATATGGGAGATCCTTTTCTCTGCTGCTTTTCTTGTTCTGTGGGTGTTTTTTTCTCCTTTTGGTATTCTGGACACAGAAGCACTCAGGCCCAAGCTTCCTCCTGTGATATGTGCTGTACTGCTCCCGCTTCTCTTTTCCTCTGCGCCTCCACATCTCACTAAATGGCAGGCGAACACAGACAAGACTCAGCTGGTTGACTGACTCCTTCAGTTCACACCAACAATGGCTGGCGGTGGGAGACAGGGCTGCTTCGATGGATATAGCCCCCCATAAACTAGAATCATTTCTCTCCTCCTCTCTCTCCCTCTCTCCATGCGTCTGTTCCTTTTTCTATCTTAGCAGAGAGTGCCGCCGCTGTCACAGTCTGAGTGATGTAAGGGTGAACTTGCACTGACCTCTCTTCTGGTAATAAGGATGGAGTGACAGAGCCTTCATCACGACACAACCCGACAGTGAGCGAAAGGGAGACAGACTGTATGTGTGTGTTTGTGTGTGTATTGGGAGTGTACGCAGCTATCTTAAAAATGGGTGGCAGCAGCAGTCCCTACATCATAGTTTATGAAGGTTAAGCAAAAATGTCTCTAAATTTCATCATTCTCAGCAAAAGCGCGAGAGGACAAAACAAAGAGAAATAAACCTCTCAGCCGCTGGGAACTTCTGAGGTTTAGGGGGAAAAGTCACACCAAAAGCAACAAGCATCTTGGGTATTTCTTGATGACTATAGTTGCCATGGTGAAGTCCAGCCATGTCCATTCTGTGTCTTCGTTTGACATTAGAGCAGTCGGCGCTCTGGGAGCTGCTTAACATTAACAGAAGGCCCTCGACTTCGCCACTCTGCTTTTCACCTTAATATGACTGAAGAGTGTTCTGCTGTTTATTGAAATGCACAGAACAAATATAGAGTGTACAAACCAGGCAGAGGGGCAGACAAAGCATAAGGGTACTTTAGGTCAACAATGGGAAACATTTTCATGCCTTTGCATGTCCCCTCTCAAGGCTTCTGGCCCTTGAGTCATTAGAGTGAAATAAGTGAGCACACCAGAAACAGCACTTTCTCTGATTACTAGCAAGCATGACTAACTCTGCACACTAAACCATATCCTTACACGACATCTCTGCTGAATAATGGAGAGAAAGAAATAGTTGGAGATTTTGAAAAATAACTATTTAATGTGAAGCTGGAGCTACTTTAGACAGTGCCAGGCAAAAGCAGGTTTCCCTGGGTCAATTTTCCAACCCACTTTAGATGACACTACCAGTTTTGTAGTCATGATTAACCAAATTAAGACCAAGTCATTACCAAGACGAGAGTGTATCAAGGTCGACACAAGGCCAAGACTTTAAGGGTTTGAGGCCAAGTCAAGGCGGCAGACAAAAATAAACCAACACCAAAGAGCTAAAATCAACATCATTACTCAACATACCTTTTTTGCACAGGCAGTTTAGTGATATCCCTAGAGCTGTGGTCTTGACTGGTAATAAAAATCAGAGTCCATTTTGTCTGAGACAAAGACAAGACTGGGTAAAAATGCTTTTGAGTCCAAGACAAGGTTGAAACCTTCAAAAAGTGGTCTTGAGACCAGCCTCAAGACCAAGATTAATCTTGAAAACTACAACACTGGGCCCACTTCCGCATGGCGAAAGCAGGCTGCCAGGCATCAAGGCCTACTGCTGTGGCACAAAGGGGCTGAGGCCAGTCGGGTGCTGGCTCAAAGAGGTGTCTTCTCGCTGGGCGGCCTGTGCACAGCTTGATTTCATCAATGTTTCGAACATCATCCTTGCAAAAATACACTGAAAGACTCTGCCCTTCTCCTTAGAGACAAGTTGGTGTGTTTCAATGCCCCTCTGCATTTATGATCTCACTGAATGGTCATACTTTTATATTTTCAACTATTTGATCAAATCCACATTTAAGCTAACAGGGATCAAAACCAGACACCACAGACCTAGCTTCATCTTCTACAGTTTGGCTGAGGAAACTAGTAAAATTTTTGCTGCACGTCAGCACACCGAGTGTCAGGATCCCACCGTTTTCCCATATCTTCCTACTAATGTGTTACATCTTACTGCTTAAATGTTTAGTTTTTCTGTTTGGCGGCTTGTGAAAACCTAGTTATAGATGTTATTTAGCATGTTAGTAGTGCATCCTGATACAAACCAGCTTTTAGGTATTGTTGTGTTGTGCGCGAGAAGAAATGTGCTCTGTCTCTGTCGGCAGTAACCTGCCATCAATTAAATCTAAAAACCTACCAATAACAGGTGGACTGGAAGACTGGAAGAAGGAGTTACATTCACAGTTTAACAGTGAACGGGAAAAACAAAATAAAAGGACTGGAATTAATTTGTGAATGAAAAATGTGTGTCTGTTAGAGAAGAGAGTCTGAGACCAGCAAAGTGGTGAAAATGACTGTTGTACTCATGTGAACACCCACTGACTGAAAATGTTCAGCTACTCCTTTAAGACCATATGACAGAGAAGGTGACAGCTACAAGAAGGACGTAGCTGATGACAGGTCCACATCTCTATTAGCAGAGCTGTGCTTGCTGTAATGACTTTGTCCTGACTTGTCCCTCTCCTAACTCTTGTTCCAGTGAAAAGAGCCTGAATGGCACACACACACATGCACAGCCATAATCACAAACACTCTCTTCCTCCTGCATGGCAGGACATCATGAAAGCTTTTATTGCACACTCCCACTGGTCAGCAGTAAAGAGAGTGAATGAGTGGGACTGACCTTTTCAGATATACTAAATACCTGAGGCTTGCTTATATGCACATGCCCTTATTTTTTTGTGTGTGTGTGTGTGTGTGTGTCTGTGTCTGTGTGTGTGCGTGAGAAGGAGAATGAGAGAAAAGTAAAGAGAGAAAGAGAGATTTCACCAGTGGTGCATCTATCAGCACCAATACGCATCAAGCCAAAAGCAGCCGAGTTCCTGATGTCATGGGTGACCTTTACAAGATCCGACCTGCCACTTTAGTTAGAGATCAGTCCAGGAAGAGGCACAGTCACACACACACCTCTATCACACTTTACCACCATCCCTCCATTCTCTATATATCCACACTGTAAAATCTGACAAGTTGATCCCACTCGAAATAATCTTGGAAACCGACTACCTTGAAAAAGAAAGGTAATATTTTTGCCTTTTGCCTTTTGCAAGGCAATCTTTAAATCTGAATTTAGTTGTATTTACCTAATTTTGTGGAGTTGTTGCAACTTAAAAATGACAAGTTGGATTAACTTGTAATTAGCAATTTAACGTTAAACTAAGTCAGTCTGACTCAACTTGATCATGACAAATAGGATTTAGCCAACGATGAGTTAGGAGATCTGCAATATGTGTTTTCTTAACATGTGTAAGAAATTACAAACGTAATTGACTAGTTTGCAACCAGCAGAATACAGATATTTAGCACAGTAAACATAGTTAACTGTACTTGCTACAACTTAGAAAGATTGATTTAATTTAATTTATCATTTTTAAGGTGCAACAACTCCACAAAAATAAGTAAATATAGCTAAATTTTTAGTAAACTTAACAATCAGGTATTAAGTAAACACAAATTAAGAAAAATAATTATATTTACTTACAGTTTTTAAGGCAAATGGTTTCCTGGATTTTAAAGTAAAATCAACTTGTCAGATTTTACGGTGCATGAATGCCCCACCTGTTAGTGTGTATGTCCCTGATCATGTGTGTGTTTGTTTCAGAGCAAAACTACTCTAGGGAGCTTTTTGACAAATATAAAAAGAGACCTGTAAGAGCAGCTGGAAGTCCACTTCAAGATTTTGCAGCATTAACAAAAGATCTACTTGAGGATAACTGCAAAAAGACATCAATGTTAGAACATTTAGGGCTCCTTCCTTCACATCTGTACCAAATGATTGTATGTCGACTTGAAGAAAAGTATCTGAATTCATACACTTGTGCTCAAGAACCGGTCGGAATAAAAATACTGTCAAGAGTGGATAAATTGTATGCTTCTGCTTTTGCCTTAAATGCAGGTGGTACACTTGCTTTCATCCAACAAACCTCTTCACACACAACAGCGAAGCGGCTACAGAGGCGCACTGCCTTGAGGTATCTTCCTGGGAGCTTTCTGTGATGCTGCTACAAGATATAAGTTGGGTCTGTTGTGTTGACGAGAGAGTATATGGTATATCTGCAACAAGTCCACCGACACTACATAGCCTACGGGGGGATAAGAGAGTGGAGATGAAAAGAGGCGGAAATCAGAGGGAGGAACAAACTTGCAAGTTTTCTTCCTCCTGAAAATAGCATGTGTCGAGTGAGTGACGCAGTGGCCTTTTGAGATGAGGATACATCCCCCCTGAGAGCGCGAGGGAGGCAGGGAGGGAGCTGCGGGAGGATCAGAGGAGGATGCAGCTGTGCTCTGCAGCCTAGCTTGTTGACAGGTCATTGCCTCTGCCGACTCAGAGTTGCACGTTGTTTCATCCCCATTTAAGCCTAATCACAAACATCCTGACAGCCCCGATTTCATTTTCCTCATTTTTGAAAAATCTTGTTAGAGAAACAAAGCCGGAATTTCATTTTATCTTCCTCTCTTTTCATATGCTGAGCCTGAAACAGCAAAGATGCAAAATCCTATTAGAATCGCTGCAGCCAACAAACTTGTAAAGAGCCATGAAAGCAAGAGACCTCGTTAATGATGCGAGATTGCAGTACTATTTAATCATAATGATGAGAGATTCTTAAAAAAACAACGGTTTTCTTGGGACATGATGGTAATTACAGCCTGTGTTAGAAATCTACAAAGGCATATTAAAGTGTTAACATGATCCCCTCTGTCGTTAAGATGTTCTAAAGAAAAGCTCCCCTGTGGTCTTTTCTGTGCATTGTAATAGACAGCCATAATCCTATGATCTATATGCAGTTGTATAGATCACTATTACAAGTGATCTACTGATGAGACTCTACTATTGTGTCCCAAGGGCAAATTTATTTGGCATCTCCCACCAGCACTCATCACTTAACCAACCACAATAAAGCACGTTATCATCCAAGGACCATATCTCTCCTCCTCCCTCTCACAGTCATTAGCATAAGCTATGCACAGCAGTGTTTACCGCATATGACATCAGCTGTGATAGCAGTGAAATTGATTGCTATTTCAAGCTCTGTTGTGAGTTCCTGTGGGTAATTTGTGTGACTTTCCAGCAGCTGATTTTGATGAAGTGGTTTCTGTCTGGACCCGGGGACGACAGCTGCAGAATGTAGAATAGCTAACTGGTGACCTGTGAGTGATACACTGCCTCGCATCTATACTGTAGAGTGCATAGTTCTGGGAACCAGCTCCTAATTAATGTGTGGGGGTATCAAAGACTAACCAATCCCAGGATCCGTTTGTCTAGTTACTGACTTTAAAGGAGACATTGCAATCACATCATTATATTTATAATGATCACATAGAGGGATGTATACCCGAATCAGAATATGTCATTAAGGAAAGCACAATAGTGCGGAGGAGACTGATATTAATTCTACCCAAAGATGCTTGTTACTATTCAAGGGGAAAAATTATGATTACCATGTTAGTGTGTCAGCCATTATGTTTCTTCAAATAGATTCATATCATTTTGGATTCCTAAAAGATAAAACTGCCCATTCTGTTTGTAAACATTAGGACCATGCTGCTTCATCCCACCATATGCATTTGTTGACATCACAGTAACAGCATCCCGGAGTGTTAACAGCTGACAGAGAAGGATGCCTAAAACTTCATAAATAGACATGGACGGTCACTGGCAAAGCTGCACCATGTGATGAGTTGGGATGAGAACGTGAGAATATCTAGGCCCTTAGCTGCTAAATGCTGCACTATGTATTAGCGAGATGCTAAATATGTGTGTCTGCTGTACGGTGCTCAGCAGATCTCGTACACTGGATTTATCTGTGCTTTTTCACTGAAAATCGCTGCCTGCTTAAAATGAGGATACTAAACCAAAATTGTAAAATTGTGGGGCATTATAGCGAATAGCTTAAAGATGCTGAAATTCCCCAGAGGAACTACAATATTGGGTTAAAATCCTCTGCTGGTTTGTCACTACGAGCAACACCCTTCTATTACATACATTGAATCTATTGTTCATATAAAAATATTGACCATTGGAAGTTTAACTTTTGGTTTTGTGCAAATACAGAAATTAATATCTTCAAACTGAACTGACTGAAATTTTTACGCATAGTGTGTCACAGCAATGAAAGAAGTCACACTCCAATCTTTAGAGCTTATTCAAACATTTATTCTCACGTTCTCATCCCAACTCATCACATGGTGCAGCTTTGCCAGTGACCGTCCATGTCTATTTATGAAGTTTTAGGCATCCTTCTCTGTCAGCTGTTAACACTCCGGGATGCTGTTACTGCTAAAAACTGATATTTGAACACAATCATGTGAAAAAGTGCAGGGTTGGTTTAAAGGGTGGCTTTTAAATCCAGCTCAACCAAGAGATTTATTAAAAATTCCACATAATAGCACCTGGGAATAGCCAGTGCTGCAGCAACTACCTTAAATATTTTATCAACCATAAAAGTCAGTCAGCTGGTGTCTGGTAATGTGTGTGCCCAAAGTATTGATCATAAAAAAAACACATCAGATGAAAACAAAACTGAAACTAAACTTTTAAGGCCTTTTCTCATCATGTGCCAGTGTTTTTTAAATAGTGTTTTCTATAGTAAAGCTAAGAAATATTTAATAAACAGTGGTTTACATGTCAAAAGAATATAGGCTAACACTGGCAAATCCCCAGTGTGTCAAGCTGCGCTGTTAACTTTAACTCTATGCAAATGAGCTGACAGGAAGTGAATTTGCAAACAAAATAAAATATTAAGTAGTCGCAACAAGCAATTTATGTAAGCTTATTTTAGCATTTTACAATAATCTTACACCTCAATGACAGAACTCATCTGCTTAAAGGTGCCTGGCATGTTGCAGTTTGCCTACTTGTCATGTTGTTTGGTAGACTGTGTGACCCATGTTGGTCTGACACACTTTGTCGCCTCTTAAAAACTGTTATATGAAGTTTAGATGGTTGAGCATTAATCATTTAGGGAAATATCCCTCCCTTCCTGTGTGTGTCTTTGCCCAGGGTGCTGTTAGACCTCATTTTTTGGGGGGTAAGTAAATAAGTAAATAAATAAATAAAGTGAAGCTTATTCTTGAGGAAACAAAATCCGCACTGATCTGTACCCAGGACAAGGCAAAGAGAGGACTGACGCCATTGAGGAGCAGAGCACGACTGGCCATCTAAAGGACTGGGAGTTTTCCCCAATGAGTCCGACAGCACCAAAAAAAAATCTGTTTGGTAGTCTCGCCATAGAATGTGTGTGTATCTTTCTTAACTTTTCCACATTCTAACTTTCAGACTGCTATGCACATGAAATGACCAAGATGGTCTGACAAATAATGCTGCCTTCAAAGTGCTGTGTGTTACTTATGTAGGGGAGACCGGGGACAGTTGAGACAGTTTTTACATTTCTGTCTGTATCTTGGAGCTCTTTTGAACCAGTGCACTCAAAATGTTATTCAAACTAAGTTCATATGTCTGTTATTAAATGGTGGTACTGCTTTTCTGTAATATTAATATAAAATGCATCGTTTAGACTAAAACAGAAGGAGTGAAATGTTACAATTCAGCCCGTAGTTATGGTTAGTTGTCACATAGCCAGGGGTAAAATGTAAAAAACATTGTGAAATAAGAATTATAACAAAAACTTAAGATATTGGAAAACTTTTTATTCAACACTTAAATGACTTGTGTATTTGTGTGGGTGCATGTTATAGAAAGTGTATAAAGATATACAACACACCTCTACTTTCCTCTCACCAGACTAAAATGTCCTGGATATGGCCGCTGCCATCTTGTGGTGGTGATATCCATTTGACCGAGTCTATGCTGCCCATACAACTGTCCCACCAAAGATGACAAAATAAAAAGTCTTTGGGTAAAATTTATTTGATGTGTTAGTTTGACTTATGTCCTACCCACTAACATGGAGCAGGGTTCGTGTTCTATACTGCAGCCAGCCACCAAGCGGCAACTAATATGTTTGACTTCGCTTCTGGGGAGCTGTTATGTCATCCATCTTTACATATAGTCTATGGCGAATGTTCACAAGCTAATTATATAAAAATTTTGCATGGATTAGGCTGTGACATTTTCTCACATTAACCCAAACTTTTGTAGCCATGAACTAGCTTACCCTACCGCTAAAAACTAAACATTAGCAGCAACAACCTGCAGAAAAGATAGCTTTGTGGACACACAATGAATGCAAGTTAAGTTTAAATTTAACTACAAAGCAAAAATGATTGATATTTAAAGAAAAAAATTACTTAATTACCTGAAAATAAGTTTTTTTTTACATAAATGTGTCGAAGCATTTGCAGAGTGAGTTAGATAATTTGTAGCTTGTTCCTGGTTGGGGAAAGGGAAAGTCTCCCCTTCTCGATATGAGTGTCTTGCCAAAAACTAATGGTGTTTTTTTTCAATTATATTTTAAAATACATATGAAGTATTCTCAAAGACTTATTAAAAAATCAAGCACAGGGGGAGCAATATTAGCAGTCATTTGAAGTCACATTGTCTGGCCACCTTATAAATCTAAGTCCAATATTCACTTGGGAAATATCTGGCTCTTTAACTGCTAAATGCTCCACTGTGTTCAGAAGCTAGTCGCTAACTTTGTCTGTCAGCCATTTGGTGCTGAGCAGGTTTATTAGATTTATTAGAGCTTTTCACAGAAAACAGCTGCCTGCTGCTGGTGGAAATGACGCTGATGAGAGGGGTGAGAGTGAATCAAAACAGTAAAGCTGCTGGCCATAAAACTAAACAAAAAAAGTTATTAGGAGTTGAAATGCTCCATATGCTGAGGGGAACCTCAGAGGCAGTGATAATTATCTGTGGATCCATCAACGTGAGGCGTCTCCTTTCACACACACACACACACACACACACCCACACACAATTACGTGATCGTATAAAAATATTGATTAGAGCAGCTTTACAAAAGGAGAGAAAAAAATGTTATGTCTCCAGTAATACTTTGTTGTTTATATGTCAATATTGTGAGAATTGGGTTGGTGATTGAACTGAATTTGCAATCCCTGAAAGCACTGTTGAGTAGAAATTGCCCTCATAGAATATATTTTGTATTCTGGGCTTTTTATATTTGCAATAACCATGGTTCATATATTGTTTGCAATGCACTTATTGTTGTGACTAAACTGGACAGTTTATCGTTTTTCAACTAGCTTTGTTTCATAACAATGTGGATAGTATGTATAAATGTACTATGGTAAGCTAACCTTCATCTTAGCTCAAATCTGCTGGATGACATGTATTGTGTCATCCTGCAGATTGTCACTGCTCTTGGGCTGTTACAAAAGATTCTAATTTAGCATTTTCATTTGCCCGCCACCAAATATAAACCATGATTCTATTTTGTTTTCAGAAACATATTTAAGCTCAATGGTCACCTGTAAATTCAAGTTTATCTTCTGGAAAACTGGCCAAACTGGCATAATGTCACCCACCAGCAGGAGTGGTTATTGGCACAGTGTGGTGCAATGCATTCTGGTAGTTGTAGTTGCTTTACCTCTTGCTCAAAAGCAAATGCCACATACTGTATGTTTTTTTTCTGTTTCTCTGGCCATGTAGCACCAATATCAATAAAATTTGCATCTTGCTATTCTTTCCAGCATTTAAATACTTGTTGTTTCATTTTGCCCTCACTGACCCATAAGAGTCACTAGAAGCAGGAATAAGGACATGATCCCTGACTGGCTGCCCACCACAAAACACTGTCATTTGTGATTGATGGGGCACCAAGTTGGAAACATTTGCTTTTTTTCCTGAAAAATATAAATTCAAATTTAATTTTAAGTAATGCCTTTTAAGCCTGAGTGGTCAAAACATGTTGACATTTTTAATGATTTAGCCATTACAATAATGCAATTCCTTCTCATTTTCCACATTTTTGGAGTTCTTTAGATTTCCTTCTTATTTATTCTGTTTTTTTCCCGTTTTCCATGAGCACCCAACACAAGTTCTTGACCTACATTTTATTATACACAACAACCAGTCTCTCTCTGTCTTAATTCTAAGTAAATTTGGAAACTGAAACTGGTGTCACAGTATTGTAAACACAAATAAAACCATATAGAACCACCCTCAGATAGATGCTGGGGGTTATGCTGCTTTCTGTCGGTTTGGATAACATCATATAGCCCTCAAGGGTGTAAAGAGTGTGGTTTACATGGCTGCGTTACAGATAATGTTTTTTAGACACCAAATTCCAGCTGTAGGATTCATTAAGTACCCCAACATAGTGCTGTAGGTGTAAATATCACCATACGCTCGTATTTCAATGAGGTGATTTCACATGCAGGTGCATAGATTTAGCCTGATTTAAAATATATGCTTGAACCTCTCGCACACTTCCCATCACTGAGTAGATCAGAGTGTTGCATCGTATATGTCTCTTGATCAATCCTGCAAGCTGCGTAACGGTGTTGTCAGTATTGTATATGTTAGCATTTACGTATATATGTATGTGGAGATTCATGAGGGCATGCATGAATGTATGTGTGCGGGCAAAGATCCATATGCGCACATGCATGCGGCCATGCGGGCCTAGGAGCGGGTAATTACTGCACTGTGGTGAAACATCATTATTCACTCATCTGCCCACTAGCACCATCTGTCCTGCTGAGCACCACCTCATACACAATCAGCACTACACCAAGGACAACTCCACCCACACACACACCATCCATCTCCTCGAGCACTGGCTTACAGGACACCGCTCATCACTTCACCTTTCTCTCCATCTATCCTCTATCACTCTCCCATCCACTCTTTTTTTCCCGCCGTATACCGTCTATTCCCGTACACCCAACGCTAGTGGGTTACTCTGTTGCTCATTAAGTAATTGAATTCTGGACTATTCTTGCAGAGTTGCATGTATCACTCTGATGTATCAAGAGCTAAAGCCATATTTCAAGTTTGCAGTTTTACCTTTTAGCGTACATTAGTCCAGATGAGATCATGTCAGCTTGTAAATTGGCAATGATGCACCCCAGCAGGTTGACTGTGAATAACTTAGAAAATATGTGGTTAAAACGGTAAGAAAAAAAAAAGCAGTGATAAAAACAGACAGGAGCAGCACAGTTGGTTAAGACAAATTGAGAACTTTGACTTTGGTAGCAAAGTGGGCAGAAAGAGGAAAACCACAACTCAAACTCTGCAGGATACTCTTGCATGTATTGAAAATTTGCAGGCTGCAATTAAAACTGCTAGATGACTAAATCTATCCTAATGATGTGCCTTATTATGAGTGTCCATTACTCTCCACTTGCTCCCCATGCTCTGGAGGAAAAAAGGAACTTTAATAGCAATTTGCAGTAATGCACCATGCCATAATTCTGACTCTGTCTGCTGGCTGCATCGATGGCTGGGTGTAATTGCTGTTTTACTCATAGCTGATGGATTAGAACATAAAGTAACAAGAGAGGAACAATCATGTCAAGGAGATGGATGGATGGGCTCATAGGAGTGAGTTTTGTGTGTGTGTGTGTGTGTGTGTGTGTGTGTGTGTGTGTGTGTGTGTGTGCGTGTGTGTGTGTGTGTTTGTGTGTGTAGGGGTCTGGTAGGGGGTTGGATAGATAAAGGCATCAGGCTGCAGATTTGGATTGCTTCTGGGAATTTATCCCATTTCCCGATGTTCTTCACCCCAGTGTCATTCTAATGTACAATGTGAACAAACACACACACACACACACACACACACACACACACACACACAAACACATACCCAAAGAACCCCTTCAACATAAAACGTCCTAACTCAAACACATTTTATAATTTTCCAATTAATCTAGTCATTTTTCAAAGCCACTGTGGTCAGATAGATCAAGGAGATGACATTTTTCTAAAGTGCGCTTCATAGGTATTCAAGTGTCTCCCCCTCTTCCATCTCAAAGCCTTGAACTAAAGGCTAGTCTGCAGCAGAGCTTTTAAGTTTCTTCCCTGTCAAATAAATTTGATTACCAAGGCCTCCCTGCTTTGCTGTTTCCCCGAGGTCAGACTCGAAAAAAAGCGTTGAGGAAAAAAAAGTCAATGCAGTCATAAAATGCCACGCATTCAAGCATCAAGGCCTCATAAGCCGCAATATTCAGTATTTTTCAGAAAATTCTAGCTGCGCAAAGCATTGATAATAAGACAGCTATGCAGAGGCTAGTCATTCATCACTGCCATAGATTATAAAACACTGTAGCAGTTCTGGAAGAAAAGACCCTGAAGCCTTAAAGAACATCACAGTGACTCAATTATTATCTTCTTTTTCAATAAGCTTTAAATATTCTGCCTTAAAAGTATGCAGCGCTGTATCAGATTTCATCACGGTGCAGGTAATTTCTTCTTGCAAAGTCTAGCTGAATCCACAGGTTGTCTGGGCCAAGTCTGGACTGACATCCAGTCTGTCGATCCCCACTTTGTCCCGACGCACCCAGAAGATTAATGCTGCTTTAAAATCTACAGCTAGGTAAATAAATAAGAGGCCAGGGTAAATTAAAACTCTGATGCAATTACACCACCACTTCCAGTTAACCCCCTGGCAATTAACAAGCTGTCAGCTGGGATGGATAGGAGTGCGCATGGCAGCGCAGGACTGTGTGTTTGCGAGCCCGTGCGCATGTTTATGTGAGTGTGTGTGTATCCAGCTGGCCATATAACACCCCGCTGCTGATGCAAACTCAATACACTTAATTAAACGGCACAGAAACTCTATCAGCATACTGAGAGGAGGCAGCGGGATGCCGCCACAAGTGAAAAGTCGCTCTTTCTGGAAAGGTCAAAGTTCATGAGTTTAAATGTTTTGATACATACACCTTGGGTGAGACAAACTCATGGTTTGGAATGACAAGAGAAAAGATTGAATGGAATTGAGACAGAAACAATCATGAGTGCAGATTCAACTCGAGCCAAGGATGAGTTAGAATCATACAATAGTGCTGATGCTCCAGCAATAGTCTTTTGTAATACATCAAAGGCTGCAGCTATTTGGCTAGAGATAGGGAGAGAATGAGAAAAAAGAGTGAAATAAAGAGGGGGGGCAAGGTCTTGGCTTGGTTTCAGACACCCTGCAGTTTGTGTGTGTGTGTGTGTGTGTGTGTGTGTATGGTGTGTGTGTGTGCGTGCATTGTGCGTGTACAGTCATCCCTCGGGCCTAGCTTTAAGGAGCCATTAAAAGCCAGATACGAGCCAGGCTGACCTCCTTGCACTCCTAACGATTTTTGATGCCAGTGGAAAAAAGCAAAACATATCATCCCCCCTCACAGCCATATTGCTATCATAGCACTTTAATGAAAAAGAATGCAGGGTACTGTCCCAGAGGTCCCAGACAGATAGAAAGGTTAGAGTCTAGAGTTTAGGGGGAATTAGAGGAAGGGGGAGGCTCACAGGACATGGATGATGACATAGGACAACATCAGCTTCCTTAGGGAAGTCCTAGACAATATTTGACCTCCTCGGGCCAATGTTAAACACTGTCCAAACCAATGTCAAATGCCATTCGACACACATGCACGCACTGAGTGTATGTGCACATATACAATCAATCTTGAGCCATGCGGGGAGCAGCAGATCAATCGCGAATCAAGAGCAAGCACAAGCTATTTGCAAAAGTCTCTCCTGCAAGGAAGGTAGGCAAACACAAAAAGTACGTTCTTTGTAATGTGCATGCAGATGTACAAAAGTGCACACACACACATACACACACACTCTGAACCCAGTCTCCTGTCCAATCAACGCAAAGCTAATTACTGTGTTTCAGTGGTGTTATTCCAGCGTGGAAGTCGCTCGCCTGTTGATGGCGTCTAGGCTTAAATTACTGCTTTAATTACTGATGCTAATGTTTTCCCTGCTATTAAACATTTATGCAAAGTGGCATCCGGAGATGTTCAATCCTTATCTTCACAGATCCCAAGAGGCCTGCGGGGCTGGAGGGGAGTGGTGAGGAGGCCAGGGACTGAGGTGGGGAAAGTGCCGTCGCTGCAGTTCCAGCCGCTCCTCAATGGTAGTTCGTTGTAAAACACCGGCGCTGGCCTTTGGCTTCAGGCCCAGGGAGAGAAACATGACTTTACTGCTGCTGGAAGAAGTGTGCACCCTCACAAGCATATATATGCTTGCAGCAGTCCTGAGGGAATTAGACACACAGGGTGGGAGAGCAGAGAGGTTCTGTGGGGTTTTGGCTTCAGCTGAAGGCAGCAAGATAAAGGGCAGGAAGAAAACGTGAGGTGGGAGGTGGACAAGGAAGAGGAAGTAAAAAAAGTACTTACTGTATATTATGGTAGGAGGAAGAAGTTGTGTGAGCTGGACTGAGAGAAAAGGAAAAATGAAGAGAGGGAAAAAAAAGCACAAAGATAGTCAGAGAAACAAAAACATAATTACAGTAAGCCTGCTAATAGCAAAGTTAATGCTAATCAGAGTTTTACAGACAACTTATCTTGTCCATAGGTCTTCCATAGTGATACTCTGGCTAAATCAATAACTCTGGGGTTCAATTACTCTCCCCCACTGTTCACTTTATTCATCCCCTTCTCTCTGTCTCTGCATAAGGAATGAATGGAGACAATTAATTTGTCAGGGTGACATTGTAGCTCAGTGAGAACACCAAGCAAACTGTCCTCGTGGAGTGCTGTGGCAAGTTTGACAAACTTGATAAATGCAAGCGGACACTGCAATTCTCTAGATATCCTAAAACATAGTTTGCAATGTATTTATTTCTTCCTTCCTGTGAAACCAGAAAACAGCCGATGTTGTCTTGATGTGAATAAAATATGAGAACTCCCCTAGACACAAACTACTTGCAAGGATAGCTGTACAAGAGTTGACATAAACCACTAAAAGCAACAAAATGCACTGAATTCACCAGTGTCCTCACAATAACCTCTCAGTGGTTTCATTTTATTTGGATCAATCTCAGAGAGAATTCACTTGTTTTTTCCCCCAAAGTTCATGTCTGTGGTGTCTATGGTCCGTGAGGTATTTGTTTATGATGCAGATATCTCTTTGCTTTCAAGTGTGTGTGTGTGTACTGCACAGTAAATTGATCCATAGGGATGGTTTTGTCGGTCGGTGGGTACATCACTGAAATATCTAAAATATGCTATGAA
This sequence comes from Plectropomus leopardus, assembly GCF_008729295.1. Lineage (NCBI taxonomy): Eukaryota > Metazoa > Chordata > Actinopteri > Perciformes > Serranidae > Plectropomus > Plectropomus leopardus. Next base: position 10,613,740 of record NC_056471.1, read on the forward strand.
ATTGCACAGACATGCATGCCCCCTGATGATTATCAATAACTTGTAATCTTCCATCCCTAAACTTTTCATCTAGTGCCATCATCAGGTTAAAATCTTCATTTGTCCAATACTTTTTACTTTTGACCACTTACCTGCAAAACTAATAACATTCACACCAGCCTTAAGGTTTACTTTACTAAAGTTTACGACACTGCACACTTTACAGCAGTGATTGTAGCCTACAGCTTTAGCGTTTAGTGCTAATTAGTAATGTTAGCATGCTAAAAAGCTAAACTAAAATGGTAAACATTACACATGTTTACATTATCACTAAACATATTAGCATGTTGACTGTTAAGTACTGGTCTGACTAATCTCCCACAAAACTGTGAGCATGGCTACAGACTCTGACGATTTGACGTGATGCATACAAAGTTGATCAACCATAAAAACCGTGAGGAAACTGTAGCCTACAACATCAGAAATCATCCTCCTGCTGCCTTTATATCTACCAACAGACCAACAGAAATATTTAAGATTTCAAGGCCTAAGATCTTCTTTAAATTCAAAATGCATATCTTCTCTCAGGTGTCTTCCCACAGGCCCTGAAAATTGCAGTCATTCAACCTCGCCTACAGGCCCATATCAAACCTTGCCCTTTTAAGTAAAATTACTGAAAAAGCTGTTTTTCTAAAAAGCTTCTTTGCATTAAACTGTTTTGATGTCTTTCAGTAAGGTTTTCAACCACACCACATTACTGAGATTGTTTAATGGCATCCACTTAAACGCTGATAGTATTACTGGACTCAGTTCTGCATTGGACACAGTCATCCACAAAATATAACTAGACAGTCTGGAAAATTGGGTGAGATATTCTGGCAAAGTCCTTAACTGGTTTGAATCCTATAGGCTACTTTGTATCTATATTTACATCTGAGCAGGCAAATTGTCATTTGGTGTTCCCCAAAGCTTTATTCTGGGACTTCATTTGTTTAACATCTACATGCTTTTACTGTCTCAGATTATGGAAAATAACACAATATGGTAACATAAATTATGCAGATGAGAAAAAAAAATGGGTAGCCACATCACTACAGGGCTATGGTGCAATACAAGCACTGATTAAGTGCAGTGAAGAAATCAATGTTTGGATGTGCTAGAATTTTCTTTAATTAAACAAAAACAAAACTGAGATGTTTTGGAGCCAAAAAGAACTGATTAAAAATCAGCACTCAGTCTGCAATGTTCAAAACCACAGACCAAGCCATGGACTCAGACCTGAATTTCCAGATTAAGACAGTTATAAAGTCTACCCTACAACCACATTAAGAATGTATCAGTGATTTAAGGACTTATATCTCAGCAGGACTTGGAAAACCTTGTCCATACATTTATCTTCTGTAGACTTCTGTAATGTTATCTTTACAGGTCTCCCTAAAAATTAATCAGACAGCTGCAGCTTATCAAAAAGCTGCTGCTCGAGTCCTCGTTAAGAACAAGAGAGTTTAACACATCACTCTAGTGCTGAGGTCTTCACACTGACTTCCTGTCTGTTGGTTTATGGAGCACTGAATGATTTAGGGCTGAAATACATTTCTGCTGCATTATAACCCATCCAGACCTCTCAGACTATCTGTGACAGGTCTGCTTTCTGTTCCCTGAAGTAAAACTAAACATGTAGAAGCAGCGTTTAGTTTTTATGCACCAACTCCCAGAAAGCTGCAGGTCTACTGTAATTCTCAGTACAAGTTAATTTAAGGCTGAAGACTTGTCTGTTTGCCACTGCCTTTTATTAAATCAGACAATTAATTTCCCATACTGCACTGTAATGTTCATTCTTGCATATTATACCTGTCTTATTCTATTTTAGCCTGGTTTTATTTTCTATTCTCCAGCTCTTTAATGACTGTTTTTAATTGTATTTAAATGTCCTTATTTAGCATTTTGTATGTAAAGCACTTTGAATTGCATTGCCTTGCCGTACAAAGTCAATGGAACGACACGATTTGACACAAAGTTGCCTAGGGTGGTGCAAATAACGCGACTGCACAAGTTCAAAGTGTTTCAATTTGATCAAAAATTTTCCGCCTATCCCAAGGCTTTATGTGTCTGCTTCATGAATGTACAGAGAAGAGAGGGGAAAGGAGACAGACTGAAGGGAAATAACAGAAAGAAGTGGAGTCTCTGGTGAGTGCTGAGTTCAGTCAGAGGCTGAGCTAAGCACACACACTCCCACACACAGGGTTAGTGAGTGTGTTGCTAGCTAGCTTACAGCTAATGTCTATACAGTTGGCACAGTGGGGCAAATAAACACAGACTGCACAAACGGTCCAGCAGTCAAATTCACAATGTCATCATGCAGGGGGAGAATTTGCTTTGTTCTCTGTCTGAACACACTTTGTCTTGTAATATTTAAGTTTCAGTGACAGTTTCTCATTTTGTGATACTTTTAAATTGCACAGACTGTGTGTAAATGAGGGCACAACATGTCAAACTAGCATTACTAAGTAAAATACAGTAATACAGTACAATATCTGTGCATGTTCATTTGCTGGGTCATTCCTGTTACAGATGGTGCTATAGCAACTGCCCTTCCTTTTATTATTTCTTTTAATAATTTTGTATTTTAGTTTTAAGTTTGGCCCATAGCATCAATTCTCAATTAAAACAGTGTTCAACTTCCCTTGCTACAGTTAAAATCAAGCATCCACGGTTGGCTGATCCGCCCTCATGGACAACCAGGTAACGATAAATTTTCCTTAAACCTCGGCATTGCTTCTCACTTGTCTCTTACATCATGGCTGTGATAATTCATTGAAACAAACATGTGGTCTGGTGCTGCAATAACATGCCGAGCACAAAGACTACTGAGGAGAAGTTGAGGGGCACGGAGCTTCAGCTGCTGCATGCATCTGTTCTCTGAGATACTTAGATAAGATTTTTAAAGATTATTTGGAAGATAATTATCAGAATTAGAGTATGATCATTTTAAATAACAGAAGGAGGAAGACAAGAATATGAGGAAAGAAGGAAGAGGAGAACATGCATAGACTTGATTCTTGCAACTGAAACAATTTTCTTTTTTTTTACATGATATAAGAATAGTGGCATGTTTAACAGGAACACAAAATGGCAAATAATATTAGTCCTGAGGGATGGACTGGTTTATGTTGGTCTACAGACCAATAAAATTGAGCACAAGTACCTATGTACCTCTCTCTCTCTCTCTCTCTCTCTCTCTGTCTCTCTCTCTCTCTCTCTTTATATATATATATATATATAGATCTACATATATATGTAATGCTCATTATTTTTTGTTTACAGCATGTGACAAAGAAGACTTTAAGAAAATTACATATCACATGTAAGTTCAGGATGAGGACGCAAATGCAGAACAAAAAGGCAGACAGGTGGTTCAAACAAAAAGTGAGCTTAAATGTTGATGAAACTTTCCTAAAAACAAGCTAGTAATCGAAACTTAAAGTACAAAAGAAATACCAATCAAAACTAAACTGAAACCAACAAGAAAAACACAAGGAACTCAGGGAAGAGTAACACGTTCTCAAATCTCAACTTGTCACTTTTTGCCGCTCTGTCAGTGGACTTTTACGTTCCAGGATGCTGCTACTGTGATATCAGCAAATGCACGTGGTAGGATGATGTTGCATGTGCTTATGTTTAGGCAACAACAACACATGGCAACCCACAATGGGACATCAACAAAAACACATGCTGGCGTGGATGATTACGTTTCTGGGACAAAGTGACAGATGGTTAGGATTAGGGTAAGATGGAGAGTAGAACACAGTGAAAAACACAGAGAAGAAAGGTATATATACAGGTATATATACAGATACACAGGGAAGTGATCACAAGAACTAGACACAGCTGAAATAGGTAGACAAGGCAAAAGGATGGAAACACAGGGATTGGTTGACAGCAAGGGTGTGGCATGAGACAGCAGAGTGAAGCAACCAAGCATAATACAGAACAGGTGTGTAGGAAAGACTATGGGAGCAAGGAAGCACAAACGAGATGGATATAAGACACGTGTGACAGAAAATAGGTGGGAAACCGACAAAGGCAAGACGTAACACAAGACATGACACATGGGGAGCTTAACTTTCAAAGTAAAACAGGATGTAAACCAAACGAATGAATACATGAAACATGGAAAACACAAACAGAAAACTCCAAAACAAAGTACACAATGTACTGTAACAGAATATAAAAAACAGGATCATGACAGAATGTCCACTACCAGGCCTTATCGATGTAACTACACCACTTATTGACTTCATTTTGATGCACAACATTATCAGGTAGCTGTATTGGAACCCACTAAACATCAAGAGTAGTTTTTGTGGGGGATATATTGCTGCATTTAGTGTTCAAGTCAATGTGAAGTTAAATTTTGACATTAATATTCAGGATTTGTTACCTTAATTAGGAGTCTTACCGTATAATTATCAAATCATTTAAATATACCGTTTTGAAGTGTTTTATTCCACTCACCGCAGGGAGGACTCAGGCTGAAAAACCCCTTAAATTCCTCAATCATCCTCTCCATCACCTCCCTGAGCCCTTACTAATGTTTCTTCTCGGCTCAAAGAGACTCCCTGAATCTTACTGCTTGTTGTTTCTCAATTGAGAATGCAGTTTCATTTTCTGCAACACATCTCCACATCACTCTCTGTGTGAACGCTTACAATAACATGAGCACAGTTGTACGCTATATGGTAGCATGATAGATAATAGAATTCTATTGAGTGTGTGTGTGAGTGAGAGTGTGTGTGTATCCAGTGAAAGGCTATTTCAGACCCAACAAAAACAGAGAATTGTGCTGACAGAAAGGAAATCTCTTTTGTGTTGGACTGGAACAAAGTTTGTTTCCACGGGCCTCAGGAAGTGCTGAGCACAGAAGAAGAAGCAGTAGAAGCCTCTCCTCAGAGCCTAAAGCTTGCATATCCAGCGTCCTACCTGCCGGTATCCATTCCCTCTTCCCCAAATAATACATGTGGACTTCCAGCGACACGACGAGGGAATCCAGTCCAGTCCAGTCCAATCCTGTCTTGCATTGCTTGGCAAAGGGTTCATAGTCTGCTCAGCTCTGCACAGCTTGGCAAACGAGCAGCGTCTTGTGCTCAGCAGTGCTGGGTCAGAATAAAGCATCTTTGCATCAGATGAGTAAAAATTGGGATTGTGTATTTGAGCCAGAATTCCTGTTTTTTATAATAGCTGTTTACATATGTAGCTACTTGTAGGTGTATTTGTGTGTATGTGTGGGCAGAAAGCACAATAAAATAAATATGTTTTTGGCAAGGCCGTTAAAAATGGCAGTTTGTCTTGACTTCGCCTCTATTTTCTTTATTGGATTTTACTTGTGTTGCTGTTTCACTGCCTACCCCATCAATTACCCCCCAGGTATGATTAAATTGGATTGTGCTGTGATATTGCATTATGTCCTGGTGTTGTTTCATGGCGTGTCATTAAATGACTGGTGATCCTCTGCAGTCCTCAGTTAAACACTTATGAGTCTGCACGGACATCTCCAGCGCGGTCAGTTGAGACGTGGATCACTGAGAAAGGGGGGAGAGAGAAAGACATAACTTACGCCAGTGGTACATGATCAGAATATTTCGGTCCCTTTCCTTTCAACTGATTTGAAGTGAGCCAATGAGGTTGCCTCCTGACGAAGCCATTTGCATCTGTGAGCTATAAAGGTTGGGGTTCCTTTTATGCACGTACTTCCTTATTATTATGCACCATAGCTTCACTGATTTCCAAGTCAGTGAATGCTCTCTAAGTAGATATATAGTGAGAAATCAAGCTTAAGTATATAGAATTGAAAAGTGATTTTTTTTTTATCAATGAGAAATACAACAAGTTAGTCCGAAAAATAGTTATGCAGAAAGGCCTCTGCATCAGCCTCATTGAAATTAAATTCCTCCACTGGCACTCATTACTTCTCAGCTGCAAACATATAGACACACACACACACACACACACACACACACACACACACACACAAACACAAGACGTACACGATCTTGTTTGTATTTACCATATATTTCTGTGCACAGCGCTTTGATTTCTTGCTGCTATTCTCTAGAGTTGTGTTTTCAGAGGGAGCGGAGTCAGCCTCTCAGGAGGGATTCAAAAGTTCACCAAAACATCCCCAAATAAAGGAGCTCAAGTCTGGGAAAACTGTTTAAGTACAAACAAGATAAGAGAGGCACCGTTGGTGCAAGCAAACAGAATCTGGGGCCCTAATAGAGGGAATACAGCAAGGAACTGCTTTCAAATTTCAAATTGTATAAGTGTGGTTCTGTTAGAGGATAAGTGGTGTATTTCTAGAGATATTTTCCACATACAGTGTTCATCAAAATGTGCCCGATCTATTTCAGAGGACATTTTTGCTCAGTGCACCCACCCACATCGCTATACACTACAGCTACAGCCCACAGCAGTGGTATAGATGGAGTCAAGTCTGTTATCCCCCTCCCTATACAGAAGTTATAAAACTGACCTTAACTAATGATTTCTGGTAACCCCTGGTAAATGTCACCAGGGGAATGGACTTCTTTTACTGGCAGCTGGATCCATATGTGTGTCAAATGTCAGGGAAGGTACAAACGTAGGCATGCGTGCATGTGCGTGCATGTGTGTTTTTGTGTGTGCGCTGTGTCAGACGGTGACCTCCCGCAGCCCTGAGCTGAAAGCGCATCCTCAGCAGAACCGCAAGAACGGCGTGAGAAGCCGAGTCTGCAGAATGCTCATAGTTTACACACACATTCAGGCTCAAGATTTAAAGCATTAAATAACACACACACACACACACAGGCGTGCACATGCCCACCCGTGTACACACACATATATACAATACACAGTTATACTGTTGAGGGGGCTTGTGTTTTACAGTTTCTCAGCAACATTTATCTCTGCTTTATTTCAGGTGATAAAGCCCCCTGATATAATTCAAAGGGGCAGACAGTAGGACAGCATGTAAATGCAGCCATGAAAATGAAAACTGGGCTTCTGCAGAATTTCAACTGCCCCCAAAAGAATCGAGGTGCTGCGCTGCAAGGAGATATATAACTACTGCTCTTCTGAGTCAGACTCTGCCAGCTTGGTTATGCAAAATGCATGCAAATGGACGTAGTTATTAGAGGCACTTAAAAACAGTGCTAATTGAGTATTAATACTTCTGACAACTGTTATTGACTCATCGTTTACTCTTATCATGGCAAAATGTAATGATGCATTTATGGTTAATGGCATGGATGATTTACTGAATGTGCCCAGGGGCCCAAAGTCTCAGGAGCCCCCCCTTGCCTTCACCTCCAAAATCTTATTCAATTTAACATGTATTAATCAGGAGGAGACTCAAAATGACCACCAAATGACCACACAAAGGAACTCTCCAAAGAGACACAAAATAATGCCCCCCAAAAACAAATATATCTCAAAGAAACACAAATTGACTACAAATAAAAAATAACAACAAAGACATGCAAAGCAATTACAAAGAGACACACAATGACTACAAAAACCCCCCACAAATATTCCTCGAGGAGGCACACAGTGATTTCAAAGAGATGCAAAAAACTCCCAAAAGACACAAAACAACTAGAAGGAGACACAAAACATCCAAAAGGGACAAAAAATATGCCCCCAAAAGACCAAAAAATACCAAAACAAGACTAAAAAAGACACAAATGACAACAAAGGAACTGTAAAGACACCCAGAGTGACTACAGACAGACAAATGGCGACCCAAAAAAAGATACAAATATATCCCCAAGAGACAAAAAAAGACCCCAAAGAGACACAAAAAGACTACAAAGAGATGCAAAGAAACTAAAATGAGAAACTAAATGACTACAATGTTATACAAAAAAGACAGAAAAAAGAGATATACCTCAAAAAGACACGACATGGCCTCAAAAAGGCACAAAATGACCATAAAGACACAAAAAACAAATACAGAGAGAGACAAAATTACCAATAAAGGAGAGGTGGTAGGGCCTTTTTTATGTCTGTGTTCAGGGGCCCATCATCTCATAATCTGGTAATGCAGAAACATCAAATATTCTGCACGAAAATTGACCCAGTGGTTCAAGATGACTATTTAAATGTATATTTCTATTTAGATTATTGTCTCCTAGTGGGACGATAAAGGTCACAGCATTTTGGTATGGACCGACATGACTCACTAAAGTCATCTGCATGCGGCTCATGAAGTTGGGGCGCGGATGTCTCGAGGACTCATTGTTTGTTTCTTGCAACATATGTCACTTTGCCAACTGGAAAATGTAAAATCATGGAGCCGATGAGCTCATAAAATCCCGCTCCCACAGGTGTTCTATAAAGTTGTTGTTGCAGAGGCTGAGTGTTTTATACTAGGAAGGTAACCTTCCATCAAGACACTAACAGTCCCACTGAGATTCACAAGGACGAGCAGGTCACGAGAGGAGCCAGTAAAGGCTGTCTTATCTCTAGGTGAATGCTCAAATAAAATCTGCTGGGCTGCAAAGATTTTGTGATTTCATGAGGTCACGACCTTTGTGTTTACACCTTAAAAAATTGGTTATATCCCTGATTGGTTATAGGGCCTTATTTTAAAGTACCCAATTATCTGAGCAGATTATGAGAGGTTTTGTAATACATCTGCCTTTCACTGTAACCTCGGGCTACAGGATTTATTTAATCAACTACTCAGTCACATGATGACACAGAGCAATAAAGCTGATCAAGCCCATTTAATGCACGGACCAGCAGGAGGTGTAACTAGCAGAATCTGTCTTTTCTTTCTGACACCCTCTGACCTCATGGCTGACCTGCTGTCTGCATAATGAGAGAAAGATGAGGTAAGAGGACAGTTTAACAACGGGAGCAAGCTCGGCCGTGTTTATGGTGACCACATGACATCACCAACTTTATTTAGATTAATTCAACACCATCAGTCACAGTTATAGAGGAAAGAATTAAAGGTGACACTCACCTCAAATCCTGATTTTAATTAAAGGCTGGAGACTGAACTGGGTGGACAAGATGGAGAGGAGGCTCCAAACAGGATGACGGTTTAAACATTTGAAGAATTAATGATGGCAATGAATATTGGACACTCCTGGTAATCATAAAAAACTAAATCGTTTGAAGTATGTTTGTAATATATCTGCAACAAATTAAGTCACCAGTCAAAGAATCCAATCAACAAAATTCCATAAGTGCAGTATTTCCATATTTCACTTTCCTCTCTGTGGCACAATGAGCGGGTTACACAAGTTTCAGTTTTATTCCTCCAAAAAACAGCTGCAGGCGCAATAGTTTTTAGCAAATACCACAGCAGCACTAAAAAATATTTTTATATTAACAATGAAAACAAGTTTGTGTAATGCAAAAGGTGTTGCTCATAGCAACAAACCCACAGGGAATTATCACCCAACTCTGCCGTTCCTTCAGCTCTACAGATCATTTCAGTGTTTATGTCCATCAGTAGTCGGTGCCAACCGTAATAGAGAGAAAATATTCCACTTAAATTTGACTTGGAGTGACTCAAAATGAATGCTAATGTTTCTCAGTGTATGCTGAACATGTCAGAAGTTGACTGTTGCTAATGCATTAGCCCTTAATTCTACTAACAGGCAAAACTAGTACAATGGTGATCTCTTAAACACCTTTTCCCACCGCACAAAAAAAACTAACACCTACTAACATCTGGCTTTGGTATTTAATGGGAAAGGCTACAATCAGAATTCACACCCAGCTCAACTGACTCTACAGTAGACCTGGGTATTTATTGGCTCCAGCTCCAATCTCTGATCAGCATTGATAAAAATACAACATGTAGATGCTAATTTAAGCCCCCTTTATGGCACAGTGCAATGATGCGCCACTACAAAATGCCATTCATGTCTGTCCAAGCAGCGCTGGAACATCAATCCAAATTTAGTTGGCACTGAGTTGAAGAGAGACTGAATAAGTAAGAGTAAAAAAAAAAAAAAAAAAAGGAAAAAAACAAGTAACCACTGTAATATTTTCACTAGGCTCCATGCTGCTTTACTTATAACTAATGATGATGAGTCCAAGACGCTGAATGTGACACACCAGAAAAAAAAAAAAAAAACAGCAGAAGCCTTATTTGTCAACAGCAGAGCCATGTACACAAGTCTAGTCTCCTGGCAATGGGAGAGGAGTCTATTGCCTATTTTTTGCCCAGTTTTTTTTTTTACCGGTTTTACCATATTGAGAAAAATTACCTTATCCTTTAATGAAAGAAAGTTTTCTTAATTTCAGGTTCATACTTGTATTTAAGATTTGTACTAGAACATATTTACATGCTTTAATGTCCAAAACCTACTTAATTGTATTGAGACTGTCTGTGCTGGAACACCAGATTCACCGAGTCTGAGAGGGTGCCTGTCTCTGTATGCCCTCATCTTGAAAAATCCCAGCTCTAATTGGTCAGCGTTTTTGTGTATTTCATCTTAGCATCTTGCACCCTCATTGCAGCTGGGGGAATCATTAACAGAGAACAGCACCACTTCCTAAAATATCAAACATAAAAACGTCATTTACATCATGTACACATCATGTTTCAGCCGGAATACTATCGATATTGGGGAGAAATTTTCAACATCGGCAACCAAGTTAACATGTTGCCCTGACATTAGCATGTAGCTATATGTAGCAGTGTAGGCTGTGTGATGTAAACACTTGCAGTAGTGACAGTATAGAGAAATCTAGCACACTATAATGTCGTACTGTAGCAAGAGTAGAAAAAAAGTGAGAAACAGAGTATTCAGAGAAGTCTGAAGCCTGAGTTTTTTGCTCACAGAGATCACTTTTACATACGTTTACCTCATTATTTGACAATTTTTCACATTTAATATCACCATCCTTCACTGTAATGATATATCTAAAACAAAAATATGGAAAAGCACCATCAGTCTCCTTTAAAATGCCTTTTTGTCCAGTGTCATTGCATTCAAAGCTAGCATTCAAAGTTCATATTAAAAAAAAAGATGTCCTTGCTTCACTTTGAGAGTGCTGCCATTAAACCATTCAATTACCAAACGCTAAAATTTTAATATTTCTCCATCCTATGATATGAAAATACCCCCCCCCATAAATGGATATGTGCTGAGGCAGGAGGGATTCATCTCCTGCAGAAAATGGCCTTGTATTCTTTAATTCATCTGTCAGACTAATTGTATACCACGACAGCCAGGAGCATAATGCGTCAGAGAATGTTGTCTCGGCACAACATTCGTTTGGCAAGTCCAACAGAGAAGACAAAATAAAAGTCACAATTTACATTGATAGCGATATCAATTGTGTCCTTCCCAAAATTTAAAGCTCATTTGCTGGAGATTACAGTTGCTGTGCATGTTGTTTTATCACCATGCTGTTAAGATGAAAGCAAGAAGAAAAAAGAAAATTATTAGTTACTTGACAATCATCAATCTTTGAGTGAAAGCTCATTTAACATAGTCTTGAGACAAATGTGTTTGTGACTAAACTAGTTACAAACAAGATGAAAACTCTCCTTTTATTTTGAAGGTTGCCATAATATCACAAAAAAACTTGCATCAATTTGTGCCTACCCCCCAAAAAATCTAAGTGCCAAAATGAGATGTTTTGTTTCTCTCTGTTGATGAGTCCTCCATCCAAGTGCCACTTAAGCATCTGCATTGTTCCACATTACACACCTCGCAGACAAACGCAGGCATGCACACAACCACGCGCACACACAAATTGCATCCAGAAAATTACATCACTTCCCTGCCGTTGTCTGAAAATTACATCTGTCCCTCATCATTCCACCAATCACTCCCCAGGTCTCCTTTTTTTTCTCCCCTTTCCCCTTGCCTCACTATTTTAGGCTTTTCCCTCCACTTTAACTCGACCCTAAATTGTCAGGCCCGAATTGCCCCATGAACAGCGTGGGGTGGACAGGCCGGCAGGAGGTGTGTGTGAATGCGTGAGTCTCTGTGTTATCACCATCTCTTTTCATTTTCCTCTCCAAGTGGTGCTGTCAGGAGCCAAACAAGATATCACTCTCCACCCGCCCCCCGACAGGGAGTCACAACACAACATAGAGGGAATGGAATAAAAGAATAAAGACAAAGGTAAACAAAATGGTTGCCTTCCAGACTCCGGTGCCTCTGCCGCACCCGATTAATCCCATGATTCTCTTTGTTCCTTAATCCCATCAGCCACTGGGGCCCTGCTTGGCTCTCTGGGTGCAGATAATGGCACCATGCTGCGTGTCTTGATGAAGTTCAGGACCTTATTAGAGAGAAGTCGCATGCGTGTGTAAATGCAGGCGCACTCACAAGAGAAAAGCGACCTCATGATGTCGGAAAGGTTTAACCTTTCTCCACATGATTCTGTCATTGTACGTTTCCAATTTTGACAGTATCAACAACAAAAACTTTTCCTTTCAGCTTGTTTTCACCATACACTATAAATGATGGACAGAGCTACCATGACATCACCCATTGGTTTGTGGACTCCCGTTTTGAAGCCTTGAGTTTCTATTTTGGCAGTTAACATCTTGGCTTTTTGGAATCAGAAGTGACCACATTTTGGATGAGAGGTTGGCACTGTGGAGGAGTGAGGGGTAGATCTGACTCACAAGCCGTTTTAACACAGAGATCGCACAAGAGGGCTGCTACGAAGTCCCCTCTTGTATTTTTACACAGAACCAAACAACAGTGGCATCGTGGCGCTCCAGTGTGACATTTAACATACGTATGTGTCAGCAGCTTGCAGTTAAATGCACATTAAATTGGAGAATGTTCAGAGGTAGGTGAGTGGGCAAAAACAAGTAACAGCATAAAAGTTAAGGTAGATAACAATAATATTAGTAACAATGATTGTGATTATAATGAAAAAATTCTGTGATTTAACCTTTTATATAGAATGGAAAGGCAGCAAAACACTGAAATTCCATCCTTGAACAGGCAGTGTAAAAGGGGCTCAACTGTAGCAGTGTCTCACTGACAGCCTGCCACCCGAGCGGCGCTGCTCATAAATATGCGTAACTTTGGAGCTCAATAAAACATAAATGGGCGAGTTATAAAAATAAAAACATACAGTTGTCATGAATGTTGAAATTAGATATAGAGACCAAAACTGTCTTCTGTACCAGGCCATAAACATGTTTATTTTTGCTGTAAAGCTGTAAATTTTTAACATGGGTTCTATGGGGATTTATTGTGTTTTGGAGCCAGTCTCAAATGGTCATTTGATGAACTGCAGTTTTTGGCACTTCTGCATTGGCTTTTTTTTTCAGCCCCGGAGTAGCCGCTTGGCTTTCACTCTGTGTCCCTGGATATTTTGCTCAACTCCAATAACCTGCCTGCTCTTTGTTTCAAGGTAACTCTCTAAATACGACCACCTCTTTTTATTGCTTAAATAAACCAGTGGTCAAGGAGAGGCATGACCATCACTGCCAACGCTGTGAATCAGTGTGTTTAGTCCTTCCTGCAGCCTCAAATAGCCATATGCATTAAAGGCGCCACTGACTTGTGTTTTAACAACTCCATCAACTGTAAATCTAAAGCCACCTACAGTCACAACACTTTGCGGAGAGGTGAATCAGGTTCGTTTTTCCAATTATAAAGCATGTCATCTTACTCAGTCTGGTGTGTCAGTGTGGGAAGCTAGCTCATAAAAGTGTGTGATTTAAGTCGATTGCTTGAGAGAATCTGGGCTTGTAACAGCTTCCATTCAGCAACAGGGAAGGCTAAACGAGGGCACAATGATGCACAAGCAGCATTCATGGAGTAGCTCTCTTCTCACTTGGGAGCCAACACAGAAAGAGTGTATTTTGAGTGAACAAGCATTGTCCAATATAAATACCTTGCAAAAATATGCCTGCATTCATTGTTTTGATAAAGAATCACATAAACCGGCAAGCTGGCGCATTTAATGAATGTACAGCCTCAGACATACGCCGCCGTAAAGTATTCTCCGCTGCCCTGTTCCATGAAGTTATAAAAGCCATTGCGAGTAAAGCATGATAGGTTTGTCACAGAGGCAGCAGTGTTGGCATGTGTATTTTGGGAACAATGGGTTCGGAGACCTACGAGTGCCACCAGGAGGTTAAAAAATCAGAAGCTCTAGTGCCACAAACAGCTTGAGTGGTGTAATTTCATGCTCAGAGTAAATAAAAACGTGTCTGAAATCAGCTACACCATCTACTAATGTTTGTGACTTGGCATCTCGCGTACCATTTGTAGATGAGCAAACAGTCTCCGTACAACATCCCTAGAATAGTAAAAGCCACTGAACGAGCTCTTCTGCCCTACTCCCTGTTTATAGGCACACAAATAGCCCGGTTGCTGGAGTGATCACATAAAAGTCCAGGACATTTGTTATGACCCCGAGAGGATTCTGGTCATGCATTCAGATATAAAGCCCTTTTATCCTCCTAGCTCTTCTGCAAACTTACAAATATGCACGTACACACACACCCAGATGTGTGCTCTCTCCGCAGCAGTCCGAAGGCAGCATCCATCTCTGTAGCTCAGCATGCAGAGGTTACTTTAGGGGCAACCTGCTCATTACTCCAAGTGTTGTTAGCCAAAGTACACACTCACCAATTCATCAGCACACACCAATTTGTCAGAGCGGTTCACTCCTGCTTGTTAGCAGAGTACTTCAAGTCTTAGTTTGTTAACTCTGGTGTGTATTCCAGCTTTCCATGTGTGTGCAAGCCTGTGAATATGTACATGCATCCTGAGAATTTTATTGTATGGGCAAGAATCAGCATGTCTGTGTGGGTGCACTTTACATACGCAGCCCGCTGCTTGTACCATTGTCCATCTGTAATTCTGTCTGCCTCTGCGTGGCCATTTCCAGCGGCCCACAGTCTCCCCGCAGCAGACGATGAGTGCATGTACGTGCAGACTGCCTAATCTGTTGCTACAGAGCTATGGCTGGGGGACTGCAGAGGATATCCTTTATCAGACTGATTAGAGTGGAGAAGAGCAGCGATGGACGGTGGGAGGGAGAGAAGAAGGATAGGAGGGGGGGGTCGAGCCTTCTCAGGTAAACACACCCCAGGCGCTGTTCGATCCCAACATTTAAACACGCGTGCTCAAAGCCGCAATCCAATTATTCACCACGAAATGCTGCTTTCAACAAGCTCTAACCCCATTTAGGAGGTCTCCTCACCCAAAGGATCCTTTTTAATAAACAGAAGCAAACAAGTGTTGACCAAAAGGCAGCAAACCATTGCTCTGTGCTTTCTCTTTTAACTGCTTAATTAATCAAGTACTTTGGCTATAATGACCTGAAGTTCATTCTTCAAAGTAACTATTTAGAAGTGAAAGTGTAAAGGAGAGGAGTAGCTTGGGAAGCTTAAGAGATAGACCTAGGGATATTGTAGCAGATAAACACAGCAGCTTGGTAGTCTTTTGTATAATGATGATGTGGAGTATATGAGGAAATGCACTCAAGCTGCTCAGGTGCTCACCTACCAAACATGCAAGCATCAGGCCTTCAAGAATCACAATTCACGCTAACATCTGTTTTGATGTTAAAACAATCTCCTTTTAAACTGCCTCTTTTTCATGCGAATAAATAGCATCCATTGAGACCAGACCAGAGGGAGAGTTGCTGGCCAGCGCTCATTTACATAAACACTTACTGTTCAATACACAAAGAGCGGGTAGGCTAAAGTAGATTGACTCTCATGTACCCATCCTATTAAACATTTATTAAACGTTGTTAGAGCAGAGATTGGGTCTCATTGTAAGAAAACACTGTTAAAAAGCTGTATGGAGAAATTGGAATAGACACTTAGAAAATAAAGTGTGTTTTTGTAAAGTGGAAGGAATCGAATCTCGCCGACCTGCTTGCGTCACACTTGCTGATATGTTGACAAGTCATAAATAGCAGCAGTGCTCAGACCGCTTATTTTTCCCCTCTCTATTTTTTCCTTTTATGCCCTTTGCTCACCAACAGCTCTCCTGTAAACCATGAAGCCGGGGCCAGAAGCCAGTCATCATCTTGTCCTCATCTTGTCATTATCTGATGGGAGCACTGATAACTTCCTTACTGCCTCCTTGTTGGGGCTGGAAGGGTCAAGAAGTCGGACGGTGTCAGAAATGGAGAGGAAACTGTAGGGCTCGAGCTGTGGTATATTGATGGCATTGACATATGTAGCAGACTGTGATTTGAATTCACAAATCCTCATTATAGCCTGAGCCTGTCTGAAGACAGCATTATTAACATAGTCAGATGCATACATGCCCCCATGAATACTAAAGTCCTGTTTGCCTTCAGTGGAGGATTTGCTCCCAAATCGATTAGGAAAATATGTACTCTGCATCAGTATGAGTTTGAGAACTTGGCATTATTGAAGTTAAGTCAGTGTTTTTCACCTACTCAGCACATTAGCAAAAATGTTAAACTCAAGGTTAACATATTCATAGTGGCCATCCTTTTTGTTAGTCAATGATGTATCGCCGTAATTTTTTTTTGATCAGTCTATTTTGATCTCGGGCCTGTCAAAGATCACGATTTTACGGCAAATGATGATCTGAACGTGACTCCCAGAATTTGAGTCAGCAAAGTTTTACTCATCGCTGTCTAATTTGCAAAAGAAAAAATGTCATTATGCATGCACACGCACCTTCTCTCTCGCTCACATACACACGCACATACACTCCTGTGATCGCCTGCTTTGGCTTGCCCTTGCTCTTCTCACTGTTTGCAGACAGAGCTGCCCTGGAAGCCTCTGGCTGGCCTCTCTGCCGCTAATCAGAGCTCCCACACACTGGCCTTTCGAATGCTGCTGCCACAAACACAAGTGCAGTATCCAATATTAAAATAGACAGTGACCTTTATGAAAATGTTTTTTTTTTTTAATGTGTTCAATATGTGTCATTATTTAACATTAGAGTTAAAGTGGAAAGGTTTTTTTTATTTAACATTGTGAAGTAAATGTTGATTGCACAATGTACTTGCGAAATGAAATTTACACCATCAGTATTTAGATCGGCTCCCTTAAATTTTCCCTTTCACTATGTAGGCCTAATTCTGTCTGCCACAAGGGTGTGATCCCTCCGGAAATGGAGGTGCAATTTACGGCACAAAGGAAGCAACCAACACAGGAAGAGGATAACACATTTATTTCCTTTGTGCTAATTTGAATTTCCAAGGCCAGTGGAGGCACTATTAACTCAGTTAGGATTAGAGGGTTAGGGTTGGATTGGGGCGGGTCATGCCTTTGCTTTGTAGCTATTGGTGGCCATCCAGTTACTGAAGTGTATCCAGTGGTGTTTCCAGATTTTGTTTTACTGGGATGGCCCAAGTGGGGCACTGACTTATGCAGAGGTGGTATGAAATATGAGTGCTGCTGTGGGCACATGCATTGGCATAGCTTTAATTTACCATTTTTGTCTCCACTACCCATACCTGCTTTAAGTACTAACACTGCAGTGTCTTACACTGCTGATTACAGTTTAGCTTAACCCTTAACAACCTGAGCAAATCATCTTGATTTCTGGGAAGAAGGCAGTGAGCAATGACAGAAAAAATGACCCCATAATTAGCGAAAAAAGAAAGGGAGAAAAACAAATAAGACTTGGAAAAAGAAAAAAAAAAGATTCTGTAACATAATGTGAAATACGTAATTATGGTGCTTTATGCTTTTCCCCATGTTTTTTGCTCACATTTCAAAGGGTTAAATACTTGTGACAGGCACCAGAAAGCAGCAAAAGTTAAAGCAAAAAATTAATGTTGCTCCAGTATTTTAGCAGTTGGAAAGATAAATGGACTTACCAATCACAATAAAACAGAGTAACACCACACAAAAAGCTTTACAAAAGTCAAGCTTCCACACTTTATTAAATAAATAGTTTTTCCAAAAGTAAATATTACAATAGCAAGTATAAAGTAATAAAAAAAATTTAAATGCCAAAACAAATTAAAATAAATAAGCCTACAAACTTATTAACAGGTTGTTGGAAATGATTGCAGCATTGATATCATCTAACTCTCAGCAAAAAAACAGACAAGCACTTTTCCAAAATATCAAACTATCCTTTGATAAGCTGCAGTTAGCACTCCATTTCTGGATCCATTTTTTTGTTTGGTGGTGTATTTATTCATTTCAGTTGATGTGACATTGTGTTGACATTTTTCCGGGGCAGCCATGACAGGAGTTAACCTAATACAAGAAGAAAATACAAAAATGTCAAGTATTAGTGTCAGTTCTTCTGAATTGATAAGAAATGTTTCTCTCTGGACTCACTATTTTGCCCAATGAAAATCACACTGACAGGCCATTGATTTCTGAATTGATTCCTGTATATATACAGCCGCCATGACTTTCGTGGCTTCTCAAGTGCGAACTTTTGCTGTCTTGCTGCTGCCCACACGTTAAACAGCTGGATGCAACAAGTCTGGGCAAGTGCTATGGAGATTGTCAAAAGTCATTATCTGGAAATATGTATAGAAAATGTGTAACTGAGGCAGCAGGCTGAGGGAAAGTGGTGAAATATAAGATTAAGTTGCACTTAATCAACTAACTCTTGGAAAGCATTCATCATCACAGACTGATCGGTGTACAGCAGTGTAAAACAATCCAAAGGGACAATCCTCCTTTTTTGTGGGTGTGTTTCTGAGTTTGTGTGTCAGTGTTTGCATGTGTGCGAGATTGTATGATCTCTTGCCCTCAGGGCTGTAATTAATTAGAGTTGCAACAAGGCCTGATTAGGATTCTTCTGTGATTCACAACCTCAGCGACCTTTCCATCCAGCCTGCAGAACCGATCCTGACCTAATGCAATTGCTCTGATTTGCAAAGCACTGCTCATTTAGCTACTAGTCAAACATGCACTACAACCTACAGTATGGGTATTTGCATTGACCAGTCTGCAAGTTATGCAAGTTATTTTAATAAGCGGGCAGTTTTTAATGATAAATAATATAAAAAATAAGCATGACTCATTCCTCCCATGAATGTTGTTATGGTTTAATAGGTACATAATGTGATTCAGCAAAAACTAGTAAATCCCTCTTGCATTCTGCTGTAAAGCCGCCGCTGGGGATATCTTGAACACCACAGCCTCTTGTCCTTGGCCACTAAGGATTGCTTCCACTAGCCAGCTACTGAAATTGTTTCTTTTGATCTCACATTTCCAAATTAGGATTCTAATTCACACCATGAAAAATTAATTACCATTTTCTTGGGTTTCAAAGAGAATGGCTATGATTAGATCCGCACACACACGGCTGGTATTAAATATGTTAAACAGAGGGTTTCTTTTCTTTATTGGGGACATTTTTGTTGCTTGGTCAGGGTGCAGAGTGTTGAATTAGTGATGACCTTCATGGCGTGACTCTCGTAAAGAGGCTGTCTAAGAGTCAGAGCCTATAGGTCTGAGAGGGCACTCTGCCCCACTAATACAAATGTTGCTTCAGCAATTATTCAACAATCCAGCGGAAGAAGTCGATTTGTAGAATCTCCAGTCCTGCTGTTACACTTGAGGAGGGTTTTATATATAAAATGCATAACACGTTGTCGGGGAAGAAGGAAAATAGAGTCCTGGTATCTGTCATAATATTTTTTTTTTTCCTTAGAGAAGGAAGGATAAACTCAGCAGTCCATGTTACTCACAGAATCTTAACATCTTTATATCATCCTATCCTGACAGGGAGGGAAAGAGACACATTTGTGAAACAGAAACAGACTTCGGTAAACATCAGGGCTGCCAATGAAACGATGAAGAAATTATTTATGCCTTTACAAGTCAACATGACTTAAACAACTTTGATTTACATAAACGTATGCTATCTTGCGACAACTGCATATGTGCATGGGAATAAATGTACTGTTTATCCATTATTGATGGAGCTGTGAAATTAAGTATTTTGTTTGATGTGAAAGTTTCATTCAACTCAAGAGCTTTGATCAAGAACACATGCCTTTACCCTTCGCTGTATCCTTCAAACAACTACTCTTATTGTTCTTGCTAATTAATGATGTTTCATTCAGTATTTCATTTATATGGCAAATTAAGTGCCTTTCTATCTCTGCTGGTTGCTGAGTGTTAAACTTCTTTGTCTATTTCAATAAGCGATATTTAGGTATGTAATTAATTTCTTTTGCAGGAAACACAATTGATTCATTAAAAAGAGAGGATTCTCCTTATCGTTTTCCCAGAGGGTTTGCACCCACAATTTCCTGTTCTATTTCAAGCATATAAACTGTTCAGTCAAGGCCAGTCCCAATCAGCACACATTTAATGATAATGGTGGACTCTCACTAAGCTATTCAAAGTTAGTTGACCTTACAAAATTGAAATGAAAGGAAATTAATTTTCATTGAATTTAACAATATGCTTAACAACCGATGGCAATTTAGCAAAGCTTGAAAGGTTTTCCATCACCTTGCGTATGACTATTTTCAAGATTTTTTTTCACAATAAAGTGTATATTCATTGAATATTCTAGACAATGAATAAGCCTTGATTTTTCCAAAGGGTTTCGATGAATAGTGTCTCATTATTCTACATATTCAAGGGTATAAAGAATATTATCATTTTCTTAAAATGATCCAGTCTTTAGCACGTTAAAGCACTGTTTGAGGTCTTTTTGGGGCAGGGGGTTGAAATAAGGAGAAAGAGAGATTCTCGTCTCTTTTCTGAAGCCATTACTGGACAATAGATATTGATTCCACCACACATTGGAATACTCTATGGTGATCCATTTATCTGTTAATCTGTCTGCGACCAGGAGGTGGAGAGCCAAAGCGAACAAGAGCCAATACACCAAAGTCTACACAACATTCTATAAACTAATTAATCAATGTTGGGCTTAAGCAGAGGCCAAGAAACCTGAGTGAGAACTGCAGAAGAGCAACACTGCCACCTGCTGCCGCTCTGCTCCAATTCATGACAAAGTAGAGAGGTCTTTGGCACCAAGTGGCATTAAGATGAGGAAACAGGCCTTGCCAAATGCTGTCATATTGTGTTTTCTGGTTAAAAGAGACGACCACTGATTCAGCTGTTGTGAAGCTGAGGGAGATGAGCATATGGCCACAGTAACTAATACTGGACTTGCCGGCAATGTTAATTAAAATTTACAGATTTAATAGAGATGGAGAGTTTGGCTCGAGCACTGTTCAAGGTTAGCGTATGATTTATGCAGGATACACGGAATAAATGTTGTTGGTACGGCTGGAATCAATTGCCAGCAACCTTTATAGCAATCTGTTAGTGGAATTAAGAATTACGCGTATCTTGTTTCTCATGAAAAAAATATCGGAAACCAATCTGATGCTGAACATATGGATATGTTTCAGACATAGCATTGAATATTCTTCATTAGTCAGTTTCTACATGCACGTGTAAACAAGGTTTCTAATGTATGTAGAAGCTTATTTATTCTTCTGTATGCATTATTATCCTCTGTAACTTACAATATTAATGTGTTCATGGTGCCATCCTCTATCACGGGTCCCACAAACTCTAGTGCAACATAATTGCAAAATCAACCATTTTTCCCCCTTTAAATATTTTTTCATTTTCCTCTGACCTCATTTTGCTTCATCCAGAGTATAGACTGTTTGCAAATTTGCAAATATTTAATTAGGCAAAACCCTGTTTGCATTCAAGCATACAATTTCAGACAAACATAATAATACAAAAAGGAGTGTTTTTAATGTACAACAAGTAATCAACTGGGGAAGTTATATAGTGATATATTAGTCAAAAGTTTTACCCTATACACGTGGGGTGTCTCAGCTGAAGTGGTAACATTTCCCACAAACTGAGCTTGCACATTTAAAAAGAGTGACACACACACAAGTGACCAGAAAGCACTATTAATACAACAAATGGTGACATTTGTATTGTTTTATATTTTGTATTGGCTATGCTACAGCACATTGCTTTTTCTTTCCAAAAGTCATTCATTGGGATATATAGTGGTAGAATATGTTATCCTACATAGTCAATTATACCTTGATCGAACTCCTCATGTTGAAAATCTGGTATCTGACTC
The DNA here is from genome assembly GCF_008729295.1 of Plectropomus leopardus. Classification (NCBI taxonomy): domain Eukaryota; kingdom Metazoa; phylum Chordata; class Actinopteri; order Perciformes; family Serranidae; genus Plectropomus; species Plectropomus leopardus. The sequence continues at coordinate 10,635,747 of NC_056471.1, forward strand.
CAATGAGAGAAATTTAATTACACTTATTTGGGATTGGTTTACAGCTGGAGTCTCTAAGAACCCAAACAGACTTCTGACATACATCATCAGTTCAAAATCATATTCACAAGCAATTAGGGAAAGTCAAAAAAGCATCAAGCTGATAATACAGAGCAATGAGTGTTTTTGTGAGCTGTTTGAGGGGGCTGAGAGTCTAAAGGACCTAGTCAAACTAATCACTTTCACTAGTATTTTATACAGAAACTACTCAGTATTCTATCACATACGTATATCCAGGGACCATACAGCAGGAAATCCCAATAAAATATTTTCCAAGGTAAATATGTCAGACATTAAAAACATCTTTTGAAGTGAAATGAAACAGAATTTTAATGCAGCTCCATCCAACACCTATTTCTGCAGCTTATTGCAGGATAAATTGATTAAAGATCAGTGGGAACTTTATGCGTACTTTGTGTGCCTCTCGAGGCTTGAGGGAACTTCAGCAAATGTCATGCATCTTTATCAACAATAATGATATGATTACCTCCAAATCCTCAAAGCATTTGTTGATGTTTACAGCGGTGTGTCATCATAATATTAACAAACCGCAAAAATATGTTGAGTTTATCCTCAGTCCTGGCACAGGTTCATGTATTGCTATCATAAAACACAGGCCATTGGAAGGAGTTTATGCCCTACAGCATCTGTAGCAGTGATTAAATGGAAAGTCACTCTCAGTTAATTAATCAAGGACACTTGCCTTATCAGCTCAAATACTTATAAATGGCTTAAAATGTATGCTAACTCATTTGTTTACTCTGCAGTCACAACATCGTCCCTCTCCTGAACAACTTTGCTCTCACGCTGCTCTTCTTTCATGTTTCATCATTTTATTTTTCCCCAGACAGTTTTTGCCCTCATGACCCCCAACTTGATTTTAATAAAGTCTCACCGCTTTAATCGAGCTCATTTCCAGCTGTGGCAGAGAGCTGTTTTCTGCTCTGACCAGCCCACTGTCTGCTACCTATCCAATACAGGAGACACCAGTAGGTTTTCACTTTCAAGGAATTTGCCTCAGTGTTTGGTGCATACAATAAGCATACCATTAACATATTAAGAAGAAGTAAAATAAAGGCAAAGTGCTGCAACAGTTATCACACAGTCTCTTGGGATGGCCAAAAAGAGCAAGTCACACAGGTTAAGTTAACCAATGAAAGAAATATTAGCTAAAAGTAATCAAAATAAGACAAACAAAATGCACAAATAGGTAGGAGGAATCTGTAGAATCAGTAGTGTAGGGAATGGATGAGTAAAATGTGCTGCAGGAGTATTTTGTTGCAAAAAAAGAAAAGGAAAGCAAAGGTGTAGTGAGGAGGTCTGCCAGCCAAAGACTGACTGCTGCTGCTCTTATGTGCATGGCACATAACGAGCCCAGGTGTGTCCAATGACGCTTGATTGGGCTCATCAAGCTGCCCTGGAATGAGACAACAATCAGCAGGAGCAGAGAAACCTATAAAATATTATAACATAAAAAATAAGTACAGTCTGACTGTTTCAGAATGACAAAGCCATACAATACTGTGCAAGATGTGCAAAAGTATTGTTCAGTTAGATTGCAACTCTGTCTCTGCTGAATGTGTAAATAGACAACTTGCACCTGCTGTTCATCAAATGAAATCTTTTTGACTGCCACTACCTTTTCAACACAGATAATTCTCCATATATGTAACTGTTATTTTCAGAAGTTGTATTAGTTTCTGATGCTAAACTGACTTCCTGTTTACATTGCTGATAGGTTCTGATTAGACAGAGCTAAAGACATTCACCCCTTTGCATCTTGCTTTAAAATGTGTTTTGTTTTTTTTTTTTTACCCAGATTGTATCTAGACATGATTTAACCTCTTCACATTTACAGATGATATTAATATGTGTCTCTGTGTTCACATAGAAATTCGATTGCCCTCTTTGTTGGCGTTGTAGCTGGGACGAGGCGTACTTCATCATTTGCTTAGCCATTGCTTTATAAGTGGCACGGTTGTGATATGAACTGCTTCTTATATGCTTTCACTAGACCAAACTGAATGCAAAACTTGGCCTTGTCTTGACTCCATTCACAACTTTCTTGAATATCCACAAGATTTATTGCCAGTAGCTTAGTTTGCCAGCTGGCTAAAGGTTGCTAGCTCGCTGGTTTGGAAGAATCAAGCACAATTATCCATTTCCCATGTAGTTGTTGTATGTGGATTGAAAATGTAATTGCTGGTTGTGGTTTGGCCAATTGGATCACAATCAATTAATTTTGGGTGAATTCACACCTGTGCTTTCATGTGGTCAGGCACTATCCAATTGCAATCCAATTATTGGAAACACATTTTAATGCAAGGTGGAAGGGAATCCATCTTAAGTTTTGATGGTGCAACCTGATTTAGTAAATCACTTGTTTGTAACTTGCGGGTTGATGTGTAAGAACTCTATACACAAACTTCATGACGGGTGAATGAATAGCTGGTGCAAACCACTTTAGCACTGACCAGACTGCACTGACTGCTGAGCGCTGCCTGCCGTGAGAACAACTTTAGAACTGGCACATTTCTCTTGTACTGTAGCAATGGCCCTGATTTTTATAGTAATCATTGTCCCACCTCCTTGTGGTGAGACAGAAACTCTCAAGAATAAGTCTAGCCAGATCTCCCGTGGCCAGTCCACCCTCTTCATTTCCTCTGGCTCGGCACACTGGTGTGTAAGTGGTGTATAAATGTTTTGTCTCACGTCTTTGCCTAGCAGTGAGATGAAGCTCTTCTGAACAAAATACTTGCTTTAACACTCAAGTCTGGAAAGCTGCTCAGAAAGTAGTCCTGCCTTACAGTACTTTGCTGGCAGCTCATCTCGGTCACACGAGTGTCTGCATGTATGTGTGAATAAGGGTTAATTGAGGAAAACACCACCTGTTTTGCTAGCATGAGAGTTATTAACACAAATGAGTTTTTTTTTCGTTTTCTTATACAATATCTGTCAACAGAGAGTGACATGAATAGGGAAACAAGAAATTAATCACCACTTGGCTGATAATTACTATTCTTGTTTCAACGTACAAAAGGTCATAGCAGCCAAACACTTAGCATCATTAATGGTGCTTCCTCGTGAGAATGAATGGATGCAGTACATGTTATCTTTAGTGGCTTCTGTTACAAACACACCAATATTCCCAAATATGAAATATTATATGAAATATTTCCAAATATGAAAGTGTTTGACACAGATTTGACACGGGTCAGATACATGGCATATTCACTTTAAATATTCCAAACACTTTAATAATGTAAACAGCTTTGTAGGAATACTGTCTTTTTGGAATAAGAGCAAAATACAGAATATTTTGTGCATGTAAACATAAATCCTCCTATGCAAGCTCTAATTCTTCAACTTCAGCTACAGTGAGGTGATGGTGTACTGAAGTTTTTATTGTTGGATTTTGTTACAAAGTGAGGAGAAGTTGGGCATAAAATGAAGAAACACTGCAACCTGCGCCCCCCCCCCCCAAAAAAATAATTTAAAAAAGAAGAATCACTGCAACCAAATAACTGAAACAAACGACATGCATTTAAGCCTGTAAGTTGTTGACACTTTTATTGGGTATAGTGGGGTTTCAGTTGAGGTAGCTGAGCCCTGATAAACTTTGATTGAGGAGGGTGTCACTTGCGATCACATTCTTTCTTCTTTTAGGGCTGCTGAGTGCCACTCAGCTCAGGATGGCTGGCATGAGCACTTGCTTCAGGAGCACATGTGGACATTTTAAGGGGCTAAGTGGGACTGCACTTTTTATTTTTGTGTTTTTCCACCTGCCTGGCATTTAAAGCCATTGTAACATATCATTGTTATTTACACCAATCTTATCTCTCTGCACCCTCAACAGAAGCTGGTAAAACATTAGCAGTGTATCTTTAACTTATGACATTTCCAGATGCTAAGGCAGCTTTACCAATAATCCCTCATGGCTACTGATCAACTACTCCCCAGATCCTTGCACTTTTGAAAAGTACTAAGAACCTTTTTCTCCTGACCTAGCTCAAACAATGGGCCACAACTAAGAATAGAGGGTCTTGTATGTTGTACAGATTTAAAAGCCCTCAAAGACAAATGTGTGATTTGTGATTTTAGGCAATATATATAGAGAGCTGACCTTTCCTCTCACCCAATTTGTGCCAGGATAGACTCTGGCCATCTGGGATGCTAAAAAGAATAAGTGGGGAACAGATGATGGATGGGTTGATGGATGGATGGATAAAAAATGTACCTGGCTTGATTTTGTGGTAAATGCAGCACCTGACACAGTTTGTGTTCAGCATCAACTACAAAAGTACCATCCACACCAGGTAATAGGAGCTGCATGTTTCAGCAGTGTTTACAGCTTCCATTGTCAGAGCTCAGACAGATGGTGGCTATGGGAGTGAAGGAGTCAGTGGAGAGGGACAATACAGTGATCGCTCTGGGTCAGCTTCATGTGTTAACAGACAACTTTCTGCTTTAAGTGGTAAGGTGGCCAGACTCCATGACTCCAGAAGGATGATGTTTCTTTGTGTTTGCTGCATAAGAAAGTAGACAACTTTTATATATTTTTTAATTTTTTTTTAACAATTTAGCCAATAATAACTTTACAAGGGAAAAATTCCATATATTAGGACTGTGTGTCTAACAGTTTGTTTTCAGGCCTCCTTGTGGTCAAACAATAATTCATGTAGCTTATGTAATACTTCCTTTCTAAACATTATAGTTTTAAATTGATGATAATACATGCTAATTATTTTTTCTATGCTCATGCACAAATCTGCAGCAGTAAAAAAGTAACTTTTAACACTAAAGTTTCTAAGTTTTCATTTTTTATATGTTTAAACTATCTCTAGTTGTCACCAAAATCAAACATTTTCAAATCCCATATATAGAAGCTTACAGCAACTGCATCTTGTTTTATTCTTATAAATATATTATGCGTAATCAGTGGTGAGAGGTTTATAGATTGATGCTTACTGAGAGCAAAATACAGAGGTTATGCTATACTATCAGTGGCAAAAACATAGGAAATTTGGGGTCAAGTTGAAAAATTCCAAAGTTTCCCTTTAATAGTGGTGGATAGGATTTGCAGAATGTAAATGCATTTAATGACTGTTGCAGGGGAAAAAATGTAGACTACAAATTATTGGCGACAATCTTAAGGAGTATCATTTGAATCATTCTCGTTCTCCCGTCTTGATGCTATGGTGAATGTAACACAGAGGATGCATTTTTTTGGGCTTTGCTTCCCAATCTAGAGTCCCCATTTCCATGCAAAACCAACCAAAACCAGTTCCGATATGTAACCATTGTTTCAGATTACTTTACTATGTGCTGCCCACTGAGTATCAAGTACTACAAGTGTCACACTTAGTGTAAGATGTTCACCTTACACTAATGGGATAACCTGTAGTAAAATCTATACACTTATATCAATATAAGTGTCCACCACGTAGAATTGAAGGCCTGGCAGACAGCAGCAAAACAAAGTGTTAGAAAGACAGGGAGAGAAATTAAGCTTAAGATTTGGCACCATACCAGAAATTGCTGTGTGTGTGGGCAGAGGTGGTTGTATTCTCCCTTCTTTGTGTGTGGTGGGGTGTAATGAATCAGATGCCATTTTGAGAGATGCTGTTTATGAGCGTCTGGATTGACGTTTGAGGCGACAAGGGAATGTGGGGAATTAAGGAAGGAGTGTGAGCTGCACTTAACAGAATTTGACAGGCGCAAAATGACGGTTTGGCCCAGGAATCAGGATGCCATGTTGTGTGCGTAAACACACACACATATGCACAATCCTCACACACAGACATAGATGCACTCAGAACAAACACATACACACTCTGCCATGGATAGTGGGTACAAGCATGAGGGGACAATTTGATCTGTTCCACCAAACACAAATCAATGTCTATGTGGCTCTATTTTCGAAACACACGCACATAAAGACACAGAAATATATACACACACACACACACACACACACACAGAGAGAGAGAGAGAGTCCCAATCAGTTGGGCTTTCTCAGACGGGGACAAAACAAAGTCATCTGAGCCTGCAAGTGGCTGTCCCAGCCTGGTTGTGACAGCTAGGATAGTTGCTATTAGACAGATTAACCTGAGGGATTTCTCCCCAACCCCTACTGCTGAGCAAGGACACAGCATTCTCTGTCCCTTTCCATTTTTTTTGTTTTAGATTGAAGGAAAAACAGCTCCAATATGTGAGCAAAATGAACTCATTTACAAGTTCACAATCTTTGAATGCGGTACTTTTGTGCAGTATCACAAAAGGAAAAAAAAAGACTGTAGAAAAGATAACATTTTTGTCAGATGTTATGTCAAATCTTTGATTTTTAATATCTTAAAATTGCACTAAACCCACACACTGCATTATACATTCAAGCTCAAGAGGAAATACCTGGAATCCTCTGTTCTCCATCATCTTTGTCACATAATATCAGATCACTGCTTCAAAGAAAGATGAAGGGATACGGCTGCTTTACTCTCAAACATTCTCCTCACGCTTGCATTAAAAGTATGCCACATTCACAAAGGACCCTTCAGGCAGTCGCTATTAATCTACTAATGCCAGAGGTTAAGGGTCGGGGGATAACAGTGAAAGAACTGTATGTGCTGGAAATCCTCACCTGGATAACTCCATCCCAGAACTCTGCAAGTATCAGCATGTACGACCACCAGTGCACTAACACTCCAAACATGAAAATCCAAACTCATTATCTCTGTAGCTCACAGATACTCAAATTGCTTTGCCACTTTTGCAAAATGACAGGAGGCCAGAGGCCACTTAACAAACAAATATTAATAATATTTGTCTGTATTAATAATAAATGCATCGCCTGTTTTTCAGCCTTTTGACATTGACTGTCCTTACTCATCTTTGCCAAAGGCAAATCCAGTCACAGCGGTCCCATGTAGGTCAGGTGTATGCAGGGGCATTTCAGGGATTTTAGGACATTTGGGGCTTAGCAAGGACCTCTGTTTTTTTTTTTTTTTCAAAAAAACTCTCTATTTTTATGCTTTATTCAGGCACCTTATTGATATTAAAAGTACAAAAAAATCCAGTGCAAATCAATTTATTTTTTATGATGAATTAAAAAAAGGTCAGTGGAAAAAAATATAACAGCCTCCTGGCTAGAGTTGCAACCCCCCAGCATAAAATAATGAAGAGACAGGGTAAAAAACATCTTTAATATGGAAAAATATTACAGCGAGATTACATTTGAAATCATCCAGGTTTGACAAACAATGGTCCCCATTAATAAAAGGCAATGCCAGAACTTTTGTCATTGCTTCTCTTTTTAATTATTTATTCATTTTCAAACTTTATTTTGTTTTTATCACTTTTCTCAATTCTGTTTTGTTCTACATATAGGCCTTTATTTATATTTCTTTTGCTCTTTTCATTTAATTGATTAATATGGTAAAGGATGGGCTGTGAACTGATCTAATAGGTATATTTTGAAAAGTTATATCATCACTGAAGATGTTTTTATTTTTGTTTAATATCAACATGAAAAGATTTAATGTATGTTCACGATGGGTCAGACAAGTGTATGGTTGGGAACTCAATACCTTCGAAATCGCTACTGACAGACTCTGTCTCTAAATTACATCACCAGCACTAGATGGCATTTGCTGTAATTATGACATTTTGGTTTCATTTTTGGACAGTGGGGGTAAGTGAAAATGAGTCATCCATCTTTATACACATTCTATAATGACCACTTGTAACATATTTTAAAAGAAACTGACACATTTGACTTCTTTCTAGTTTTAACACAAAGCAACTACCAGTTGGCACCATAGCAACCAATTCCAAATATTCATTGAAAAACCTCCATCCCTGTCTGCTGCCCTGTCTGTCAAAAATAATGAGCTGGACATGCTTACTGTGAAACATCCAATGTATTTAAAGAACAGAAGTGAAGATAAGTGAAGAAATCTTTACAGGAGGACAGAAGCTATGTGAAAGCATGTGAAGAGATGAGTGATATTGTCATATAGATGTGTAAGTAAAATGGAAAAGAAAAGGGATATACACAGGAAGTGGGAAAATAGATGATGCAGAGGAGGTGAGGGAAGAGAAATAAGAAGAGGAGGAGGAGAAAGGCGTGAAATGCAGCGGGGTGACAGTAACAGATGAGAGCCTGAGCTGACAGAGCGCTCAGTGATGGCAGTTTATCAGCATCTGGTCCGTAGGGTCACTTCAGCTCCCGGACTCCCTCTCTCATCCGTCTCCATCTCTCTCCCTTCCAGATCTCCTGACCTGACTTCCTCTCCTCTCTCCCTTTTCTCTCTCTCATAGCATGACAGTTCTGACAGAGTACCAACATATGCAGTCTTTTCTTTCATGCTCCCACATAAACACACAGTGAGAAATGGTGTCCACACACCAATTAAGACTGGGAAATACCACTAACAATGTAACAGCGGTTGTCAATAACCTCAGAGATAGATAATCCAAAGGCTTTATTGCTTTGGTATTAACATATTTAAAATGCCAGCCTCCTTGTGCAAGACCAGGGGATTTACGCTGACATCCGCTGGCTGATTAAATGTGATGTTTCCGGATAAAATACGGCCTTGGTGGAGGGAAGAGGAGAAAGTCAGGGGAGGCCAGGCTCACACCGCATGTGTACGACACCTTAATTGCACCGATGATTATCCCCCCAACATTACGCTTTCCCTGCTCATATTTATAGTTGTGTCCAATTTTCATTATGCTCTTCATTATGGAGCATAAATAACCTGCGTAAATGTGCCGGCACACCACGACACGCCCCATAACATTGCCAAGTGATATCCATCTTGTCCCCCAGTGATCCGACATTACCTGGCTGAATTATGTCTATTAGCTGTGCGTGGCCCCTCCCACTCCATCAGGACAGCAGTCCGCAGATGACAGCATTAACTTTTAAGACTTTATAGCATCTTCTTTACCCAACATATACCATTAATCCACTTAATGGCCACCATGACCCCTTTCATCGTGTTTCATAAAATAAAAATATGAATAAAGCCCATTACGGTCTCCATTGTAGAGAGTTTCAGCGATAAATCAGGGGGGTTCTATTAGAAGGATTGCCTCTGTGACAAGTCAGGTTGGCCACACTAAATCATCAGGGCTGTTTGCTTTATTAAGGCTCTTTTTGCCCGTTTTAATGCTTAAAGCTGGAATCTTCAACTTTGAGTCATATTTCAATCCCCTCCCGTCCTTTAGCCAGTTGCTAGTGCGACGACTCCTGAGCTAATATTTACCTTCGTCTTTGAGTGAGCTCTGTCTGCCTCACTTTTGGGATTCTTTGCCCGCCTTAAATAGATGTTCTCGCTTGTTTACATCGAGTGAAGCAGAATGTGTTGAATCCTGTAGCTGTTGCAAATGTTGAAATACACAGAAGGCCTGAAAGTGTATTATTTTCTTGTCGCTTTATGCTGTTGATTGATTGTGTGTGAAACTACAAAAGTCACTCCCTATGTAATTTTCTCTGGTTTGAAGACACTTTATTAGTGTTGTCAGCTAAAAAGGTCACCACCCACAGAGAGACACTTAGTAGCAAGTCCAAACATGGTAAATTTGCTGGTCTTCACGTTCAGCAAAGGCCATCAAGATGAAACCAGCATGTTTGAACTGATGACTTAAAGCTGCTCTATGCAATATCTCTTATTTAAAAAATGGATCTAGTGACTATGTATGTGAAAGTTGTTTCTTGTAATTACAAACCCACAATGAATTACATCCCTACTCTGCTTTTCTTTTTAGACAAACCAAGCTTTTTAACATCTTCTCATTGTTTTTGTTTAATGGCCTGATTTTAACCATTTTGGTTCACTTGTGTCATTTTCATTTCAACACATTCTCACTCCCAACTTGTCAAATACTGACACTTGGTTGGTGGCCCTACATGTCAAACTATAGCTTTGTTTCCACTGCACAAAAACCTGCTAACACCCACTAACATCTGGCTTTTTTAATGTAATGAGAAAGGTTGTAATCGGCATTCACACTGGCTCAGGCTCTGATTGGCATTGATGGAAACAAAACTCCCAGATAAACTCTTTAATTTTAGCCCCTTAACTGGCGAGATGCCAAAATGTGCTGCCTCTAAATACTGTCCATCTTTACTTAAGCAGGGCTACAACATCAATCCAGAGATTGAAAGAGAGACTGAATAAGTAAGAGATATATAAAAAGAAGTAACCACCAGAAAGTTTACCTGTGTTTAAAAAGTACATGTACATGTGCATGCTAATTTGCTGGAAAAGGGGCATATGATGTGAAGTACCCCTCTTGCATCAGTTTTGAACACTCAGCAAAGGTGTGTTAATTGCACTCATTACCTGCATTGTGCCTTTTCGAAACAAACTTTCATTTTCACAATTTTTTTTCAAATTAAACTTACAAAATAAGCAAAAACATTGTTCTTTGAATTTGTAATTACTTCTTTAGGTTTAGGCAAAAGCATGTTGTTTAGTTTGGAACAAAACATGGTTTGGCCACAAATAAGTACATTCAACCTAATGTAATGTCACATGAGATAGCCTACATCAAATTTGCCACATGACATGCATCACTAGCATAGTATGTTACATATAGCCTACTAGCAGATTAGGTTGTTATTCAAACCTCAGCATACTTTTGGTTTCACACAGGAAAGTCTGTAGTCTGTTTGACCCATCCGCCCTATGTGGACTTTCTCTACTGTTTATACTATGACAGTTGCTTTGAGTGTCGAAAAATGCTGCTGCCCAGTGAGTTGCTATCTGATGCCGCTGAAAAAACATTGGTATTTGATGAGTTAGAAGTGAGGCTCCATTGATCTTTTGGGACATTTTCAACTAAAGCTGGAAGAAAAGAAAGAAAAAAGAAAAGAAGCTCTGATAAACCCACTGTATGTGATCTGACCAGCACAAAAAAACAGCAGACAGACAACGTGAGCAACTAGCTGGTGAACATAGTGGAGCATTTAGTAGCTGAACAGCCAGTTATTTTTCTCAGGAGTTCACTGAAACAGAGCTGAATATTGGACAAACATTCATCAGCTGGACACAAACACAACTTCAAACAAATGCTAATGTTGCTCTTGTCTTCTGTATGTGTAAATAAGCCCCTGCTTGTTTCCCATACCATTTTTTTTAAAGTTCTAATATGTCATTGTGGTGTTTACAGTTTGTTGCGCTGCCCCCAAGTGAGTAAAAAAATAAATAGATATTAGTTAATCTAGACTGCCCGTTAAAAGGATACAAAAGGCCAAAATGTATCTCTTTGATTTCAGTTTTGTTGAAAACTTTTACTCCCACAAACCCTGCAAGGAACTATTGGCTCAATCACCAGAGACCCATCAAATATGAAACAGAGATGGAAATAAAACCCTTTTAACCTGTATGAAAGCAAAACTGCCAAACTCTGTTAGCTATGTCTACATATTTGCAGATTAAATAAAGACCATGATGCAGAATCTGCATTCAAAAGGAACTGCATCCCAAGATAGCCATCTACTAGGCCAGGGCAAAGGCCAAACCCACAGTGTACAGGGATGTGCACATGTGTGTATCGTGGAAATATTGTGCCAATCTCAGGTCTAGATACTGTTGAATTATGGAGCAAGCTTTACCTGGAAAGAATGAAGTATTCATGCACGGTATCAAGATACCTCAGAGTCTTGGGTTTTCACCTTTCTTCATCCCCACCCTGCCTTCTGTTCCTTGAAATGAGTTTTGGCGGTGACTCAAAGGGGAGTCCTCTGCTTTCACTTCAAAGAGTCATCTAAACCTTTTTTTCTCCCTATCTACTTCAAAAATCTACTTCCATTAATGGGTAACAACCCCTGTGATTGAGCGTCACATATAGTTTGTTATTTGGGCAATACAAACCAGTTTGTGCTAGGACACAGTAATGATAAATGGAATTATGCTTAACAAAAAATGCTATCACTGGCTGTGGTACAAAGGCCTTTCAGTAAATTCTCAATTTGTGGATCTAACACTGCCCTTGAATTGTTTAGGCACAACTGGGACGCTTGGAGGAATTAATTTCAGATATTACCAAACAGCAGGATACACAGCTCCTCTGGCGCCACAGACAAAATCTTTCATCCCTGTTAAAAAAAAATTGAATGGGGATTTAAGGAGAACACAGATAATTCAATCTTTATCTGCGGCAAGCCACAATGAAATGTTAAGTTTCCATGGGATCCTCCTACCTCAAAGGAGGACTCTGGAATGAAAGGACAACACATCTGAAGCATCTCTTTCCTCCTCTGGAGCAAAAGAGTAAAACACATGCACCAACACACACACACATTCTCACACACACAAACATAAAAGGTGCTCATCAACATATCAAAGCTGTAGGGCCTCCTGTTCAACATGCTATATGCGAACTCAGTGGAAGCCGACAAGGCAAGTACAGCAGCTCTCTGCGCACTACGCATCACTTATATACATCGCGCTGACAGCTCCTACAGATAGCAGACAGTTCCAGATCGAGATAACTCTCAGGTGTCAGGTATACATGCGCGTACACACAAACACGGACATGTTTGGCATTCTGCTCCACAACCCCCGGCGCCTCTCTCACTCACATTTGCACTCACACAATGCATGAAACAAAGTTTTAGAGGAATAGGTAGCTCAGGGAGGAGTGAGATGAACAACTCGGGTTTAGTAAGATCAACTAAAACTCCCTGAGACACACAGTAACAGCATATAGATACCTCTCAAGAAAAGCTCCACTGTAGCATTAAAGTTGTCAACATGCATCTAATCCACCAGTTTGGAGACCGTTACACCGAGTCAATATGCAATTTGAGGCAGGTTGACAGGGAACATTGGATTGATTGATTCTGACCTTTTACCTGACAGTACCTGCTGTCCACAAAATAATGAAAAGTGTTGAAATCCCTCAATCTTTAGGTTTGGCCTCTTTTCTTTCTCCCAAATAAGCGCCTGTGTTAATCCCACTCATATGTCTGGCTGTAGGTCTGCTCTCTCTACTTTATCTCTGAGAGCAAGAGGGAGAAAGACTCAGGGGGGTGATACCAGCCATATCGATTTGTGCAAACACACACACACACACACACACACACACACACACACGCACACGCACGCACACACACACACGCACACACACACACAAAATCATTCCTTATGTGTGGCTGTGCAAGGCTCTGTTATAATCCTCAAGATTAACCTCCATCTATTCTATTTGTGATAAAAGTAAAAAATATGTTTTATTATCTATATATCTATCTATCATCTATATATATATATATATATATATATATATATATATATATATATATATATATATATAGATATAGATATATATAAAAAAAAAACATGTCAGTATCATAAACATTTGTTTGCTGCAGAGCTTATTTTCTTCAGTCATCCAAAATCCGATGGAAAAATCCCATGGGCTATTTGACATGGTCAACTACGTCAAAGTTAACTTCTGCTTCCTACGGAAAAACATCATCCCTGGGGGCACTCTTTGCAGTAATCACACTATTAGCTACAAAGCTACATTATGCCAAGCTACATTATCGCTGAATCACCTTTGAAATGTTGATCAGATACTGACCAAGTTATGTCCGCATGGGTTTTTGTGTGTCTGCTATTTTCCAATAAAGCAACTGAAAATCATCAAAAGTTTATATTTTCCCCATTGCATTGTTATACACAGAGAACTAGCCAAGGTCAGCTAATTTAGCTAAATAACAGTAACAGTAGCCTTGGAGCGCTGAGAAAAGATGAAGCCAGCTCAACTTGATTTTGTAGCATGACAAAATGACTTGTTTCAGTATGTGGATTCGATCCAGTGGGTCTGATAACATTTTGAAAGTATAGAAGAGCTGCACAGTTTAATGGTTTCATTATCATTCAAGTTAGGGAAGCACTAAACCAGAAGTAGCCAGCTCAGCCATCTGAAGCATGGATATATTAAGAAAACCTGGATACAGTATGGAGGCAGGTCTCTGTTCTGAGAGCTGCTCAGTGGCACATGAAGTAAAAACGCTTCATGTGATAGGGCCCATAGAGCATGTACACTGTGCCCGAGCGAGTAACTTCTGCTGGTGGAGCAACTGACTTCCAGTTTAGCATTTTGCTAGCTTGAATGGCAATCAAATAATTTAATCTTGCAGCTCTTTTAGACTTTTCAAATGTTATTGAACTAAATGGATGAAATCATGATAGCGACATTAGTTATTTCATGGAGGTTTTGATGCTCACAAAAATGCATCTATTGATTTACAGACGTCTCTTTCCCAGTTGAAGTCAATGGAAAAAAGTCTCTCTGGCCCCATGGCATCACATGAGGGATCTGGACAGTGTAATTCCACTTTTGGCCACTAGGGGCTCTTTCTAGGGCTTGGATAATTCTATGCACAGCAGGTGATTATTTGTTTGGCTTCATGTGCCACGGTCTAACTCTCATAGGAATAAACGAGGTCCTGCCTCCAATTCTGGATCCAGTTCTAAATACATCCATGGTCATAACAAGTGAATGGCGTCAGTTTGTAGCAGCTTCCACTAAAAATGACTTCTGGCCTGTTGCTCATAGTCTGAATACAGCATATAAGTACAACGTCACAAGCATGTCTGCGGACACCAAGAACTGAAATGGATGCAGTCATATGACTTATTTTGATTGCTGTCAACATCAACAAGACAAAGACTGTTTCACGTCCCAAGCTTAAATGAATAAACACCCTCTTTCAATGAGAAATGTAAGTGATCAAGCACCTTTCAAGTTGATCCTACTTCTCATTCGTGCATTGAGAGGTTATAATACCCAAATGGGAGGGCCGCAATACAAAGAGACACAACATCCTTCTCCCCTCAGATGTGGTGTGAAAAAAAAAGTCCCTTCAGACAGGAGGCTAGGCACTCTCATATCAATCCATCAAACTAAAGGACGCCTCACGCAAACTAGAAAAACGCCAGTTCTAAATTAAATTCTCTTGTCTAGCGTTGAGCTCAACATGAAAAGGCCGGTCACATGAGGGTTTAAATAGAAATCTATTTTCTGGTCTCAAAATCAAACTGGCCATCATTCTGTCCTGGCTCACCTCTCTCTTGGGGACTTGTCACATTTATAACATGTAGTCATTTTCTCAGCTGTCAAATCGTGCTCTTACCAAGCTCTGTTCCCCCATCCCCACCTGTCAACTTCTAATTCGAATCTGCTCCAGTGTATCTGCGTGTGTATGTGAACGTGTGTGTGCTATGAATTAAGTACAGCTTTTTAAGAGAAATGTCTGGAATTACTAGATTTCATTCATTTTATTCATTATTACTGTGTGTGTGTTCTGTGAGGGTCCAGACAGAGGTGTCACAGCGAAGTAGGTCATGACAGAGGTTAGTACTGGATTAGCGACTGTCACTGGCAGGACAAGAGAGTGCAGACACCGGGGCAGTCCTGTCTCACAAACACACACAGAGACACACACACACACACACACACACACACACACACACACACACACACACACACAGTCTCACACACTTACAGACACACCAACGATTTCTGAAACTCTGTGGCATTCTGTCATGGATCTGAGCCAGCAGGCCATGACACACACGGAGGGCAGTGTCTGGAACAGGCGGCCAAGCCCAGTCTGTCCAGACCCAGTCGGTCTGTGTGTGTGTGTGCGCACACATGCATGAGACAATGTTTGCATATGACAGGGCTGCTTGACCTGCCAGAATCCAGACTGTTTGCCCTTTCTGAAGATTTTAAAAAGTTATTTTTTTGGACACTTTATTTCAACCATTTCTCTGTTCATCCGGCAGTAATTTTTAATGGCAGTCGTTCGGTATTCAAAGATTTGCTTCCCTCTAAGCACAGACGAATCTCCATGAAGTCTTTGTATCAGTATCTAGTTCTCTGAGTTGACTTATGGAAATCTGTCTCATTACTTCTGCCTTCTTACGGTTCAAACTCACATAAAAACATAATGATCCAAGCTGTTTCTGTTGTCTGCCGCGTAAGTCAACGATCTCTCTTTTTTTGATGTTCTAAGTCTCTTCAGTTT
The DNA here is from genome assembly GCF_008729295.1 of Plectropomus leopardus. Classification (NCBI taxonomy): domain Eukaryota; kingdom Metazoa; phylum Chordata; class Actinopteri; order Perciformes; family Serranidae; genus Plectropomus; species Plectropomus leopardus. The sequence continues at coordinate 10,651,834 of NC_056471.1, forward strand.
CCATCCTCAGAAAGTCGGGGATAATTATGGGAGTAAAAAGGCTCGCTATCAGAGCAGATTAACAACATCTCACTGGGCTGAACTCCTCACTCCCTTTTATCTCCTCAAACGCAGTAGAAGAGAAGACGAGTTACGCAACTCCCACCTTAGGGACCCAGCCGACTTTCCACCCAACTTCTGTCTGTCTCTGCATGTCTAGGGCGTCTGCCAGTCCTCTGCTATTTGATGTACGTGTTTGAAGCAGCCATGTGACTGGGGCGAGAAGGATGTGCCTGTTGTTTGCAGCTCTTGCCGCTGTGCTCCGTTCCCTGGAGGGACGAGTTTCAAAGCATGGCAAAGTTGGACCTTTCCTGGTTCTACATTTTAACACCTTCTCAAATAGCACTGCCGAGGTTCTGGATGGCTTTCTTCCTCTCTCTTTTATCATTTCTCCAAAGGCCCTCCTTTCATTTGTAAGGTTTTGAAAGACCTGTCCTCCCTCCTCCTGTCATTTTGCTAAAATGTGTCATTTGAGGGACATTAACATCAGATCATTTTTGGGTGTGCCCAAAAAGCCGCTTTAACACACACATGGATCCTAATGTGATGTTCTTTCTCTTATATGTTAAAAGAGTATTTGATCATGTTGGCTTGATAAAATGTTATTATACATCAAAAACGCTTAAAAGTTACAAGATTTTTACTGTCAACTTTAGAAACAGCTTTTATTCCTCTTGTGGAAAATAAATCAACAACAAGTTGAACTTGGGGTTAATTAGTCTCTGACGACGCTGGGGAAAATTTCCACATGAAAAACTTTTGAGTCCGGTTTTCTGACTTGTTTCTGCATCAAATTACCACGTATAGGATATACTGAGAGGCGGTGACCATGATGGTGATCATGAGTAACCAATGTATAACCAGAATTTAAATGTAGGTTCACTGTAAAAAAAGATCCTACAGTCCTACAGTCAGATTTATTGCAACAGTATAAACCCCTTAAGATGTTGTTGTGACTGTATGCTTTTTAATACCTACCATTTCAAATGTTATCAGTCGATTTGAATGGGTGTTACTGTCAAAATAATGGAAGTAGCAACAGTGACATCACAGTGGGGGTGGGGGGTGGGGCTTAATTTGTCACAACCCGTCAATTTAAAATACTCTTTTGTTATACTCATGTTTCATATCTTGTGTTACTTCTTTTACTTTAAAACTCACATGTTGGGTGCGTTTAGAAATACCGTTTGTAAATTTGGAGCGCTGCTGGAATGAACCATTTGGTTATCCAGAGCACCGCACTCTTTGAGTAGCAGAGTGTACTCTGAGCACTCTGTCTGGGAAGAAGGAGCAGCAGAGTGCCAAAGAGAGTGAATGTGTGATTTACTCAATTGTTTGTTAATTCCTGCAGGAAATTTCACTGCACATGTGCTGTACCCAATTGTGTGACATCCTTGCCCTCCTGTGTTTCCTACCAGTGTGATTAAACGTGAAGTTAGTGACACCAGCGGCCATAGTCAAATGTATCCCTGGGGCCAGAGCGGGCGACGTCGAGTCAAATTTGAAGCTGCTGGCTAAGGCTAAACGTAAATACAGTAAGATTGTTATTCACGTTGGCGGCAATGACACCCGGTTACGTCAATCGGAGGTCACTAAAATTAACATAGAGTCGGTGTGTGAGTACGCCAAGACGATGTCGGACACCGTAATCTTCTCTGGACCCCTCCCCAATGTGACCAGTGATGACATGTTTAGGCGCATGTCAGCACTCAACCGCTGGTTGTCGCGGGTGGTGTCCAGCAAATGATGTGGGCTTCGTTAATAATTGGTGCTCCTTTTGGGGTAAACCTGGTCTTATCCGAAGGGACGGCATCCATCCCACTTTGGATGGAGCCGCTCTCCTCTCTAGAATCTGGCCGATTTTATTAGAGGCCCAAAGCCATGACAAACCAGAGTTGGGACCAGGTTTCAGAGTCGCAGTCTTACACGCTTCTCTGAGCTTCCTCTAGCACAGTCACACACCCATAATGTAAATGTTATAAAAACAGTGCCTGTCCCCCGACCACTTCATTTGTTTAATACTAAAATAAACAAAAGGGGAGTTGTACATGAAAATCTCATAAAAATTAACTCATCTCCTGTCATACAGCATCATAACAGGAGAATTAAATGCGGACTCTTGAACGTTAGATCCTTATCAACCAAGGCTCATTTAGTCACTGATTTAATATTGGATAACCATATTGATTTATTATGCCTCACTGAGACCTGGCTTTGTCCTGAAGAGTACGTTAGCCTGAATGAATCCACTCCTCCTGGTCATATAAATAGTCACGTTGCGCGGGACACTGGCCGAGGAGGGGGAGTCGCTGCTATTTTTGATTCAAGCTTAGCAATTCACACTAAGGCCAAGTTAAACTATAATTCATTTGAAAGCCTTTTTCTTAGTCTTTCTCACCCATCCTGAAAACTTTACAGCCAATTCTATTTGTCATAGTGTACCGCGCCCCCGGCCCCATACTCTGAATTTCTATCTGAGTTCTCTGAGCTTATATCATGTTTAGTGCTCAAATCAGACAAAATTATTATCGTAGGGGATTTTAACATTCACATGGATGTTAATAGTGACAGCCTTAGTTCTGCTTTCTCCACACTTTTGGATTCAATAGGCTTCAGTCAGTGTGTACATAAACCCACCCACCGCTACAACCACACCCTCGATTTAGTCCTTGCGTACGGCATTGATATTGCAGATTTATCAGTCTTTCCTGAGATTCCTGCTCTGTCTGACCATTATTTGATAACTTTTAATTTTTTATTACTTGACTACAAGCCTCTCAGTAAGAGCTACTCTTCTAGATGTCTATCTGACTCAGCAGTGGCTAAATTTAAGAAACTAATTCCCTCTGCTTTGACATCATTACCATGTCTTACAACTCCTGAGCACACTACTACTAACTTAAGTCATTCCCAAATTGACTGTCTCATCGATAATGCTACTGGCTCACTGCGATCAGCTCTCGACACTGTTGCACCCTTCAAGAAGAAAATAATGAAACAAAAAAAATTAGCCCCATGGTTTAACCTCCAGATTCGCAAATTGAAACAAACATCGCGAAAATTTGAAAGACATTGGCGTTCGACCAAACTGGAAGAGTCCCGTTTAGTCTGGCTGGACAGTCTTAAAGTCTATAAGAAGGCCCTCCGCCATGCCAGGGCAAACTATTATTCATCACTAATTGAGGAAAACAAAAACAATCCCAGGTTTCTTTTCAACACTGTAGCCAGGTTGACTCAGAGTCACAAAGTCCCTTCAGACAGGAGGCTAGGCACTCTCATATCAATCCATCAAACTAAAGGACGCCTCACGCAAACTAGAAAAACGCCAGTTCTAAATTAAATTCTCTTGTCTAGCGTTGAGCTCAACATGAAAAGGCCGGTCACATGAGGGTTTAAATAGAAATCTATTTTCTGGTCTCAAAATCAAACTGGCCATCATTCTGTCCTGGCTCACCTCTCTCTTGGGGACTTGTCACATTTATAACATGTAGTCATTTTCTCAGCTGTCAAATCGTGCTCTTACCAAGCTCTGTTCCCCCATCCCCACCTGTCAACTTCTAATTCGAATCTGCTCCAGTGTATCTGCGTGTGTATGTGAACGTGTGTGTGCTATGAATTAAGTACAGCTTTTTAAGAGAAATGTCTGGAATTACTAGATTTCATTCATTTTATTCATTATTACTGTGTGTGTGTTCTGTGAGGGTCCAGACAGAGGTGTCACAGCGAAGTAGGTCATGACAGAGGTTAGTACTGGATTAGCGACTGTCACTGGCAGGACAAGAGAGTGCAGACACCGGGGCAGTCCTGTCTCACAAACACACACAGAGACACACACACACACACACACACACACACACACACACACACACACACACACACACACAGTCTCACACACTTACAGACACACCAACGATTTCTGAAACTCTGTGGCATTCTGTCATGGATCTGAGCCAGCAGGCCATGACACACACGGAGGGCAGTGTCTGGAACAGGCGGCCAAGCCCAGTCTGTCCAGACCCAGTCGGTCTGTGTGTGTGTGTGCGCACACATGCATGAGACAATGTTTGCATATGACAGGGCTGCTTGACCTGCCAGAATCCAGACTGTTTGCCCTTTCTGAAGATTTTAAAAAGTTATTTTTTTGGACACTTTATTTCAACCATTTCTCTGTTCATCCGGCAGTAATTTTTAATGGCAGTCGTTCGGTATTCAAAGATTTGCTTCCCTCTAAGCACAGACGAATCTCCATGAAGTCTTTGTATCAGTATCTAGTTCTCTGAGTTGACTTATGGAAATCTGTCTCATTACTTCTGCCTTCTTACGGTTCAAACTCACATAAAAACATAATGATCCAAGCTGTTTCTGTTGTCTGCCGCGTAAGTCAACGATCTCTCTTTTTTTGATGTTCTAAGTCTCTTCAGTTTCCATCCTCAGAAAGTCGGGGATAATTATGGGAGTAAAAAGGCTCGCTATCAGAGCAGATTAACAACATCTCACTGGGCTGAACTCCTCACTCCCTTTTATCTCCTCAAACGCAGTAGAAGAGAAGACGAGTTACGCAACTCCCACCTTAGGGACCCAGCCGACTTTCCACCCAACTTCTGTCTGTCTCTGCATGTCTAGGGCGTCTGCCAGTCCTCTGCTATTTGATGTACGTGTTTGAAGCAGCCATGTGACTGGGGCGAGAAGGATGTGCCTGTTGTTTGCAGCTCTTGCCGCTGTGCTCCGTTCCCTGGAGGGACGAGTTTCAAAGCATGGCAAAGTTGGACCTTTCCTGGTTCTACATTTTAACACCTTCTCAAATAGCACTGCCGAGGTTCTGGATGGCTTTCTTCCTCTCTCTTTTATCATTTCTCCAAAGGCCCTCCTTTCATTTGTAAGGTTTTGAAAGACCTGTCCTCCCTCCTCCTGTCATTTTGCTAAAATGTGTCATTTGAGGGACATTAACATCAGATCATTTTTGGGTGTGCCCAAAAAGCCGCTTTAACACACATGGATCCTAATGTGATGTTCTTTCTCTTATATGTTAAAAGAGTATTTGATCATGTTGGCTTGATAAAATGTTATTATACATCAAAAACGCTTAAAAGTTACAAGATTTTTACTGTCAACTTATTAGAAACAGCTTTTATTCCTCTTGTGGAAAATAAATCAACAACAAGTTGAACTTGGGGTTAATTAGTCTCTGACGACGCTGGGGAAAATTTCCACATGAAAAACTTTTGAGTCCGGTTTTCTGACTTGTTTCTGCATCAAATTACCACGTATAGGATATACTGAGAGGCCGGTGACCATGATGGTGATCATGAGTAACCAATGTATAACCAGAATTTAAATGTAGGTTCACTGTAAAAAAAGATCCTACAGTCCTACAGTCAGATTTATTGCAACAGTATAAACCCCTTAAGATGTTGTTGTGACTGTATGCTTTTTAATACCTACCATTTCAAATGTTATCAGTCGATTTGAATGGGTGTTACTGTCAAAATAATGGAAGTAGCAACAGTGACATCACAGTGGGGGTGGGGGGTGGGGCTTAATTTGTCACAACCCGTCAATTTAAAATACTCTTTTGTTATACTCATGTTTCATATCTTGTGTTACTTCTTTTACTTTAAAACTCACATGTTGGGTGCGTTTAGAAATACCGTTTGTAAATTTGGAGCGCTGCTGGAATGAACCATTTGGTTATCCAGAGCACCGCACTCTTTGAGTAGCAGAGTGTACTCTGAGCACTCTGTCTGGGAAGAAGGAGCAGCAGAGTGCCAAAGAGAGTGAATGTGTGATTTACTCAATTGTTTGTTAATTCCTGCAGGAAATTTCACTGCACATGTGCTGTACCCAATTGTGTGACATCCTTGCCCTCCTGTGTTTCCTACCAGTGTGATTACCTGCCCTGCCCTAATGTGTGGCACCTGTGTCTTATTGTCTCCCCTCCCCTATTAGTCACTGTGCTCCCTTCCCTCAGTGCCAGTTCCTCTTGTTCCCCCTCGACAGCATTCCAGCCATTTTCCTCATGAGTTTGTGCTCAAGTTTAAGTTACTGATCCTAGCCTGCCATGACTCAGCCTGTCCTTTTTGTTACCTTTGCTTGATCTTATGGCCTTCTCATGTAACAACCTCCTTTTGCAAAAAACGGCCCGTGATTTCACTATAACTTTGTGTTGTGGTCTGCATCAGAGGCTAAGCTGGTGTTTCAGTGTTGACATTATTATGTTTTAAGCTTTAGAAAAATGTAAACGGGTTACTCACCCCTGTACAGTTGTCATGAATGGGGAAATTAGCTATAGAGACCAAAAACATGTTTGTTCTTGGCTGCAAATGTTTCTTTCTGCGGACATTTTAACATGGGCATCCACTGGGATTGACTGGCTTCAGGAGCTAGCCTCAAGTGGTCATTTAAAGATTTTTGTTTTTTCTAACTTCAGATTTTTTTCAGCTGCTAAGAGGGATGTTTCCAGCTCATTAAATGGACATTATAAATTGTCATTGGGATCGGTTTTGTCAAGCCCACTTTAAGTTTTGTTTAGGCGCAATAACTTCAAGGTTAGGTTTAAAAAATGCATCATGGTTTGTGTTAAAATATGTTTGTTAAGTGAGGTGACAAACTAAGATATGTCAGTTAAGAAAAGTCAACACTGACTTTTGGCTTTAAACAGGACACAAACAGCAGTCTCCTGGATGAAAGTCCTTTGTTTGACCCATCTACCATCCACCATCAAGACCTCCTCCATAATCACCAGACTTCCTCCCTTTCTCTCATCATAATTCAACAGCCACTAGAGGTCATTGCCTAACAACAAATTGAACCATTTATTGGGCTCATAACGGCCCTCTGAACCTACAACTAGGCGAGGTTTTTGTCTTTTTTTTCCTCATCTAAGTTTTTAGTGAGCTATTACAGAGATTTAAATAGAACAGCACAACAACATTAACACACACAAAAAATACTAATACTCAAACCAAATAAAAAATATAAAGTACAGTAGCAATGAATGGTTGTCTGAAAATGTTTCAATAGTTATACAAGTATATTCTAGTTAAGCATTCATTTGGTCAAGTTGTGTCTTGTATAAAAAGATATGTTCAGTATTTTTCCATTTCTTTTTAAATGTTTTTTCTTTGACCCTCAATATATCACAACTTTTCGATAATCAAAATGTCTTGGAGTATTCTTGTCATCTAACTCATATCTATGAAGCTGATAACTACTGATAATGCCCATTCAATTGAGTGGTAACCTTAGAAAAGGGTGTTTTATTGTATGTAGATTCTGCAACCCTAGTAAGAATACGTTTCCTCAACAGCTTTTGTTGGACAATTAATTAGCATCATTAAGGCTGTTGTAATTTCCATACAATCATGAAGTTTGACTCCTGTTATCCAGTGAGGGAAAGCTCCTTTTGACTAAAATAATGAAAACAAAGACCAGATCTTTGATCAAATGGTGCATTTTTAAGATTAATCTTAACATCAGCATGAGCTTTGTATATACAAGTGACATTATCCAGGAGTACTTACACCAGTGGGAGCTGTTTTTAAATGAATGTAACATTTAAATTGCTTTGGTAGGGTCCTGCTGTTCACTGAATTTTTATATTTGTATGTTTAGATTGGAATACATATTAATCTAAGAGGTTAGGATGCAATTTTCTTGCATTTTCACCCTTTCAAAGGATATGTACACTTCAGTGTACAAAACAGAGCAGAAACATGATTTTTAAACAGCTCTTTCAAAAAAGAATGTATACCCCTGTTGGCATCTCTGTAAAAGATTATTTGTAGAGCATGTTTGTTGTTAGTGGCAAGCCTTCAATGAAAAATATATAGAGAAGACACAACCAGCAGCAAACGTCACAGGCAGATTAAGCTATCTACAATATTTAGTCATATAGAAAAAGGTACCTTGCCTGTGTGATCCATACAGTACAAAGACATGACAGACAAAGCAGCGTGCAAATATAGATCATGTAGAATACCACAAATAAACTTAAAAATATGTAACATGGTCCAAGAGCTTCAGGAGGTGATGGTAGGGCTATTACAAGTGATAGCTCTATCAATCTTAACACTTTGTGGTTTTAAAAGTTCTTGAGGTTACATATAATTACAATAATCTGTCTCACTTATTAAAAGGGACTTGGATTTATTGACCACTGGATCTTTTTCAAGGTCAGCAAGCAGCTGGTGAATACATTTATTCAATGACAGCTAAAAGGGGAATGTGACACATTTTTAGAAATGATTCCTGCTCCTAGGACAGTTTAGCTGATACTTATGAACAGGTACCTCTCTGTCCTGCAGCTAAAACTGGAGAACTGACCTCTGAAGGTTTGTGAAAGGATAAAATATCTGCAACTGCTCCATACACAATGAATAGGTACTGAGTTTGTTAAATTTCAAGATAAGTTTTTGTCCCTAAAGTAGCAAATTCTGGTTTAAGCACATCATATTTACTTTTAGTGCAACATTTCACCTTTGGCCCTACAAAGTAAGAACTTTATTGTCTATGGTACAGCCCCAAATATTACAAATATCCACTGTCTGTGTCATAATATTTTATATTGCAAGAACACGGATAATGGAAATCATTGGGAAAAAAAAATCAATGTACCCCGGCATCACTGATTCGAGTTTATTCATATAAATATGTTCAGTCAGTATTTTCCTCCTTTATAATCTCTTGTGTTATGCTCCATTTTATACTATAGATGCCCTTTTAAAGGGCATTACATTACAACACACTATCCATAAAATGGTACCTACTATCAATTATGAATATTAAAAGCTGAATTAAACCACAGACATAAAGAGGTGATAGTACAGAGCTGTGCTGCTTCCTCAGGGCCTGACAATTGAGTCGTCATTTGACATAAAATTATACAGCGTGTCACCTCTCATCTAAATTTGGCCCACCCTCAGATACTGTAGGCACACTACAATTAAAAAGAACAGCTGCTGCACACGACAGGAGACGAGTCAAAAGCTGTGCAATAAAACAAGCCTTCAACAAAAGATAAAAGTAAATAATGTTTTTTTCTCAGAAGAATTACATTTATATATTTTTAACACAGTCACTTTGTATGAGCAATAGAGATGTTTTTAGACTGTTATTTTGGTTCTGTGTGTATTGCTACACTAAAACACTAATGATCCATTATGGAAATGACCAGCATACACACCTTATGCATCTCATGATAGTAAAAAAAACTTACCATATGGATCTAAATGTTGTTTTTGTGTTTGACTCAGGGACAGCTCACATTAAAATCAAAAACACATATTTTTCCCCTTGCCCGTAGTGCTATTTATCAGTCTAGATTGTTTTGATGTGGGTTTCCGAGAGTTTGAGATATCTGCCATAGAGATGTCTGCCCTCCTTGGAATTTAATTGAACTAGATGGCACTTGGCTTGTGGTGCTCAAAGCACAAAAAAATACACTTTGAAATTCAACAGCAATGCCTTTTTCCAGAAATCATGACCCAGTTACTCTAGATAAACCACAGACCTTGTTGTGAGCAGTTTCATGTAGGAACTATTTACTTTCCACCAATGTGCACCTACCAGCTGTATTACTGTGCAAAAGGAAGTGTGCATGTACTCATGGAGAAGCTTGTGTAAAAATTAATAACATTCTCCTTGGCTAAGCTGTATGATGCTAGGCGAGCGAGCAGTAGATGCACACTTCCCTCTGCGAGGTGATACATTCAGTGGGTTTTAGTAGTTCCTACATGAAACTCACAGCAGGTCTGTGGATTATCTTGAGAAACCAGATCATGATTTCTGTAAAAAGGTATAGCTTTTGAGCTCTTCAACTAAATTTGGTTTTTTTTGTTTTTTTTTTTTTTTTTTGCCACAGGCCGAGGGCTATCTAGTTCCATTATATTGGAAAGAAGGCAGACATCTCTATGGCCAATATTTCCAACACCCAGCAACTTACACCAAAACAATCTAAAATGAATAAGCACTACAGGTAAGAGAAAAATATGTATTTTCTGTCCTTTAAACAATAATTTTAGACAGCATACGTTAATTGTTCTCTTTAATTATATTTCTAACTTATAGTCAGAGTTGATTTTTAGATTTAAAAATGGAGATAGACAATTACCTTATTCTCATGAGTCACGCACACAGCTCTGGCTTAAACCCTCCACTAGCGGTCACCAACAAACCTGGAAGTCCACTAATCTACACTGTGATCAGAACATGACATATGGTGTTTATCTATCAGTGCTTGAGCGGTGCAACTCAGGCCACAACACCACAGGGGTCGAGTAGGGTATCACGCTGGGCGACTGAACTTCTCAACTTTATCCTAACTCCCCTGTTGGTCCACACTCAGTTAAATGACTTAGTGCTAATCAAGAGCAGATCAACATGCTTACAGGTCAAAGTGTAATGAGAGGCCCGTAGCCTTTCCCCTGAGGCTTGAAAAGACCAGGTGGAGGTGGAGAGTTATAAAGGGGAAAGGTAGCCAGGTGGAGATGTTCTCTGTACCTTTAGTCCTATAGGCCTTACTAGGCCCTTTTCATTTGTACTACCAACTGCTCTGCTGCACTCAGGCCTCAAACACAGGTAAGCAAGTTTTCAACTTTTAAAATTGATGTACATAATAACCAGGGATGAAAGTAAAGAGTAGTACAGGCAGGATCTATACTTCAACCAATCTACCGTGCCAAGGAGCCTGGCCTACAGCCAAGAGGGATAGAGGAGTGGCAGGCCAGATAGAGCGCTCTGCCAATGCTGTAATGCCTGGCACAGGTGCATTGTTAAAGACACTGTTAAAATGATTCATTTTCAATCCAATAATCTGCAGTACACTATAAGATGTCCACAAAAGGTCTATATAGTTTCCAAATGACTGCTAAATATGTTTTTCACCTTGAAACAGAAGCTGAACTTCCAACTCAGCATAGCATATCCATCACAAATGGGATTTGACTAATAACACTAATAGTAAATCTGTAATCTTGGAGAGATCATTCCCACTTTTGAGCACCTGGTTGCTAAGCTGGAAAGCAAGACATGAACTGACCTTGAGGATACACGGACCGTATCCACGGTGATGTCAGGACAAAGACATTCTTTCCAGCTTTTAATAGATGGTGCTTTGATAAAATAAGGCACCACAAAGGGATAAAAGGAAAGCAAAAGGGATCGAAAGAATATCAATTTTCTGTTTACTTCATTATTAAACACAACCTTGGATAGCGGATCTCTAAAATGCTGTTTGTAAATATGAACAAATGTCCAATATAAAAAAGAAAGCACAGTCTTGGAGTTGATCTTAACCAGCCAATTCTTTCAGGAACTCGAAGGTATCATTACCACATCACCCCAGTAGATAACAGCTTGATGTCGACCTGGGTCATCAAGATGGAATTTTTGCACTCATCCCTTTTCTTAATCTTTGACATTGTCTGCTCAGGCTCGCACTAATTTTTCAGATCTGGAGATTTGAGTCAAATATCATCCAATGACTTTTTTGCAGACCTTGTTTCACCGCAGCTTTTCATCCCTGCCCTTTGATTTCCAATGAAATAATGAATTGTTCAGTTTTCTGCGCACTTCAAAGCCCTTATTTTGAGTTGGGGTATTGCTGCGCGCCTTCACTGTTGTCTCTGAGGTATTTTACTCTCAGAGCCTGAAGCTATCTGGTAGAATTTCACAGGAACACTGTAAAATATCTGTATGGAAAGCTATTAAAAGGAAGTGGTCTTGTAATGCGCGAGTGTCATCAAGAAAGGTCTGATCAAATTTGAACAGCATTTCATCCTTTAGCTTTCAACCATCTGGCCTGAAGGTATTAAGTATTGATAGGCGGATTCAGCTCCACTGTTTGTCTTTGAAAGCAAGCATAATACAAATTTGGTCTTTTCTTTATGTGTTCTGTCCAAGAGGTCTCCCTCCTATGGCCAGGGTACCATGTGCAGCGTCCATGCTGTTACTGCTGGCGCTCTACTCTCCAGGGGTGACCTCGACCCCGGTCCAGCACCTGTGTGGCTCCCACCTGGTGGACACCCTGTACTTTGTATGTGGGGAACGGGGCTTTTTCTCCAGTCCAAACCGAGCCCAAAAGCGGGACCTGGAGCATCTGCTCGGTAAGACCACGTTAACTCTGGGAACTGTTTTGACTTCCTCTGTTTGACCTGGTCTAAAATGACTTGTGTAAAATCAGTTCTAATTGTCCCCTTGATGGTGGGAGTTCAGACGTTGCCTCTGACATGCCAGGCTGGCTTTGTTTCTCTGCATCCACTGCCCACTATGTCTAAAGTTCAGACTCAGTCTAATGAGAATGCCAATTTGGATCCAAGCTGGGGGGGAAAAATATTTAGAGACAACATGCTGGAAACTAAATCTATGTGTATGTCCAAGCCATCATTAGCGTGCAAAACTCGTCTCCGGCCTCCTTTGAATTTAGTAGCGTGGCCAGGCTTTTAGTGTAATATTGTTGTCTTCAACAAATCTGCAAATTCCTCAATACATCACTCCCAAAACATATATTGCACCTCAAACATCCTGTTGATGTTAACTTTAGAGGTGTAAGATATAATATTACTCTGTTGGAGCTCCATCATATCTTCTCTTGAAGTAGAGACTAACAAGGCTAAATGGATTGGGGAGATCAGATTACCTAGCCATTAAGACTCTGTTAAAGTGTGAACCGTTTAAAATGGTAGTTTGAGGGACGGGAGATTTGCACAGCTGCAGCAGGACTTAACACGGTGCTATGGAAACTTTCTCTACTTCAAAGGGTTCCTGTCTAAAAGGGCGAGACAGGAGCAGTGGATGTGGAGGGCTCTGTCTGGCCGTGAAGAGCCCAAGGTGAAGAGAGGCATCGTGGAGCAGTGCTGCCATAAGCCATGCAGCATTTACCACCTGGAGGGCTACTGCGACTGACTCATCACTCCACAACTAGCACCACTCCTAGCTTGTAAAAAGAGTCAATTTCTGCCCAATACTTGCAGGCTATGTCTTATCAACTGAAGGAAATAAAGCTTCATGACCCATAACCCAGGGCTCCTCTCTGCAAAGATGTGAATTTGCGTTCTTTGTGGCGGGTATATAGTATGGATGAAACATGGGCCGTAATAGCCTTTTGCTGTGCCTCAACTTGTGGCTGCAGTCCTAGAGTGCTCTCTACTGGCTGACGACAGATATGGCCAAGAAGATCTAATCAAAAAAGGCTTTGTGCATAATATTTTGACACTTTGGAAGAAAAAAAAAACACTTCTTGTTTTAAAAGAGTATTAAAATCCATCTTTATTTACAAGGAAGAAAGATTTACAAACAGGTACCCCACATGAAATAGTTACTGGTTCTGCTACCCTAAGAATTGCTAAGGAGGTTTAAAGGATAAAATTCCAAAACACATCTCACATTTTAATGCCGACTATGCTTTTGTTCTCTGGATTGTGCGTAGAGCTGCAGCCATCTATTTCCTCATTATTTTCACACACTGCTGCCGCACACACTACTCCTAACATTACTTTTTAAGACAAAACAGATACATACATCCTCACTCTGTGTCACAATTGGACAAAAAAGGCTGCTAAACCGCAGCATGTGGGATTCTGGTTAACACTTTTAGAAATTATTAATTGCTGATAAAATTAACAGAATTATTTATACAAATCCAGATTAAGAAACAGTGTCAAAGTAAAAGCTTAATGCATATTTTAAAAAAAAAAGATAAAATCATAAATCAGTTGTCAGTTCTCGTCTGTCACAAGGGCTCCATTATGCATAATGATTTCCTGACAAAACAAACAAACAATTAGGCTTCCACGCAAATATTTTAGCAACTGCATGAGGTGAAAATTATTCAGATGTTCAATTCTCATCACATCCTGCTATATCTCCAAAAGTCTGCTCCTACATAGGTTCAAGTTGTTGCAGTTTAGTACTCACCTTCTTTCAGAGTTTCAGTTTTCCTGTTCTCCTTGTCGTGTTGGAAAGCTTTGCTGGGGTCAAACCTGCGTCGAGGAGTACAAGGGGGCTTTGACTTCAGCTGCTCCAGATCACTCTTCTGCCGGGTCACCTGGGATCGAAGCTTTGCCACTTCCTACACACGCAGCCAGCAAAAAATGGGGACGGAGTACAGACACTTTAGATAAAATATGTGTGTGTGTGTGTGTGTGTGTGTGGTTTGAAAGGCAGACACGGCCCTCATGTATTCACCTGTTTGAGGGTGATATTCTCATCTTTCAGCTTCATCACATGTTTGATCTTCTGCTTCTGGTTCTGGTGGCCCAGCAGACGAGCATACGCATCAGACAACTTGTTCAGCTCCTCCTGGTTTGCTCCGTTTTCATTGAGTAGTGCATTTCGCTCGGCTGCAAATGCATTGAGCTGTTCCTGTGGGCACACACCAGCATGAACAATTAAACATTAAGACATTAAGCTCATCCATTTATGTTAACTTAAACCTGAATGAACTGATTGTTAGCTACTTGGGGCAACGCAAGAAGCTGTAAAAACAACACAAACATACAGCTAGAAACATGGTTGATGGTAGAGTTGGGAAAGAATTTTTAAAAAAAGAGTTGAAAGACCTGAAAATAGTCTTTGAAACTGAGAGGAACTGCAGAGGGGAAATAATTCTGTGTTTTGTCACTGCAAGAAGCTTTTAAATTATGCATAGTTTTTCCACTGTTAATATAACAATATGTATTAGTGGAGCTTTAAAATAAATGATGATCTTGGCTATTCTGAGATTTCATATCCTAACAGATATTGAAATGACTCACCTGAAAGGGCCTGACTTTCGCAAACAGCTCCTCATATTGTTTCCTCCAGTGCTCCGTCTCTGAACTTGGGGAGCTTAGACGAAAGAAATAATAACTTAAACTATGCAAATTGTTGTAAACAACAGACAATTTCAAATTACACAAACACATAAGAAATCCAGTCTTGCTAACCTCTTCTCTTGTGCTTCGCTTAATTGTCTTTGGAGTTCCTGTCGCTGCTCCTCCAAATCCCACTGCAGTGTAACCTTTTCCTGAGTCAGTACTTCAACCTGCTCCTGTAGAGCCTGCCTGTCTTGTCGCTGTTCTTCCAACTCGTGCTGCAGAGCCTGTGTCTTCTCCTCCACAAGGTCTAATTGGGCCTGGAAGCTCAAACCCCCTTGTTTGACCTCATCCAGGCGAGACTGAAGCCGATTTCTGTCCTGATCTGCCATGTTTAGTTGATTTTCAAGAGCAAGCCTGGACTGGTCTTTGAGTTCAGCTTGAGACAGGAGACTCTTCCTTTCCTCCTCTGCTCTCTCTAGCTCTGTCTGTAGTCTGAGCATCTCTGACCTGACCTGCTGGTGGTGTTCTCTTTCCTCCTGAAGAGCTGTCTGAATCTGAACTTTCTCTTGTCTTTCTCGTTGGAGCTGTTCCATTATTTCCCCTTTTTCCTGGCGGACGTCCTCCAGCAGTTTCTGGGCTTTTTCCTTCTCATTTTGGAGCTGAGCTGCACCCTGACCTTTCTGTTTCTCTAGTTGCCCCAGTGCCTCTTCTCTCTCTTTTGTCTGCAGCTGTAGCTCCTGCTGTAGCTGATTGATCAGGACAGCATGGCTCACCTCCATGGCCTTTATCTCCTCATCTTTTTGTGCAAGACGAGTCTGCACCTCCAGCAACTTCCTGTCAATTCCAGAAGTAAGAGAGAGAGAAAATAAAAATAGATATATATAAATATATATTTAAAAACAGGCAAAAAATGACAGTTATTTCAATGCAGACTCAAAGTGAATTCAGAGCATACCTCGAATTCTTCTCCCTGGCTTTTGCTTCAGCTAGCTGCCTCTCCTGATACTCCTCTAACCCCTCCTTTACTCTGTTGACCTCCTCCTCTTTTTGTTGAACCGCTTTATCCATCTCCTCCTTCATCCGCTGCATCACTCTCTCCACCTCCGCTTCCAGTTCTTTCTGTCTTCTCTCCGCTCCCTGCAGAGCCTCTTTGGCACTAAAAGGAAGTTGAGCAGTCTGTCAAGCTTATACATTGACAGGATTTTGACCTAAACACAAACACAAATCCAACTTGCATTCCAAGAATACTGACAACTTGAGCGCTCACCTCTCCAGCTCTGGGACAATGTCTCCCATCTTGCTTAGAGAGGTTGTGTGTGCCTCCTGGAGTTCTCTCATGGCTGCTAAATGCTCCTCTTTTAAAGCTTCCACATCTTTGCTCTTACTAAAAATGACAAGTACACAGTTTTGATGTGATAAAAGTAGGTTATCTTCATTTTACTGATACAAGCATCATCATAAGATTTTGTGGCATTCATAGACTTAATTGAAGCTACAGTAGGTATGATTTTTAAGTAAGTCTTTTTTTTGTTTTTTTGTAAACGTCATTATATCCTTACAGTCGATACATAATATGTGAAATAGTCATGCTCATCTGCCTCCTTGCAGTGCTCCTAGCAGCATTTGCAAGAAAAAAAAAAAACAGCCAAGTTTTTTTGGCAGCTGTTGTTCATGTCAATCATGGCTCGTAAACTGCGGTCAAACTGTCAAACTAGGCAGCGCAGATTTAAGTGTACTATTTGACTGTCAAATAAAAAAGTGTGCTCTGGTTGGTGGGCAGTGCTTTGTTATATACATATATTAATATAAACATAACAAAAACTGTAATATACTACTATTATCATTTATTTCTTTTATTATTCTGATAACTGTTATTGCTGTTGCTGTGCATCACTATCTCTCCCTATAGGCATCATTTCTAATACTGATTACTGTAACTTTATTGTGTTTATCTGCTCTGGACAGATGACATTTATTGCACGTTATGGGATTTTTTTCCCTGCATATCCACAGTAAGGGTCCAAGGTAAGAGGGCCCTCATATGTTGTAAAGCCCTCTGAGGCAAATTGTGATTTATGAAAAAATAAAAATAATTGAATTGAACACAGTGGCAAGGTCACAAACTTTCTCATTTTACATCTAAACACTACACTAAAATGTTTATGAAAACATCTGAGGTGAGAAATAGGCGATGCAGTAATTTTGATTCACATTTGATCAGCGCTGCCTAGTTTGACCGCTGTTCACGAGCAGCAATTGACATGTTGACAGCGGCTCTCTCTGATATTGACTTGTGATTGACCAAAATATCCCATCACAGGCTAGCTTTTCTAAAGCCTGAAATCTAAGTGGAGGTGCAAAAGTCTAGTTTTTTCAGACAACCTAAATTACAATATATTAAAAGTTTATTAGGGGATTTTTGCCCAATGATACCAAAATTACACTACCTACCCCAGCTTTAATTGTATAATCTTGAAAATAACTCAGATTCACTGATGTATGTTGTAAGGTGCACATCAAATGACAGTCATTCTTTGGCACAAGATGTTTGTTGAGTGTCATGCCAACTATTTTCCCCCCTCTCTTCACTCTCAGTTGTCTAATAACAGCCAAAACGCATGTTCCCCTCCATAGACCCCGCTTCCCCTCAAATTGTAAAGATGAGGTGGCAAGGTGACTTGCAAACCTGAAATTGGGCATAAACAGAAATAGACCGTGACCCTCTGGCTGTGTCAGACCTGTGATGGACTGGCAACCTGTCAATTATTTTTCTTTACTTTATGCTCAGCGTATGCTAGGGGACGCTCCTAGCTGCCTGTGACAGCAACAAATCCAAAAAAAGGTGTTGTTTTGCAAGTGTAGTGAGGAGGATATCTTAACTGGAAGTACGACTTTCAAACTTCATCTTAATATTGATGGTTGAAATGTTCAGATGTGCAAGTTTTACCTTTCCTCCTTGTCACCATATGTATGTTTGGCCTTTGGCTGCTCACCTCTCCACCAGTGCCCTGGTATCACTCAGCTGTCTCTCCAGCTCATTGTTTTCCTCCTGCAGCCTCTGGAGAGCCTCTTGACTGCTCTCAGTCGCCTCCTGCCTTTTCTGCTCTTGGTTCTCCAAGACTGCCAGCTCTCCAAGCACTTCCTCCATCTCCTCCTTTAGCTGTCTCAGCCGCTCCTCAGACTCTTCCCTCTCCTGCTCCACCAGCACAGACAGTGAGTCCACAAGTGCCTGAAGGAGAGAGGAAAGAGTCAGTCATGGCTTAGGTCATCCTGCATTGCAATCTGAAAATGATGTGCCATGAGAGACAAAAAGAAAAAAGTTTGTGTAACCTTTTCTTTTGTCAGTTCAGCATTCAGAGCAGCATGTTCTTGCTCAAGCTGAATCTGTCTCTTTTTCTCTTCTTTTTTTGCCTCCTTCAGGAGGACGAGCTCCGCTTTCAACTCCTCCACTCTCCTCATCCCCTCTTCCTGAGTCTTACCTAAAACCAAAAGAATATTAGAGCTGCAACAATGAGTCAATTGACTGATGATTCCATCGACAGAAAAGCAATCTGCAACTATGTTTATAATTATTTAATTATTTGGGTAATTTTTCATACAAAAGTGCCAACAATTTGGTCTTTTCAGGTCCTCTAATTTGAGGATTTGCTGGTTTTCTTGGTCTTACATCATAGTAAATGCAATATTTTGGGATTTGGAAATGTTGGTAGCTGTGCTGCTGCTGTGACCCTGCCTTTGGCCATGCTTGTGCTGTGGCTGCACTGACACTGTACCTCTGGCTCGCCTGGATTGTGGTCTTGGTTGTGCTGTAGCTGTGGTCCTGTCTGTGGCTGTGCCTGTGTCATGGGCCTTGGTTGCACAGATGCCGTGATCCTGCTTGATGCAACCTTCTACTGCAATTATTATGCATCATGCCTTCACTACCAATATACGCATAGGACTCTTACCAGCACCTATAATATTTGCATGTAACATCACATGCCATCATAGTGCATTTAGTAATTTGACACCTATCACTACTGTTATATGGCATGTTATTGTTACCATTATTGCTGTTGCATCTCTCTTTCTCTTCCTTTTTGTCATTATTGTAATTTAATTGTTATTTACCACATCTATTGAATGTCTGTCCGTACTGGAAGAGGTTTCCCTCCTCAGTCGCTCTTCCTGAGGTTTCTACCATTTTTTCCCCCCGTTACAGGGTTTTTTGGGGGGAGTTTTTCCTTAGATGATGTGAGGGTCTAAGGTCAGAGGGATGTCCTATGCTGTAAAGCCCTCTGAGGCAAACTGTGTTTTGTGATAATGGGCTTTATAAATAAAATTGACTTGACAAAACAAGACATTTGATGAGGACACTTTAGGCTCTAGGATATTGTAACAGACTTTTCTCACTGTTTTCTAACGTTTAGAATACCAAACAATTAATCAAGAAAATAATCTGCAGATAAATCGGTAGCGAACATATTTGTTAGTTGCATGTCAATCAATTTTTGCAGCGTAAATTAATATTGTGGCAGGATCTTGGTGAACGTACTTCTCTCTTCCTCAGAGAACAGACACCTCTGTTCAAGATGTGCCACTCTCTCGTCCAGCTCCCTCTCCGTCCTCCTGAGCACCTCTCTCAGTCTGGCCAGCTCTGCCTCCTGCTGTCGAACTACTGCTTGAGAGTCTTGAACTTTTTGGTTGGCTGACTCCATTTGCTTCTCCATGTCACTCATTGACCTTTGTGAGGACTTCAGCTCCAGCTCTTGGTCCTCCAACCTCGTCTCCACTTCCTCTAAGGCATCCTTTGACACCTGCAGCTCTTGCTGAAGTTTCCATGCCTCCTCCTCTTTTTGCCTCAGCACATCTTGGATGGTTTCTAGCTCAGTAGTACGCTGCTCCAGTTCAGACTCTAGTTGCCTGTGAAAAGGTGGCAAATGAGTGTCATGGTATACGGCTGAGATCTAACTTGCTTGGAAAAGCCATTAGGCAGTTGCTTACTTTACTTTCTCCACCTGAGAACCAGCCACAGTGTCCTCCTGTGTCTTCTCTCTGAGCTTCAAGCGGAGATCCTGCAAACACAAAAAAGGTCAAGCATGTCTTTTAAGTATGACTAAAAGATGAAATATGTCCTCTTTTTTTTAAGATTTGCTTTTACTTTTATAGGCCTAGTTTATACCTGGATCTGCTCATTGGCTGAGTCCAGGTATCCTTGCAACACTCTGATCTCCTCCCTCAGCTCCCGTATCACAGCTGGAACATAACACAACAGGTGGTAGGATAAGAAAACAAACCCACAAACACACACAGGAACACTGTTACACAGTTACTTATAAATTGTAGTGCTTACTTGTACACCAAAGGAAATAATACAGAAATACATAAATCCAAACATGCACAAAATCAGCTGAGAGATCTGGCAAAGTTATTGGTCAACACAACACAAGGAAAAAGTGAAGCATAGGCACAGGACTCACCATGCAATCTGCCATTCTCACTCTCAAGCTCTACATTTTGGGCTTTGGTCACTTGATGAAGTTCCTCTGTAAAAGATATAAATCACAGTGCAGCCATGCTCATTTCATCATCTTTTATTCCTCTATACATGTGAGCATGCTTTGATGTTAAATCTTACCCAGGTCTTTATTCCTGTCCTCCAGAGCTGTGACAGTAGCTCTGGCAGCTTTAAGGTCAGTTTCTAGCTCCTTCACTTGGCCTTCAGTGGTAATCTGCAGTACTTTTAATTCCTGGATACAAAGGCACTGCATCAGCACGTACTGCAGCTGAGAATTTTATTTTAATACCGATTTAATATTTAGCTGTGGTTAAACTAAATAATGCAGGAAGTACGTGAACACAAGCCATACCTTGTTTTTAACATCCAAAGTGTTTCTGGCATCCATCAACTCCATTGTCAGAGAATTGATTTTCTTTTTGGTAGTGTCAGCAGAAACCTAAAAAACATGGACTCAGTCACAATGTTCATGCTGCACTGCTAAGAAATAAACAATGTTTTTAACATTTAAGACAAGATTTCTAAACACACTAAATATAAATAACAAAACCACGCATACCTTGTTTTTTAGGAACTCATTGACTTTCTTGAGCTCAGCCCGCTGTCTCTCGAGAGTGGTAACGTTGGCAGCAAGACCCGTCTTCTCCCTGACTGCAGCCAGCAGCTTGGCCTCCACCTTCTTCAGCTCCTCTTCCAGAGCCAGCAAGTGACGGTCCTGCTCTCCTCGCTGCTGAACCAGGGACCTTATCTGGAAGAAAACAAATCTAAGGTTATGACTTTGACATCTGCATAATAGCAACAATCACTGCGTAAACACCTGTTGCTTTACCAGTTGCTCAGTTATGACTGAAGGACAAAAAACACACATATGGCAAACATGTCTCTCTGATGAGGTGTAGCCTACCTCTCTCTCCAAGAGTTTCTGCTGCTTCCTCTCCATGGTCATGCCAGGCTTCTCTTTCTTTACGCTTGAACCTTCAACCTTCAAGTTTTCACAAGACATAAAGCAAGTTAGTTTTATTCCAGGAGCAGTTTTGGACAAGCAGATCTGTTACTGAAGAGCAATCTAAGTGGCTTAAGTTACATGCTGATATAAAATGAAACTTACAAGACCATCAACCGACATAGTCCTGCGGACGGGTGACACAAAGACACTTTTGGAGGGCGATGGTGGTGGCAGATCGGCTGGAAACACAGATAATGGAAAAACATTGGCACAAAACGCATTGTTTTAGATAACGCCAAATCATAGTTTTAATTCCTTGTTTGTATTGTGCCAATCGCATGTACCCACCTGCTTTAACATTTCTGAATCGGTCGGATTTGTCGAAGGAAGCAGCTCCTTTAAGGTCCCCGGGTTTAATCTCATAAGAGCCCGGCGGAGGGGCACAACCTGTGGACGCAATGTTAGCCAACTTAACGTTACAAATGCTAGTTACTTCTTTGTTTAAGCACGGAAGTCAAACTACGTTGGCTTGTTTTGCTTCTTACGTTACCTGGCTCTATTATTGTAACAGAATAGCACACTGAGAAAGTGTAAATAACGCCCATTGGCGTTAACGTTTGCTTAAAACTTACCTACGCACGCACGCTAAAGTTAACATCAGCTGCTGTACTGTTACCGTACATAACTCGACTGCGCGTTACTTACCTACGTTTTCGTTGAACCTTTTCAAAGGGGCTCTTGAAAAAGACATTTTTGGTCCACTTTATGAAAACAAATGTTAAGCTTCCAACAGCACCGACAAGGCTGCAGTGCAGCTCCGGATGATGACACACACACAACAACAGACGCTTCACCGCTGAAATTTCAAAATAACGTCATACGTACGTTTGCGTGCGTTTGGCCAATAGGCGTCCAGTCCTGGATGACGCCGCCCTCTCGTTCTTGTCTGAAATCCTCAACTATACACATGAACTGATTTAACCCTGTGTGTCAAACCGTGAATGTTAGTATCATAAAGTATTTGATCTATCTATTCGTCAGTCATTATATACAACCCTTGATCCCGTGCACGGGGGTTAAGAGTTCCATAAAAATACAGAATAATGTTAATGTGTTCCTAAAAACACGTCTTTCCTATTCCCCCATGTCAAATTTTCATTGTGTCATAAGGTATTACTGAAATCATAGCATATTTGTGTTGGAATGCATGGTAAAGAAAAATGAGATAGGAATGTACAACTATTTTTTACAGAACATTTAGTCATCTTTTTCATGTTTACTTAATTATGGGCACTACTGTACTAAGTACTGTAGTCTGTACTGTAGCCCACATAAACTACAAAATTGTTTTTATTTCCTTGAGCCTTCCTGGTTGGGGGGAAATGCATGACCTTCCCTTCACCATAAATAAGCATATTTCATTGATGTGACTTTGGATTTTTTTATTTTTATTTTTATTTTTTACATACATACTTTTAGCACCCTCTCACCTCTCATAAATAACAAACATTCCCTCAAGTAATTTAAGTATTAAGATTACAATCATCAGATTGTTTTGGAACATCCTCTGCACTACCAGGTATGAAACAGGGGAATAACATTAATCCCTTTCTATTTGATATTTTTTTAAAAAATATAAGCATACATATATATAGAAAGGGATTAATGATATATATACACACACACACACACACACACACACAACATATATATATATTTAATATATCTTAAGATGAGGCCCAATAAATATATAAAATCTGCCTTAATAAAACATCATCATGTCTGATGCATGTGTGCAAGTCTATCTCAGAATAAGTTTAAGAGGAGCACTTAAAGAAAAAAAAAACCCAACATACAGTAAACAAGCATCATTTTTTCAGTTAAACATTTTTTATTTCATGGAAATACAACATAATTTCAAATCCTTTGCAGGACCATTGTTGTACATTTTATATTCTTTTTCTCCACTTTTTTGTACTTCAAAACATGGTCACTTGTACAACAATATCATAAACAAAGCCTCATGTCACAAATGGAGCCATTGATGACAATAAATTACACTTGCCATGCTAAGGTTTTGAGATGATACATTGGTACCGTCATTTTTACTAGATTAACCTTTAAATGAACAATACGTCAGAGTTGAATAAATATGATAAAAAGACACTGGAGTTACAAAAGAAAGTTTGTTCGTTGAAAACGGAGCAGAAAAAGATCACAGGGCAGTTTTGGGGAGGGTTACTTCTAAATAATTCATTTGTTTTCCTTCATATGAAAAAAAAGGGACAAATTTTGCATATTTTGATAACACTGCTAAATCTAAAGCAAAAGCCCAACAATAGTAAATACTGACTATATTTAGGAAACTGCCCTTTAATTATAACTGACATTTTAGTTGTGATTTTTTTCTCTTTATGTGCAGAGTATTTCATAGGTCTGCTTGACCAACATCATCCATTCACACTCAGAATAGGTTAATCTAGTACACCACTGTCTTTTTGTACTACCTAGAGGTATTTTCTATTCTTGTTCTTTTGTTTTTTTTTTTACTCTTGAAAAGCACATTTACCCCGATGAAGATGTGCCTTTTTCAAGTTGTAAATAATATCACTGTATTCATGTACAGAATATAAAAAATCTTTCCAACAGACAAAAGAGAGAGAGAGGAAAAAATTCAATGAGGTTTCCAGCCAGCAGTAGAGAGGCAAGTATACCAAGGATGTGTAAATTAAAATATTAGGAATTAAAAACAAGAACAATTACAACACTCAACACTTCACTTAGTTCAACAGTGAAATTTACAGTGGAACTGGTACCGAATAAAAATGTGTCAGGAGGAAGCGAGAAAATCTAGATGAGGGGAGCGAGATAAATAAAAAGCAAATCAAGAATGCAATGTACCTTCATTCCTTTGAAAGCAAGCAGGTGAAGTATTCAAATGCATCATGATAGACACTATGTATCATGAACAGACCAGATTATTATACAAATGTAATGTATCACGATAAACAGGTTTGGGATCATTATAGAGGACACGCATAACGGTAGCACAGGTGCACTGTAAAGGTGCCTGTGCTAGTACTGTTAGTAGCTGTAGTAGCACTTAAAAGCACCATGTTAAAAGATCTTAATATATCTTAAAAAAAATATTTTGTCGCTTTTTATTTAGTTTTTCTATTTAGTTAGTTTACTTTTGTCTCAGCTCTTGATTGCAAATTCTGAAAGGCGTCTTAAAATCCCAACGGCTGGGACTTTGAACAAGTGGCTTCATATTATAGGATAGAGATTTGGCATTTGTGTCAGTGGTCCAATCCACAGGAGTGCAGCGGAAGGAATAAGAGAAGGCATGCATGAGTCTGAGTGAGAGCCACACAGAGAGTAAACTAAAAAAAAAAAAAAGACAAGGTGTGAATATACACTTCCGCCTCTGTCCTGGCCCACTTCAAGAGGCTAAAGAATTCAAAGACAGACACCTTTTTAGATAGAGGAACAGTTTGAGAGGATTTGTCTTTGGATTCTTGAAGCCATTGTGGTAATCTATACCTCTACGAGACCAGGGAGAGGAAGAAATTCATGTATCACAGCTATGTGTATTGGAGCATGTCTGTGTGTCTGTGTGTGTGTGTGTGTGTGTGTGTGTGCACTATGAGTGAAAGGTCTATTTCAACAGGTGGTAGCCAGGGATTGGTGTATAGGTGGCTGGAAACAGCGAACGTGCTCTACAGTGGAACTGTCCGTCTCCACTGCCTTCATATACTTGTTGAGGATGGCGAAGATCTCGTTGTTGAGGATCTGGTATTTCCTAATGCGGTCTGCCATCTTCTTCAGGGGCTGGCGAGGAAAACAGAACAGGAAAGGAATAAATCAGAGAATTTTGAGATGTGGGCTCATGTGTCGGTTAATGTGGTGGATAAAGTATACCCACCACATTTTTGATGATCTCATCCTTCCCGTCCTGTCTTTGGACTTTGAGCAGGTGGTAGCAGAAGTCAAAGAGGTCAAAGCGACGCTGCTGTCCCAAAAGCACGATGATGGCGCAGCCGGCCCAGTTGAGCCCATCTCCGAAGCACTGCCTACAAAGCGTGTTACACACAACACACAAGTTATCTTTCCATTAAAAGTGAGGCAATAGTTTGAAACCGATTGAGGATGTTTCAGCAAAATAAAATGCAGTTCAATGCACATTTCCATCAACTTAAAAACACTTCAGAAGATGTGTAAGGATTACATAATTATCTCTTCCTTTTTCTCCTATATGTTTTTACTTCAAAATGTTGATGAGCACAAAATGCACATTTAGACTGGTTGTTAGGGGTAAAAAGTGGGTGTGCTTTTTTGTTTTCCTGTGTGGTGTTTTTGTGTGCCTCTCCTCCCCTCCTCCTCACATGCAGAGGGTGATTGAGCACACCTGTGCTCACTTAGATGATCAGGAGCATGCATAAAGACTGCAGAGGGCAAAGTTTGGGGTTAGTGAGCCAGTGTGGCAGCATGGATGCTGTGTGTTGGACAGAAGACTGAAAAAATAACTGTATTGCACCAGACTTGGTGATAGATACTTCATTTTGGACTGGGGGTGATTTTTTTTTTGTGTTTACTGATTTAGAGTCACTTTCTTTGCTTTTTAAAGACCGTAATTTCTGTTAGTGTTGTAAAGACCCTTTTGTACACCTAATTGTTTTCTTTTTTTGTAAATAACACACAAAACACAGTGTCTGTTTATACACACACTCTGTTCTCTTTTTCTTTTACCCTGGTTCATCATTGCTACTCCCCTCTTCCACTTAGCCAAATTGGGGAAGCTAATACTCATATTTCCATTTTTCCATATGGATTTACAACCAACAACATGTCTACCCAGCCATCCCATCTGCCTAAACATGAAGTGCAGTATTTTGTCCCTTTTCAAAGTGTACTCTGTAAAGTATAGTTTCTTAAGGTGCAGCCCATGAAATATATGCATTATATTTCATTCACGGTCCATTTCAATACTTTCACTTTCAATAGCTTACAGTTAATGCACAACATGGCTACTGTTTCAAACTGCAATAGGCAACAGGCATCTGTCAGGTTAGGGATGAAAACTTGTAGAGAGCTATTAGTTGCATGGCAACGAGTGACACCTCTCAACTAAGTTAGTGATTTTGTTAGACAACTCAGCAGTGTAATGTGGAAGTGAAATGGAGAAGATATTTTATTTTATGTGTGCACTGTTTCGGTGCTGCCTTTGTTCATATGCTGACTCTCCCCACTGGAGAGGCGCCATATCAAAAGTGGCAGCATGATATAAATGCTTTGTCTACTATGGCAGAAAGAGCAGAAGGGACATAAAGGTGTACTGAAAAAGTCAGTTTCCATTAAGCTTTAGCACATCTTCTCCATCTACACATGCCAACTTATGGTAAAAGGCTTTTTTTTTTTTTACAAAGTATTTGTACTCCATCTGTAAATCGACACGCAAAGTGCACACCTACAATACACAAACCAGCCAGGTGCCACTTACTCTGCTGTGAACTCGTGTGTGCCCACAGGGATGCAGTAGACAAACTGCATGGCACTCCACAGGCGATGGAACTCCATACACTCATCGACATGCATCACACCATTGGTGGGCGGAGGTCCGCGCCACACACCATCCTGCAGGAAGCTGCGGATGCGCGTCAGGATGACCTCAAACATGGAAAGGCCGCAGCACAGACGCTCTTTGGTCAGCAGGTCTCCCTCACGGGCAATGGCAATTTGCTGGTAAAAAAAAAAAAGCAATTATACTTTAATTTATACTGTATTATATTCACTTTATACGTTATTCTTAGTATTAAAATATTTAGGAAGAACAGAACAAAATTATTAAAATAATTCAACTGATGTCTTCCATCAAGTATAATAGTATATATAAAATACCCAATAATGTAGCAGAAACAAAGGATAAGACATGTCTGCTTTTAATTCTGTCAGTCTTCTGTCAGCGAGACAAGCGATTACTTCCAAGGCTGAAAGCACAAAAGTGTCAAAAACTGCAGTTCCTCTAATGGCCACTTGAGGCTGGCTCCAGAAGTGAGTCAACTCCTATAGACCCCATGTTAAAGTACTAACTTTACAGCAGATACAAACATGTTTACAGTGTGATAACAAAAAACATTTATGGTCTCTGTAGCTAATTTCAATGTTCATTAAAACTGCGTAGGGGATGATTTTTTTATAACTCACCCAATTTAGACGTCATTAAGGCTTGAAGTTACGCATAATTATGGGCTTGACCACTCTGAGTGACATGCGGGTGCCGTCTGTCGATAAGTTGCTACCACGGCTACAATGTCGGTTAGGTACCGTAACCACGGTGTGTACAGCTATAGCCTAGCCTTTTGCTATTTCAGTGTGTTTTCAGTTCATTGAAGTTATTGTAACATTTTGGTTGCCAAAAAAAGTCCTGTTCAATGTTTGGTTGTACTTTTACAGAAAGTACATTTTGTTTTAAATGTTTTTAGCCTGTTTTTCACAAGTAAAAATTAGTATTATCACCGTCTACCAGACTGATAATGGACTGTGCTAACCAAACTAGCAGCTAGCATTAGGCTAAGCTCCACCCTCCTGTCCAAATGGTCACTTTGAGTTCCACAAATCCAAAATGGCGATGGATGGCCAAAAATGCCAAACTCGAGGCTTCAACACAGAAGTCCAAAAACCAATGGTAGATTGGTTTATTATTATTTTTATACAGTCTATGCTTGAAGAAGGAGTGATGTTGAACTCACCTGTGGGGTTCCCAACCTCTCAATTAGAGGCACAAGGTGGAGTGGGGCATACTTTGCTTCCAGCCTTTTCATTCTCACCTCCAGACGCTCTCCCTCTATATAACACACAAA
Source organism: Plectropomus leopardus (assembly GCF_008729295.1). Taxonomy (NCBI): domain Eukaryota; kingdom Metazoa; phylum Chordata; class Actinopteri; order Perciformes; family Serranidae; genus Plectropomus; species Plectropomus leopardus. The sequence goes on from NC_056471.1 coordinate 10,679,968, forward strand.
CACAATGAGGGACATGTAGATACTGTTCAAAAATGACATCAATCAATGGGCACTGGATGAAACATGGTAGGACAGGTGATTTTTCCCCCCTCTGCCTTGCATTTAGTGCTTTTAACTGTAGTATACCTTTGATGTAGACTCTGGGCAGAATGTTCTGGAAGGGAGCGGCATGAAGCAGGTCACACACTTCCTCCTGGGACTAAAATTCAATCACAACACAAGAAAGGGTCACTTTAATTTAAAGAAATGAACTCACTTTGCTTTGTGGACACCTATACAGAGCATGCAGGAAACCATGCAGTGATGCTGATTTTAAAGAACCTCCCCCAATACTCTTAGCTGATTAACTTAGTCTTACAATGTTGTAACTCAGAATGATAACTTTTAAAGCATTTTTGACAAAATTATAAGAATACTGATATTATAATTTTGATGGATTATTGCTAACTTCATTTTATGCAGAGAAGAAAACTGAATAAAGGTGTGTCTGCTCTTATCACGAGGCTACATCTATCGAGCCATGATGACAGGCCAATATTGGCAGGATTATACATTTGCCAAACTCTAAGTACAACATCCCATCTAATCTGGTTTAGCAGCAAGAAGTCACGTTTATATCCACCTTAATAAACTCGAACCAATCAAAGTTAAAATGTCAGTGCGTTAGTAGTATTGTGGCAAGTCATGCTTATTTATCTAGGTGGCTGTTAGTCAAGACAGCAAGCTATAAATCAAACTAAAAGCAAATAAAATCGAGGCATGCAATGAAAAAAGGCACACATACAGGCAGTCTAAACCAACACACACACACACAGGCACACACACAGGTCAGCGCAATCAGACAGATATGGAAGAAAGAGTGACAGCTGAGAAGTGTTATGTAGACAGGCATCACAAGCTCCCACGACCAGAAGAGAGTGTGGAGGAAGAAGTGCAAATTTTATGGCAAAACTGTACCAGAAAGAAATGTACTCTCACCTCCTCCATGGAAGACAGGGACATAAACAGAGCAGCCAAATGTCTGCTTTCTTTTTTTATTTTTTACTTATTCAATTCTCATACAAATGATTTATTTAGGCTTTTGTGTCCAAAGCAATATTTTCCACTTTATTTGTATTTTCCTGGAAAAGTATAAAGACTGCACAATTGTCTCTTTTGCTTCCATGGCTGATTGGAGGTGAAACCATGCCAAACTAACATGCTATAAAAAGAAGAAACAGAAACACAGCAGTCCAAATCAACTAGAGATAAAAGAGGGGGAAAAAAGACATTCTCTGTGTTATTTTGGTACCAAAGATAAAACCTAAATCCTTACCACCTGTGGTAGTTGCCAGCGTGTAATGAGAAATAGAGTTGTATTTCAGAAAAAAAAAACATCAAAGATCCAACATACTTGGGGGCACTGGGTCCTGACGGTTTCTGTCCACCACATTTGATATAGGATGCGAATCATAAATTGGGCAGAAACCTTCAGGCACCCAGGTTATTGGTCACCCACACTAAAATATGGCTGTCTAGACGTTGGCGGACCCTTAGCACTGAGCATGCTCAGGGGCCACAGAGGGAATTAACAAACGAAAGTTTGAGAGAGGAGTTGAATAAGGGGTGATATCTAATATAACAATAAAGTACAGAGATAAACAACTTGTCTACACAAAAAGGAAAGAGGAAGAAGATAGGGGAAGGGGTATAATACAGTAATATAGAAGCTTGAAATGGAAACTAACTAAAATAAATGTCTTACCAGAGCTTGCTCAATGAGCAGGCAGAAGAGGATGGCATTTCCAACCTCCCTTAAGCTCTGGAAGACATCTGTCTTTAGCTCAGCATACTCAATGATATCCTTAAGCTGGTGGTGGAAGAACTCCAAGATACCTGGAATGGCAGAAATAACTGGATTAGATTAGAAAACTTCATTAATCCCCATGGGGGCAACTCAACAGAAAGTTCAGACATTATATTCAGAAAACAAATATATAGTACCACAAATAAATAACACCCCAGAGAGCCAGTTCAGACAGAATTAGAAGCCAAAAGCCACATCTTAAAGTGCTCATAAAAAAATCTGACCATTGCAGGAACATCGAAGGCATTGTTTTCTATTTTTAAAATGTAATGAAAAATGGGAAAATAAAGCCTTGATACCTCACTATATCCACAATCAAAACGTACAGTCAAGCTGTAAGCGTCCGCTAATGCCTCATTATATCATTGATAATCGATCGCTAACAGGAGGAATCAAGATGATGTCAGCAAGTCCGCCTGGCGGCTCTGACCCACATTTGGCGTGAGCATGAAGCCCTCACAGCAGAGGATGGGAGGGTCATTAACTGCTGACAGTAAGATCACAGACAGTAAGCCAGGTACAGAACTCAGGGTACAGAACATCAGTAATCTACAGATTACTAAGCCCTCCTCATAGGGATATCCCATCTGACTGTCCTCTAATCTGCGCACACAGCTCCGGCCAAAATGCACAGAGGCAGGTCAGGGAGTTCACAGAGATGTAAAGTAAGGAGGCTGAAAAAGTAAAGCATCTTTTGTGTGCCTGATCTAAATGTTATTTCTGTCTTGCATAGTGACAGATGGATCATTTATGACTCTTTCCGTACATGTTTTATTTAAATCATATTATGTCACCTTTCCCAAACTTGATTACCATTGCAGCGGAGCTGCTATTTCTCCCACTGTGTCCCAAATTGGCTCATTTACACCCCTCTTCACTGCTTTACAATGCTGGCTGTTTGATTCTAGTTGATGTAGTGGTTTGTGTGTTGTCAGCATTTTCTGCTGCTGGCTGTACGCTGCAAATGTTTAACTGCGGCCCCAAGTAATATCTTATTCCAGTAATGTTTCCGAGTGCTGACTGCACTCAAAGGGGACACACGTGCAAAAAACACTGGAGTGGTAAGCAAGGAGGAGGACTGAACTTGCATAAACTTGTATAATGGGAATGGAACTGCATGGTATGCATTGAAGTGTACTGAATGTAGCAAAAATAAAATATATAATATGAAAAACAGACCCAATGGCCCAGTGCTATTTATCTGACATAAAGAAGTTTTTCATTGCTAGAAAGATGGTCTTTAAAAAAAAAAACTGGGCTGTCTATGCAGTACAAAGACACAAAAACACTAAAACTGGTGTTACATGACCGGAGAAAAAGGAGAAAAAAGGACACTGGCATTTGCTTTTGCTCAAGAGATAAAACCCACCCATACTATGAGAATGCACTACACTGCACCAGACCAATAAACGCTTCCGCTGGTGGATAAGTTCTCAGTCTAAAGCTATATGCGAGCCGTCTGGTAACAGTCTGTGTCTATGGTGGTGGGCATAAAAAATAAGGCAGTACAATCTGTAGCTTGAGCAACATCCCCAAAGCCAGCGAAAATCCACCATATGACGTAGAACGATAACCATGACTCAGTGCCTGGGTGTCCTGAGAGTTACTGCAGAGGGGTCACCAAATTATTATTTGATATGTTTGGAAAGTTTATTTTTCCTTTTCAAAACTTAAAATGCACCTGAGTCTATACTTATACGAATCCAACATATCTAGCCATTTTCAACAACTGGAGTTTCCTCTCTCACCTACCTGAACAGCAAATACAAGTCAAGACTGCAGCCTGAGGCTGATAAGGCCCTCTGCTCAAAAACCGCCATCTGCCCAGTTTATTACACAACACAGTTTTATATTGAAAACCCTTTTGATGTAAAACTGTGAAATACTTTCATCTTTTTTTGTGACCCCTTGGACCAAGCACCCCTGACTTAGTTGGTGAAGGTGAATAATAAAACAGCTTGAACAGTCTGATAAGTTCAGAAAGATACGTCACTTTACTGCAGCCTTCAAAACCAGGAAAAGAATTACAATATTATGATAATTAATATCGACGATATCTAACCCTGTATCATGATATCGATATAATATCAATATTTTGCCCAGCCCTTAGAGTTCAGTTTTCATATGAATTTGTGAATGCATTTCTGTCTTTGACATGTTCACCACTCGTCTATGCATCTAAATGTCATAAGTATAATGTGGCATGAAAATTGGGGTTGTAAAGTCTACAGAAGTAACCGCACATGCTCTCTATTCACTGTAACAGTGGGGATTGCAAGCTCACCTGGGGAGCCATACTCATGGCGTGGTAGGCGGCAGATCTTGGGCATGACTTCTATCAGTGTCTTTACATACTGCAGTATGGTGCCCTGTAACTGCATAGGGATAGAGAAGATAAATACAACATGGCAATCAAGTGTAAGAAAGGGCACAAAGAGCAAAAAAAAAACCCAAAACACGTTCAGAATCCAGAAAACTGAGGGATACATTGGAGAATGAGGATAACTACCAGGCTTTTGACAATCTTAAGCAGCTCCTCCATCACTACGGCAATGCCTTGGTAACCAAGGAGACGGCAGATGGTCTTGAAGTGGGGCGGGCCAACAAAGTTTCTGTAGGAGCTGTATATGTGGGAGTAGGCAATGTTGAGAGGCTGAGAGGAGAGGAAGAAACAGAGAAAAAGAAGCTGTGTTAATCTGTAACAGTAGGAAGAAGGGTGTCCTTAATAAATACTGCCACAAGATTTTGAAAAATAATTAAATTTAGGTCATCATACCTTGGACCCATACAGGTAGTAAGGCTGTACGTTGGCTGGCTTGTCTCTTTGAGGCTCCTGGGTGAAGGGAATGGCTGTGCGTACAAAGCTGAAGAGAAAACAATGTTTAAAATACAAAGAAAGAACAAAAAATGCAGTTTTAAAGAGTACTGCAAACACCGAAAAACACTGACCGGTTTGTAGATCCGTTGTAGCAGTAGTTGGGGAGGAAATCGAAGTTGAGCTCCCAGAAGACATGGAGCGTGATTCGTCCGTAGGGAGCGGAGACGTTGTGGTTGGCCTCGCGGAACATGGCGTCAAAGCTGTCCAAGGTCATGTGCTTGGACAGGAGGCGGTGGGTTAGTCTGTTGATCTCCAGCAGCCACTCCAACTCCTAGGGGGAGGGACACAGGATTTATATGAGAACACAGAGTTGGTTTGATGAGGATTTCTGTTAGTTTTGGATTGCGTGTCCTTGGTTTTTCATCTTACCACTATGGAAGTGAGGTCCTCGCTCTCAAAGCGGCTGATGGCATGGTCCAGAGACTTGTACATTGCTGCTGAGATCCTCTGGGTGATCAGACGGTTCAGGTCAATGGAGCGACCTAGCAGCTACAAGACAAGGCGGGAATAGTTAAGGAATACAATATAACACACATATAAAGTACAAAAAGGTATTGCTGGATGAGCCATAGAGGACTGTTTTCATATTTCCAGTACCTGTACGTGTCTCTGTTTGAGCAGCGTCTCATAGCGGTTTGACGGAGGGTACGGGATAATCACGCCGTAGTTTTTACACTCTGCTCTGAAGCGCTTGTCTAAGAGGACGCTGTGAAACACATGGGATTCAGTAGATGAAGTTTGCAGAGACGATATCTACCAGTATCTCCAAATATACAAAAAAGAAGTCACTTCACCTACCTTCCAGCCATTGCTTTGTAGTAGGCAAAAATCTGATCTGCCAACTTGTAAACAAACTGGTCAAAACAGAGGTTTACCTGAGAACAAGAAAAACAATATGAATGTCCTGCTTTTAAAGAGCAATGCTGAGTTAAAGAATAAGGCTAATGCTGTATTTAAACTGCATGGTGTGGCACAGCTCTACTTAGTTCAGCTTGCACTTTTTTGTTTTTCCATTAGCAAAAGTTGTGGATAGTACCTGGAAGTTTTTTGATATCACCTCTGTCCAAGCAAGGATCAGAGAGAATCATCACTAGAATCACTACTTGCCCAAAACGGGACATCCCACACAAACACGCCAATTTTAAATAGTCAAGCTGCTTTAAATGTGTTGGTAAAGATTCTCAGTCATCCAGAACTACAGTCACGACAACCGCAAATGTATTATTCACTCACCTCAGATTTAAAAAAAAACTACAATGTAAAACTGTAAAAATGCAGACATCATTGCTTTTGAAAAAATTCAACAAGTGTCACATCAAAGCTGATGTCATGGCACCTTCACCGAGGACTAATGGCAGTGGAAAACAAAACTGAGAAAAGGATCTCGTACCAAAAGTGAGTCGAGCTGAGCCGCACCACACAGTGGAAATGAGGCATAATTCAAGTGATGGCAATTAAGACCTTACCTCAGCCTCAATTTCATCATAAAGGAACTGCTTCTTGAACTTAGTGAGAGCGTAGTAGCCGCTGTCGTTATACAAGTCTAGAGGATACAGCACATACCTGGGGGAGGCAGAATGGTAGTTAGAATACAGTCATGTTTGCTCAAGGTACAAACACAATCTGAGTTTGTCGCTGGAGGTTTTGTCTTACTCCATCATGGAAGGTTCCTTTGTCTCCAGGATGTGGTCAGTGAGGATCCAGGGCATGGACATCTCAATGGGGAACTGGATTCTGCGACCCATGGTCAGCTCCAGGAAGAACTCTCTGAACCACAGCTGGGACAGATCGCAGCACTGCTGCAGGGCCTCTGGACGGCGGAAAGAAACAAAGACACAGAAATAGGAACATATCAGATCATTTTCACAAGAGCTGCTTCAATGTGATCTGATCATATGGCCGTATTTTTTAATTTTATTTATTTCAGTTTGTTTTAAATCTATGTGGAAAGTTTCTGCTCACCGCTAAAGTTGAGCAGGTGTGTAAAGAAGAAGGATTGCTTGTGGAAGTCTTCTATAGCCACTACTATGGGTCCATCCAGACTGCTGCGGAGAGTCTTCTTCGACCCGCTCTTATCTGCTATCAAAGATTCCAGCATGGTGCGCACCATGTACAGCTGCAGAGGGAAGACAAAAGTAAAATGATAAAAACATTACCGGTACTTTTTACTTTTTTTTATGAGGCAAATTAAATGAACCATTATTAATCACTTGCCACGATGTTTAACACGACTGGCATTTTCTAGTCATACTTTGCATGCAGCATAAAGTTGATTCAAGAAAAAAAAGAACTGCACTATTTTGAGAGAAAAAGAAATAGAATAAAATATTTTTAACTTTCACAATAAAAGCCTTGCTCAGAGAGATCCCAAACACTAAAAATGTTGCAATTGCATATTCATGAAATATAAGAACAAAAAAACCTTTGAATCAGAAGATGTGTGAGCATCAGAACTTCAGACCGTTGTGCAGGTGGGAATGCTTTCAGTGAAACATTCTGTTTACAGTGAGAATCATTCTGTTTTCCCCCAGCGCCTGAAATATTTCATGTCCCACCTGTGTGCTGGAGGGGCCTACAGCCCTGCGGGGCACTTTGATGTCAAATCCACCTTTCGGGTCCTTCTCTCCCCTCAGACAGGGGTCATTTGGAGGTTCCCTCGCCCCCTCCCAGTCACAGACGGTCTTTCGAATAGCCTGAAGAACACTGCAGGCAAAGAAAACTGGATTATAGAAGTGCTAGAGGTCTTCAAGACAAGAGCTATGACATTAAATTTAATGCACGTTTGATCAGATGATCACCGTGCATGTGTACCTAATGAGGACATTCTTCTTCTTGCGTACAGCCTGGCGCAGAGGCTCTCTGAGGGTCATCTGGGCGAAGTCCTGCAGCGCCGCATAGATGGTATTTCTGATGGCCTGGTTAAACACTGACTCCATTCGGCCCATCAGAACCTACACAGGTCATTACACAGCACCATGATCATCGCTGTTAAAAGGTCTACCGACCATCCACTCGGTATTGAAGAATAATTTGACATTCATTCATGCACTTATTAGGGGAGTTAGAGTAGAAGCCCAATACCACTCTCATGCAAATCTGTCCATTAAAGATGCTCCTCTGACATGTTTTAAGACACAAAACTACTTAGCTCTGAAAAATGATTTGTGTTTGACAGGGTTTATCAGAGTTAAATCTTTATGCTAAACTACGATATTCAGCTTCTGGCTGCAGCCTCATAAGAGACACATATAAGAGTGGTACTGATCTTCTCATTTGCCTCTCAGTAAGAAAGTTATTAAGCACATTTCTCAAAATGACAAACGATTTCTTTATGATTATTTATGGATGACATCAAGGCTGTTTCTAATGTTCAATACAATTTTCTGACTAAATAAGCTGCATATCCATTAATATATATGCAAGCAAAGCTTTAAAAATGACAATCAGCTGTTGAAGACATTGATAAAAGAGCTGCTCAGGGTCACCAGTGTTTTACCTGCAGCCCTTTGATCATGGCAATGACCTCCACCAAGGCAAATTTCTCCTCACTGGTGTAATTGTATCGCGTGGCTCGCTCATACTCCTCCGCTGTGCCTGGACAGTCCTTATTACAGAATTTATCCGTGGGATGGACCAGCTTCCACGAATACTGCAAGAGACAAGCAGAGCTATAAATAGATCAAAGCTACAATGATCAATGGCATACCAAAAACTTTTCATGCCTAAACCCACGCATTATGACTGCTGCAAGAGGATTTTTTCCCCGCCCACGCACAAAGACAAGATAAAACCCTCGTTTCACTCACAACTTCCATGACATGCGTGCTCCACTTGGACAGCAGCTGCAGACCCCTCAGAGCGAGGTCAAACAGCTCTCTGTACTCCTCGTCGGACTTCTGGCTGTCCAGGCCCGAGCCCGTCACCACTTCACTGTTGCTGTAGCGCGCCAGCTCCGAGATGAAGCGGATGTGGTCCTCCCTGATCTGCACCATCTGCTCGCACAGGTTGTACTGTGGCGAGATGCTGCTCTGGGTGCATGTCCACCTGGGCGTAAAATGGAGAAGACGGAGGGTTGGGGATGGGTGGGAACAGATGGTGCAATGGTCAAGAATTGCAGGTATTGAAAACATTTTGTTACACTAGGTATATAAATGGCAAGACATGAACTCTTACTTGGACTTGTTTTCTTCGTAGTGGGCACTTGTCTCAATGTAGCGCGACAACTCTATCTGCATGTCCCCAAATAGTGGCACCACTTGAAGCTGAAAAACACAAGAGAAAACGGCTCACACTCATGTCACACACACGAACAATACAACTCTGGTTAAAAGAGATACTGAGAGAGCAAAAGACTCACTTTGAAGAACTTGTCAATCTTGCTCAGGTTGATCCTCTTTTTGGCATCAAGCTTATAGATATTGCTCACATTCCCATCCATCAGGTACAGACCAAAGCCCATCACCTGACACACAGAGACAAATTTTGTTTTACACCAGCAGAGGACATTTAGCCAGCAAAAGATTAAACTATCTACTGTTACAGGCCGGCAGCAGGAAAAGATGCGTGTACCTTGAGCAGCATGTGTTTCTCACTGGGTGTCAGATACATCTTGTTTTCGTAATAGTCGACACAGATGTTAACAATGTCTGCCAAAAGCTCCTCGTAGCCAGGAATCACCTCCAACTGTTGGTGCAGGCACTACACAGAAACAGAGGTGGAACAACAGGTCACCTTCAATAAACTCATTTATAGACAAAAACTAGAAAGGGCTCGTTGTACCATGCATATAGGGCAAAAAAAAAAAGATAGGTATGAACACTGTGTGAAAACCTTAAATTTTGAATTCAAACAGAACTAGAATTACTGCCTCGCAGAGATATGCATCCGACAACCAGTCAAGTTGCAGTTAACACTTGTCTGTCCAAATATATGTAGTAGTCATGACCAGGGTTGGAAATTAGCACCAGCCACGAGCCAAATGCTGGTAAAATGTGCAAGTGGCTGCTAGATTTACTGAACTCATCAGCTACAAAAACAATGGTAATCTAATAAGTGACTGGTAGATATTGGATTCCAAGGCTTAATTTACAAGCCTTGTTAAGAAAGTAGACAATGCTTCAAACATGTATGTTTTTGCAAAAAATCTACAAATTCTAAAGCATGGAGGCTTCATGCAAACCTTAAACCCCAAAGCACAGAAGATTTACATAATCAGCAAAGTTTTAAGATGGACACCTAAGATCAGTGTCACCAATTCAGTGTCTGACCAAATGCTCTGTTAGACATGTGTGAAAATTGTCATAATTAACGTATGGCCAAAATGTTTTGTAAGGTCAAAGTAACCTTTTACCACCGAAATCTAATCAGTTCATTGTTGAATCCAAATGGATGTTTGTGCCAAATTTGAGGAAATTCTCTAGAGGCTTACTTGAGAAATCATGTTCATGAGAATAGGACAGACAGACAACCCACAAACATAATGCCTCTGGCCTCAGCTATTACTATTGTGGAGGCATAAAAATTATATATTTTTTCAGAGAAATTGCAATGTTTTAATAGTTCATCATCAATAAATGATGAACGATGCAGTCTTTTCATTCAGCCAAAACAGTCAGTGTCTGTCATTGGACTGTGCTCACTTAAGTTTTAAATGAAGCGTCGGGTTACACTCACACACAAAACAATCTTACAAAAAGTCTAATTTTCATCCTCTTATCACTTCGTCTTTGGCAGGGCGGATGTTAATATTTAGGTTAATAGCTTATAGCTGCTCCACCAGGCACTTTCACTCAGATTGCACATCTGTCATGTCACCATAAAAGAGTTTAGACATTCACCTGCTCAGTTTGTCTACCAAGTTATTTCCTGTAGTTTGGTATGTTGGAGAGTTAACATAATCTGTATTATTTCAGACTTAAAATTTGTAGTCCTCTTTTGATTAAAGGTCTTTTGAGGTAATTACTTTTTACAATGATGCACTGAAAAAAAAACAGCTTTGAATCCCCTTTCAACTGCGGTACGACATACAAAAAGTCTAATTAGTTAAAAGAAAATTGTCCATTCTCTATGTCCTTACATACAGTAGTTACACATTTTTCCATCACAAAGACAGTCTAGAGTCTGCACACCAACCTGAGTGATCCTATTGTGGTTGGCTAAAAACATGGAGAGGTTCTGGGACTCCTGGATGGATTGAGGGTCGGCCATCTTCCTTAAGAACTGGGCTGCCCTGGAGGAGCAGAGGAGAAGAGAGATGTTATCTTGGCTCCAGCTAAACTACGCTACATTAGGATTAGAATTTCCTCACTGAAGGTTCACTACCTTTTGTAGGCAGAGTGATCATTCTTAACGCTACACTTCATGTTCTTCAGTTCATCCAGCACTGCAAACATGTTAATAAATTTGCCCAGAGTGAGCAGGTAGGCCTCAGACACAAAGTCCTTCCTTCTCTCGGCGTGACACAGACGCTTCACTTCGCTACAGAAGCGTTCGATGGCTTTCCGCTGTTAAGACAATGAAATGAAGACGTACGGAATTGTTAGAATCATTTAAAAACCGCAACTCTGAAATCAAAATGTAAGTCATTATATCCGCCCAATATATGTCTAGTATGTCATTTGACCTTTTCAGGTTCAGTTAATCCTTCAAATATAAAAGTCACTGTCATGCAGCTGACTCTTACCTGGAAGTACATGAACTTCATGAGCTTGGTTACTTCAGGTTCTAACACCTCCACCGTTTTCTCGTAGATCTCCACTCTGTTGGGCTGCTCATTGCATTTCACCTAGCAAACACAAGAGGGTGCCATCATACAGCTTAATTCTGCAGCAGCAGCACCATGTGTTGTATTCAGCTGATTCATGAAGCATTACAGTTTGCAAGTAAAATTGACCTAAAAAAGCACTTTTTCTCTCTCATTATATATATTTTTCCACCACCAAGGTTTCCTATTTTTATGTACATATAAGCTACAATTGTCCAATTTAGGGAAATCGTATTATGTACAATAAGGAAGTCACCCTGACAACCCAGGGTGCTCTCTGATTTATGTCAAAGGGACAGTTTCTTTCTGCGCGATGATGCAGTTAGCGGGTGTAGTTTGGTAGAAAGAAAATAGTGCCTACATCACACTGCTTACAGTAAATCTGTGGATTATCTTGATTAACCAGGTTATGAGTGCTGGGAAGAGACGTTGCTGTTGAGTTTTTCAAATGGGTTTTTATTTTATTTTATTTATTTTTTTGACACTTTAAGTGCCATGAGACAAGTGCCATCTGGTTCCCTTACATTCAAGAGCACGCCAATATCTTTAACACTGCAACTCACACCAAAATAATCTGGATTGATAGATAGCACTACAGTTAAGAAGAAAAATATGTATTTTTGATTTGGGGCTGAAATGTCCCTTTAATAACTTGTAACATGAGCAAATTGGCTTGATTTCTAAAAAAAAAACATCGGCAAAAGGCAATGAGCAACAAAATAAGAAATCATCAAGAAACGTACCTTAAGAAAATTACCTAATTATCAAGGTAATTATCAGGAAAATAACTTTAAAATCATTTTTTTTAAATGGAAAAAAGGGAAATGACCTGGAAAAGGTGCTTAGAATTTATAATAATTATGTAACATACTTTTAAATATGTAATTATGATCATTTGAAACTATAAATACAGTTTTTCCTTGTCCATTTTTTCCCCTCTTTTTTTCCCTAGACATTTTACCCTAGCTTTTTTATGGGTTTGAAAGATACTGCATCAATCTGCTCAGGGCTCAAAGGTTTTCAATACTTGTGAAAGGCATCTGAAAGCAACAGGAAAGAAAAGTGATGTCGCTCCAGGTTTTAAAGGGTTAAATGCAGGAAAATGCTGACAGCTAAGTCTCTTACCCAGTGGCCGAATGATTAGTTAAGACAACAGCCACATTTCATATTCAGCAGTCTTGACCATAGTTATGTAATAACATGAGGTTAGTCTGTGTTTTGGGGGTAACATGTGATGAGGAACTTGTGGCTTGATCGTGCCAGTGGATGAACACAGTGTGACAACTGCTGAGCAAGATCTCATCACGAAGAAACGAAATTCAACTGGAATGCAATAAAAATATTAGACAAGGTATGTTATCATGAATAAATGTGTGCATATGTGTTACCTGGGGAATGGCTCTGGAGCAGCTTCTCCAAGTATAAAGCATCACAGCATACTCATGCCCCTCCTCCAGCATCTCATTCTGTACAAATGGACAAAATAAAGTACTGCTTAATGCACACTTAAAAGAAATATTCAGCTGGCAAGCCTTAATTTCTTGTGTCTTTTACTCATTAAATATTTGGATGTTATAAATGGTTATAAATTCTGCACAGACTCTTGATATGTGACTCTTCTAAAATGTTGGAAAATATTTTGTGAGGCAAAATATTTCCAGCGTCTCAGACAAGTCACATATTCCAGGATGAATGGGGCCTGATAAATATTTTAGCAGGGGGAACATTTTGCCCATTCAGAAGTAGGTGAGACATATTTCTCAATCACTCCAGTTAAAGAGCGGAGAGTCCTCAAATAGACCGGCTTCAACCTCAATGGGACTTCCTGATTAAATGAGGTTAAATAAAGCGCTACTTCCCCTCTTTGCCAGTCAAATCACACTCTCCACTCATTCACCATCAGGGGAAAGAGGTTTAGTGGTCCATTGCCTGCCTGATTCACCAGTGTGTGAGGGAAGTGTGTGTCTATATGAGTGTGCATGTATGCGTGCGCCCTGCCAAGCCAAAGCCTAACAAAAGAGCCAAATGATAATCAATTCACAAAAAAACAAGGCTCTCTTTAAGGGAGTGAGGCTGCTTCCCACAGTCAGCTTTGTGTTCACTAAAAGGGGTACAGCGACTATTCATGATAAACAACAAAAATTTATTCAGCCAAGCAGATATAAAAACCAATACTATGGCAAGCCATGGCATTTGGTATTTTTTCAACATTTCTCACCATGCTGGAGTGCACTGTAGCTTGCTCTATATAACGAGCGATGCCGGTCACAAATGCATTCCTGTCTTCAAAGTTGGTGTCAAAATTAGCCTGCAGAAGGAGGGTGAAAAGAGTGAAAGGGGGACATTGAAAATGTCCCAACAGTTAGAGGGATGATGGTGGCTGGCGGTGACGGCGAGTGTGAGTGTGTACCTGGTACATGATGGAGGAGGGAGGGGGTTCGATGCATGGCTGCTGGTCCGGGAGGGGCAGCTCCTCCAGCAGGTCCACATTGGACAGGGCATCCTCCAGGGTCACGTGGGTCGTCATGGTAACAAGGCGTCACTCACACAACACCCCAGTCTGAGAGAAAAAGACACAGAGAGAGCTAGAAGTGAGATATGGTTGAAGAAGAAGCTTCATTACAGACAATAAGAAGATGAGAAATGGGACTGAATATGCAACCAGGGGTACTTGTAGCCCCGGGGGTTATTCTGTAGTTGCTCAGGGGTACATGGAAAGATGTGTAGAAGGTTTGATAATATAAAGTTATGACTTGATTAAATTTATATATCAATGTAATGACTGAGTCAGACCAAACCAGTGCAGACCTGCGCGCAGAAATCATAGTATGATAGGGTTCTTGTGCAATTAATGAAACGTTCTTATCTCGCCGATCACAGCATAGGAACAATTGAGCGTTGATAAATGAGGCCGCTGAAAACAATCGTATTTAAATATTCCGCCCCAATATATTCTTCTGCATGGCTATAAGGCGAGAAACTTCTCTGAGCAAGAAGTGGAAACGCTGATGTCCCAGGTCCAATTCAACCAATTTGGCAACCTAAAAAGTCGCATCAAAGGAAGTCAGGAAAACACAGTATGGTAAAAAATTCCCTGCTTAAGCCAACAGTATGACAGGGTACAATCAAACTCATGGTGATGCTGGAGAATTTTATCTATTCTTCCACGATATGTACCAACCTATAGCCTAGGCTTTACATTTTTAAGGGATGAATATATGGCTGAAAATACTTAGATGTCAGTTAAGTATATTTATTGTGATGCACTGCAAGTTTACACTGACTTAAATTTGCGTACACGAGTTGAGACCTGATCCTAGCCTCTGTTCACATCCACACTGATAAAAGCCGAGCTTTGCATGAAATAACTGTCCGCCCAGAATTCTGTCATATATTTGTTTTGTAGATAAAGACCAATGTGTGGGCTACTGACTTTGAATGCATGAACAATAATAAGCAAGTTAAAAAATTAGTTGGAATAAATAACTAAAAGTACTGTACTGATAATCCGTTAAAATAGTTTGAGGGCTAAAAGTAATGGAAAACAGTCATTTATATGTTGTGTATACTCTGTTTCTGTGGATCTCATTATGTACTTTTTTTTGTTTGAATGCTGTTGGTTTATGTCTAAAGTGGTTTTGGGTTCCTGGGTAACAGAGGAAATGGGTGGGAAGTAACAACTTTGTTGAATTTATTTACTTTGTGTTTGTGGGCGTATGTGTGTGCCATTGTCCCCAAAAGTAAAGGATATACAGATGAAAGAGAAAACTATCTAGACTGAGGTAATGGAAAAATAATTGAAATAGCCAACAATAATGGGTAAACAGTTGAAACAGACAGTTAATGACACAGAATAAACAAATGAAATCGTGTACTAAAAATAATAGATAATTGGTTAAAATGTTCAGGTCTTTCAGACTTAGCCAAACTTAACCAAAACAACCAAATCATCATAACACCAATATTTAAATAGTATGTGATTAAACATTTTTTCAGAGTAGTACATCTGAAACATAATGGGTGGTGTCAACAATGCACGAACCTGACAGGGCGGGTGAGTGACGAGTTTAGAATCCACTTCCTCTTATGAAACCCTGTATGCGGTGCAGCATGTCTGTGTTTTCACCCTGCACCTGTGTCCTCTCCCACTTCACTATATGTCTGTTTCAGACTAACACTCAGGGGAGGGAAAGGGCAGGGGCCCCAAACTGTTGCCTTTTTTACCTTTTCATTTGACTAGAGGTGCATTTGAAGCATATAATTCTTGAAATGCCAAGACCTAGAAATCTCATTGATCTGAGAGGGGCGGAAAATAGTCTGGCAGTGAGTGACATTTGACACACAAAATGTGCTATCTTGCAAAGGCAGTGGACCCACTGGCAACTGTGTTTTTCACAGAAGCTTTGGGTGAGCTGATATTTTGTCCTTTCATTAAAATTCTTATTGGATGATAAGTTGCCGCGAGGGTGCAAAGACAGAGGGATGACGTATGCTATAAAGCCTTCTGAGGCAAATTGTGATTTGTGATAATGGGCTTTATAATTATAATTGAATTGAATTAAGTTTAATGATGTATATGAACACATGTACGCACTCTGTGCATACAGCTTAAACATCCACAACTGATATAATGATTCTTCTCTATCTGATTAAGACTGTGAAATATGAAGATATATCCTATTGAGATATGACACTATACATTGTCTTAAACATTGGATATTGTTATATCGTGATATGGAATAAATTGTGTCTTTTTTCCTGATTTTTTTAAGGTTCCATTACAGTAAAGTGATGTATTCTTCTCAACTTAACAGAGAGTTGTACTTGTTATAATACTTGCCTTTACCCACTTAGTCAATATATCTATATTAATTATGATTATTAACCAAAAATGCAGTTGTTTTAATATTTGTTCAAAGTACCAATAGTCATTCCTACAATACCGTCACATCAAAGAAGGAATTTGTTAAAAGAAAATTTGTAATGTTTGATTCAGTCTTCAAATTTTAGCAATAATGAACTGCTTTTGAGGAGATTTTAAAATATTGAGATTTATATTGTGTATCGAGATATAGCCCAAAAATATCGCAATATCATTTTCAGCCCATATCGCCCAGCGCTGCATCTGATCCATCCTTGGAATAAATGGTTAGACCCCTTTGAAACAGCACAGCCATTGCTGTACCTTCTTCCTTATTATAAAACACCAGCCCAGCCAAAGCAGTGTGTATGCGCCCACCCGTGTATCATGTGCCTCTCAGAAATGTGTGTTTTACGTCTGACCTGGCAGACAGGGCTGACAGGACCGATAATCAGCTTAATATTCACAGCCAGGGAGAGCACAACTAGGGCCGAGAGGGCCAGGGGCCAAGCAGCAAAGAGAAAAGAGGCAGATAAAACTAAACGTGGCTGTCACTCTTCTCATTGGTAGACGAAGAGCTTGCAATAAAAGAAAGTGTTGCATCAAGTTGTAAAATTGTTAATGGATAGTCATTTTTAATTCAGTGTAGATAAAGTTGGGTTATGGGACCTTATGCAGTCAGACAGCTTTTTGTTTGTCCTTTTAATTAGCTTCAGACAGAAGATCAAATTAACTGATAGGTGAACCTACCTACTTCTTTACACACAAGCGGCAGTCAAAACATGTAAATGTCAAAGCAGCTGCTGTTGACAAATATCCACATGTAAAGTCAGTGTACGATATCATTATGTAGTTGCAAAAGATTACATAAAACTGATCATTATCACAATGACAAACCTGTTACAAAACACATTGACGGAAACCTACATCATACTGTCACTGAGACGTTGTTGTTAGTAATGCCTGCTGCAAATGTGCACACACACTAACACTGTATGGCGTCAAAAGGAGGTGGGTGGAGTTTCCTGTCACATCAGACTGTCGTAGTAACATACACAGAGGTTATATTTGCATGAAGTAAACCATTGGTCTTGAGGCTGAGTCATCAAAATTGTAATGATCAGTGAACGACACGTCAGTGTATTGGCACAGGAAACCCAAATGGAAATAAGGTTCATTTATCCAAAGTGAGGTTAACTGGATTCTTATGTCAAATCAATGTCATGGCGTCTCCTTTACTGCCGTTATATGTATGGGCTAACTGATATTGGCAAATTGTATTATTTTTTAGTATTTTCATTTTAGAGTACTACGGGGATGACAGTTTTCTGTAGGATGACATTGAAGTTAGCATCACCTTGCTTACCTGGTCGAAATGCCTATGGGATTTTTTTCATCGGATTTAGATTACTGAAGAAAATAAGCTCTGTGGTAAACAAACGTTTATGATACTTACACGTTTTGTTCAGCAAGATAATCTTCACAAATGAACACCACTTTCAGGATTTTTGAAGCCTAAATGCAAACACCAGAAGTAAAAAGCTTGAATATTAGGTTACAAACAAACTACACTTACGTGTATGACAATCTTACGTTGCCATCACAACACGGCTGTAAAGCCATGTTTGGCGCGGTTCAGTGTGATGATGTTCTGTCGTGTGATTTAGCCACTTGTTAGCATTTGCCTTTTTTAAGATACCTAAAAGCTTCATAGTTCATGAGTTACTGATGTATTTTATGTTGTAGAACAAAACGTGAAAGTGTATTTAGGTTGTACTAACCACAGTCCTTATTTCACCAAATTTCCATTGAAGAAGTCTTTTTCAGAAACCCTTTCTTTTGGTCAGAATTCAAAGGAACTATAAATATGTGACTAATTGTGATACACTACAAGTATAAAAATTGAGCAAGTAAAGGACCTGCAGATTAGAAATGATGCTGGTGCACACTGATGAAGATATAAGCCCTGTGCTTCTGCAACCTTGTAAAGTTTAAGTAAAATTCTTTTTTTTGAAATTGTTGTTTCCTGTATTGTTTTAAATGCTGTGACTTCACAACCTGGATTGACACACTCAGTGATTCTTTGAAGGCTCAGCTGGTTATTTTTAACTGTTCAGCTTATAGAAAATGAAACATGCTGCTCGCTACAAGGGCTTCTGTCAGGCAGACAAGCATGCTCAGTGCTACTAAAGTCCCATCTGTGCTTGGGAATACAGATGGGGACTGAAGCCTGGGTTGGCTGAATAAACTTTCCCACCATGTACCCGACTCTGTTCAACAGTTGGTGTGTCTGTGTGTGTACATCTTTACAAAGCAAAGGGCCCCTTCATTCCCTTCTGGACACTTAGTAACCTAGCTGTAGGGCCTTTTTCACACCGGAACGGACAAGTGGGACCACACAAGACAATTCTTCTTAGAAATCCCACACAGTAGTCGGACTTGAACATGTATGAAATGCATAGTCCCCCTAAAGTTATCTCTGACATTATAACTGAAGCCACTACAGATGCTGGCTTGGGTCAGATCTCCACATGACAGCACTAAACCATAAGGATCCAAGCGCTTTGAGGAAGCATTAAAAATATTACAAAAAATAAAAATCAGGAATAAGGGGGAGCAGGAATGCAGCATTTGTAGAAGAAAAGCATGACCAGTATGTGCTGCTGGCATGTGTGTGATGCATCTTGCTGGGAGAAAGAAAGAGTGAAAGTGTGTCAACTCCAGGGTCACACCACTCAGTGGGATCTCCCCCCGGGGCTAGCTTTGTAATATATATTCATCCTCATAATAAGATGAGACCTGATCAGCGTGTGGAGGAAATCTTGAGCATTTAGCCACGTGGGCACACATGATCGCTCACAAAACATTCACTGACAAACATACACTGGTCACATGTGCGTTCCAGCAGCATCTCTGCAGTCTACAGGACGCTGGCTAGCTGAGGCATTTGACATGCTGATTGTCATTTCAAAGACCAGCGCCGCAAAACTGCTGCTGTCTCATGATCCCCATGATGCCACACTTTCCTTTTAGGCTAACAACAATGACCATCACATGAATATGCAATGGAGGGAAAGAAAAACACATGCATGGCTCACATAACCAAGCCTGACAGGTAGAGAGGAAGGTAAACAAACACCTTAACAATCACCAGCCTTTAAATTCACAAAACATTCTTCTTAGGTCTTTAATCAAAGTTGTTTTTTTTGTAGATTTGTGTTACTTATGATAGCGTGCAGTATCGATCTTGCACTGTTTACCTCTACTTCTCTTTTCTTTGGCTGCTTGGTTATATCTGTGTACAGGCCTTTGTCTTTCTGGCTTTGTCTATGAATTCACTCAACTGAAACCGGCAACAGTACTACCAGCTGCTGATGGCTGCTCATGAGATGTTCGCTATGTTAATGCTTGTAAAATGGTACAACATATAACTTAAAGTCTACCACACGTTACAACAAATCCCAATGTTAAGAAAATATTAAGAGAGCAAATATTTGGCATGTTTCTTAGTTTATGATTCAGAAAATTCTATAGATTGACTCATTAATAAATGAGTTTATCTTCAAGCACTTAGATTTTACATTGATATCACTGAGGGTAATGACCTCAAGGCTGAATGCAATAAACCAGTGATTCACAGCGTCGGATTATGTTATGTTTATCAGGATTACTGTTTTACTTTCAGTACACACTAGAAAATTCCATGACTTTTCCAAATCTTTCAATGATTTTTACTAATTCCATGACTTTTCCAAGTCTGGGAACCCTGTGAAGAGTGTTGTGATTCATAATAACATAACATAACATAACATACCATAGCATAACATTTATTTAATTTTAAAAAGGCTTCATAGTTCACTGAAAAATAGTCTTCTTTTCAAATCTGATGTAGATTACATTCAAATCTAACATATCTATAACTATCCTTTAACCAGGGTTCCTGCACATTTTCATAGACAATATTTCAAAACTTTTCCATGACTTTTCAAGGACTCATAATACATTTTTTTCTTGCCTGCTTTACCAGCGTTTTACAAACATATCTGAGTCAGTCTCTATTAACACATTATTGAAGATAGCTGGCATACATGGAGATACTTTTATTTTTGAAAAAGGCTTCAAGAGGTCAATCAATAATATTCTTTTTTTTTTCCTTCTTTAAATCTAATGTAGGTCACATTTTAATCTAACAAATCTATAACAATTACCTTGTGTTGTTCTTTCATATAACCAAGACTTACATAAGTGTGAAAAACATCAGATTATACCATTAGACATACTATATGAGGGGTCAGCGGAATATTTTCTTGCTTGTTAGGGCTCCTTTGTTTAAAAAAAAAGGTTGAAAACCTCTACCATAACCAATTATCTAGAAATCTACAATATGTTACAAAGTAGGGATGCATGATGTTGGACGTTTTGCCAGTATCCAATATACCAATATATAACAACTTATCTGACCAATAACTGATACCGATGTATCCACTTTTTCCCCGCCTAAGTTTATTGAACGTTAAGTCTCTTCTGTAGTGGAATTAACATCATAATATGCATACTCTTATCGCGATGGCCCAGTGACAGATGGAGACATGAAATCCAATGCTTTTCAATGTATGTAAATCGTTCATTGTGCAAAATAAGAAAAATACTTCCACTCAGGGTTGATGTTTTGTATGTGTTCACTTTGTGAATAATAAATAAAATAAAAAATGGATAAAAAATATTGGTTTGTGTTTTCTGTAGAAATCAGCATGTTGGCCTATTCTGGTATTTCATTTTAAAGTCAATATCGGCCAATTCTGATGACGTGTCGATATTACTATGCGTCCATATATTATAAACCACATCTACTGCATGTCTGTTCTGCTCTTGGTGAGGAATCCCTCATCTGATGCTAGGGTTTCACCCTTTGTCCCTATTGTATTTCTTTTTCTGTAACCAAATCAAGGGTCTAAGGACCAGATCATAACATCCTTTGACACATATTCATGATTTAGATCTATCTAAATTGCCTTGGCGAGAATATAAGTGTTTTTTATTTTATTTTCTTTGGCTCAGTATTAGCAGCAGCGAAGCATCCACAGCCTGTCATTACATCACTGCTTGCTGGTGAGGGTCTGGCATACAGATTTACAACTCAATGAGTCTGCAACAGTAGCACGGTCATATTTCTACTGCAAGTCACTGGATGGATAGATAATAATCACAGAATCGATCTAAATAAATAGTTTGGTGTTGGATGAGAGAGCAGTGTTTAGACGTTTGTGCGTAACGGAAGTAGGTGAACCTGTCATTTGTGCATCAGTAGCAGGCCTGCCTGCCATCATGGCTGTGAAAACGTCCATAACGCATTAACACGCTGTGCCCTGCTGGCCGGATGGGTCAAGGGGGCGATACAGGAGAGAAAAAGGGCACAAAATGATGAAAGAGAGTGAAAGCTGCGATGTGAAATCGAGCCGGCTGAAGCATCAAATTCGCTCCCCTCCTTATCACAGCAGACATCTCTTTGCTCTGTACGGCGAAAAAAACCCCAACCATGTTATCAGGTCAGAAAATCGCCCAGCTTTTCCGCGATCCATCTTTCATCAGTGCACTTGCTACACAGAAACCCTCTCCTCACCCCACCCATCTCAGTGTGAGCTACGATACCGATGCAAGCTAACGGGGATCCCATTCATGTGTCAGAATGATCCGCGCAAAAAACCGGGACGCTTCATCCGCCTCACGGAGCGCGATTTCTCATCCATATACCATATTATCTTATTTATGCACGGACGTAAAAGTATCGGGAATGATGTACGGTAAGGGGAGTAAAGAAAAAAAAACAGCCCTCCGGTCTCCAGCCATCATCACTCCCCAGCGCACATCCCCAGCCCCGTTCATCTTTAGCGCTGCGGCTGCATCCATCGCTACATTTAACACATACCTGTCAATTGCATGTCCGTCCGGTGAGATCCAAAGACGGGCGGCCGGTGTCGCGTTGTGCGACGGCGATCCAATGTTTGCTGAGCTTTTTTTTTTACCCTCGACTTCTGTGCCGATTGATGCTCTAGTTTCGCCCCGTACCTACCCAGTGCTAATCCACCCCACACAAAGAGCAGAAAATGGCTGCAAGTGCATTTTCTTAAAGGGACAGTCACAGCGGAGTGATGGGTGATGATGAGGGGCCCCCCGACATGTTGATTCCACACTATTAGCCGACATTTTTAAATGTAGTCAGTTTTTATTTAATGTGTTTTATTGTGTTATTTTAATGCGTCCTGCCCTTTCACATGACTATTCACATTAAAACAGTATGTCCGTGTGTGTGTGAGAAGAGGGGCAGTGGTGATAGTGAACCATGGTATTAAATAGGCCACAGGGTGTTGTCCTTTCAAGAAAGAAAATCTAAAGTATAACCTACTTTTTATATATATTGCTGCCATTGAGATTGTAGTGTATGTGTTGCTGGTGGTGGTATTGTTATTTGTTGGTTGTTTGTTTGTTAATTAGGCAATTTATCTTTAAAGATATAGGCCAGTGTGTTAGAGATAAAACTGTTTATATTAAAACAGAAAAAAAGTATTATGATACCACACAAAATAAAACAATGGTCATCTCTGACCCCTGGTGGCAAGATGCCACTGGGACCATATTGCCCCAGGCCTTTTTTAAATTATTATTAATCCCACACTTTAAACTGTGTTTAGCAGGTACATATATGGATTTGTAAAAGGCATTTGATCATTTTCATTTTTGATCATAAACTATTTTCTTTCGACCTAACTACACTGGCCAGAAAGAAGTGTGCATCTACTGCTAGCTCACCTGGCAGTACTGAGCTAGTTTATATTACAGCTCAGCTAAGGAGGACAGCATTAATATTTACATATCTATATTTAAGAGGGCATACGTCTCTATGGTTGATATTTCAAACACTTGAGCAACTCACACCAAAATAAGCTAGACTGATAAAAACACTACAGGTAAGAGTAAAAATTTTTAGTTTTGATTTTTGGATGAACTGTCCCTTTCAGGCAAAAACATTGAAATGAAAGGTCCTTATCCAGTGCAACACATAGATACATCTTCCTCCTACTTCATAATATGTGTCCATAAACTTTGTTTGGCTCTATCACAGCTGTCCCACATGAAAATAGGCTGAATTTATAAAAGTCATTTAGATTCATGCGATGTTCAGGGAATTTTTTTGAACATTTTTTTTCTCTTCTTATGGATATTACAAATCACCTTTGACTTGATACTTTTAGTTATTTTGCTTTTTACTTTTAGTTATTAGTTAAGTTGGTATCTCTGGAACAGAGAGCATTGCATGCCTTGTATTTCCATCTTTGGCCACTACACCTGCACAGCAGAGCTCCTGTTTCGTTTCCCAAACACATACTGTATAGGTACCAGTAATGATAGTTTGTTATTTACATTTTTCTAGTTATGTGTAACCATAGCAGCACATTTTTGTATTAACATAGAAGAAAGCTGTGCTGTATGTGACCATATTTTGCCCAAACCACAACTTTTTGGAGCATAAAGTTTGTAGGTTGAGTAGTTTCTATTAACATTTTGATGATGTCTGTATTGAAAACTCGTCCCCATTGGAATTCATTACATTTGACCCAAATTTTCAAGCTTTCTATAGCTACTGTTTTCTGTAAAGAAGCAGCAAAAAGCTGCTTTTTAAGCTTACAGGGAGTGAGTAATTGCCCAAAGACGTTCCAAATTTAATTAATAATCTGAATTATTAAAACCTAGAATTTGTGGAAACTTAAGGAGCCTTTTTTTCATTTTTAAAAAGTGCATGAAATCAACTACTTTTGTTGTTATCTAACTATAAGTGCTAAAAATGTGTCAAAAACTTATCAGAAAAAATGACAACAAATCCATTTAATTCACAGTGGGTTAAACATCACAACCATCTCACCTATTTTATGTACAGAAACCTTTTGATATATTTAAAACATTAATTAACATAAACTTGCAGTAAGCTGTGTGAATGGGCTGTGTGAGCCTTCTCAGGAACAGACTGTATACAGAGCTACAGTATGAAACAGATAAAGTGCAAAATCCAGGAATCTGAAACTGCCATCGTAATTATGTTACTCGAAAGAACTTCACAGACATTTGAAAACATTTGACAAGCAACTAGTAATAAATAAATAGAATAAATAGAGCTATTTGCATATTTTTCAACCTCAAATCTGATGTTGATTCACAGGTCTGAGAGGGAGGCCAGCTCATGCAGGAGGAGAGCAAAGGATGGACGGTCTTCTGGTTTCTGAGAATGACAGTATGAAAACAAAAGCATTTGAGTTTTTTTGTTGATGTGTTTTGTATGTCAGCAGCTATGTTTCATTTCCTGTGCCTACCTCCTTCCAGCACCACTCCATGAGCAGGTGGACAGCGTCTGGGGCCAAGCGTGGCTTCAGGAGCCTGAGGCCAGCGTTCAGGGAATCCACCACCTCTGCATTGGTGCGGTTCTCATATGGCAGACGGCCCTCATTATACACCTCCCACATGAGCACACCTGAGCAGGGGTGGACAAAGAGACTGCTTAGTTAACCCTTTAATCTGTTTTTGTGTGGCTGGTTAATCATTTGCATGGTTGTTCAATGTGAAGTGTTTTGCAAACAGTATTTTGAATGGCAATATCAAGCATCATCAAAAGTAAATGGACTGACTGACAGTGTATTATAACAGACATTTAGAGCCACGTGTCCATCCATTTAGCAGTTGTTTTTAGCTACATGCTGTCTTGCACTGTCTACCAAATTACATTTTTTTAATTGAGAAATTATTCCTGGTACTTAAAAACTGTTATTTTTGTCTTGTCAAAAACTTATTATTTAGACTGATTTTGTTGGAAATTAATGAATATATGTGTATTATTGAACATATTTATTTTTGAAACACTATTATGCATCCAACAACTTCTAAACACAAGATTTTATCCTTGGGAACTTTCCATGCCAAGTCAATATACTGTTTAGACTCCTTTTTTGGCGATGATCCTAACAGTATTAACTTCTGGGAGATTACTGCAAATCCACTAGCTGGCTTTGCTCCATGAAAATAGCTACCAATTCTTACAGTCTTTGGCACATGTGCACACATGAACACATACAAAGAAAGAAATCAATGAAATTTATTCCTAATTTATTCAATTAATAACGGACCAATGCTTTTTACACTATTGATTTTTTTCTACAGATGTAACAAACATCTGTGTCTTGAAATATCTTTTGTTTGCTTCTAAATGTGGGTTTCAATCCCTGCAGTTTAGTATAGTTTCTCTAAGTCCACTATAGCAGACAACACCAGAGTAAGCGTCCCATCAGGGAAACAAGGGTGTTTTTGGTGTGTTGTTCACCAGTCAGAAAATAACTCCAAAGGTTTTTTTACTGTAAAAACTTAAATCAATCTTGAATTTTTGGGTGTGAGTTGCCGAGTGTCTGAGAAATTGGACATAGAGATGCCTGCCTTCTCTCAAACATAATTGAAATACTCAAATGTCAAAATAATACATTTGAGAACCTTAAAAACAATGTCTCTTTCCAGAGGTCATGACCAAGTTACGCAAGATGATCCGCAGACCTTGTTTTATGTAGGAGCTATTTTCTGTCTACCAAACACACCCATCAACCATATCATTGCACAGAAGGAAGTGTGAATCAACTGCTAGCTTACCTTGCCCCGCTGAGCTTATTTATGTTGCGGTTCAGCCAAGGAGGAAGCCATTAATGTTTACATCTGGAACTATCACAAGGACACGCCTCTTGTCTATATGAGTAAATGCACACTTCCTTCTGCGCGTTGATACGGTTGGCGGGTGTAGTTCGGCAGAAAGAAAGTAGTACATGAAACTGCTCACAACAAGGTCTGTGGATTATCTTGAGTAAGCGAGTCGTGATTTCTGTAAGGCGATATTGCTGCTGATTTTTTTCGAATATATTGTTTGGTGCTTTGAGCACCACAAGCTGAGTGCCATCTAGTTCCATTAAATTTGAAAAAGGGCAGACATCTCCACGGCCGGTATCTCCATAATTCAGCAACTCACATCAGAACTATGTATACTGAGAAACAGCACTACAGGTAAAAGGAAAAATATGTTTCCAACCTGACGGTTAACTGTCTCTTTAAAAACAGTCAAATGAAGGATAGTGCATGACAACAAAGACAGGAAGCCAGACACAAACAAAACAACTAAAAGACTCAGATAGACAGATGAACATACCAAATGACCAGACGTCAGACTTGCTGCTGAACTTGCAGTACTTGATGACCTCCGGGGACGACCACTTGACTGGGAACTTGGAGCACTGGGAGCTAGTGTACTGATCATCAAGCACAAATCTACAGAGCAGAGAGTGGACACCCGCCATTATACAGTAGTATGTTGACATTTAGTAAAAAGAAAATAAATGCTGTGATTCTAAAGTTCTACAAATATGTCAGATAAAGACTCAGTGAAAAGCTTACCTGGTCATACCAAAGTCAGATACCTTCACCTCATTGTTTTTTGAAACCAGGCAGTTCCTGGCAGCCTGCAAAAGAAAGAGGAGCAGATGGATTAACTAACAGAGTGGATACGCAACATTTTATCACAAAAAGGTTGTATCTGTTGATTTACCAGATCTCTGTGAATGAAGTTGGAGCTCTCCAGGTAAGCCATCCCCTCACTGACATCCAGACACATCCCCAACAATGTGTCCTGAGACAGACGCCCTTTGTGGGCTCGCAGGTAGTCTGACAAACAGCCGTTATCCATGAACTCAAACACCAGACACATGGGAGAACACTGGGTGCGCACACCGTAAAGCTGAACCAGCTTACAGTGAGACAGCCTCCTGTTTAAACACACAGACACATACATGAGCTGAGTGGTTCATTTCACCTGAACAATATGAAGCAAGTTCATGAGGTGCACTTACATCATGACCTTTGCCTCTTCTTTAAATTCTTCCTCTGACATGCACTCTTCTCTTATCATCTTCACTGCCACCTTTTTATCCCTCCATCTCCCCTCCAAAACCAGGCCAAACTGGCCGCTGCCTAACTCCTGACCCAAGGTCAGCTCCGCAGAGTCCACTTCCCACTGATCTGTGGAGGAGCAAACATGTGGTGAACAACAACACTGATAATCTGCTTAAATTCAGATAAAATAGCTTAAAAATAGTTTTAATAATTATAAAGAATTGTAAAAGTTCCAGTTTTTTTTGCACAACACCAAACAGTCAGATTACTGTCAAGGTGCACTAAATGCACCCTGAGTATACTTCCGTGAGATCCACCAGAGGTCAGCAAAATCAAGAGCGTCAAGTTCTGAATTCTTTTAGGCTCCACTTCAACCAGCTGACCCATTTTTACACAGCAGTACATCTTCTAACCATTTGAGGGATCAGCAATGTCCTGACAGCAGCCTCCTTCTTGAGACACAGGGTGTCTTAAACGCGTTATCAGGCCTGCACAGATGACACAAAGACAAATTAAAGGAGAACTACGCCCATTTTCAAAATTCACTTACAAAATTCACAAGTTATTCCTATTGTCTCAGACAGTTCAAAAATATTGGTGAACATGTATAAGGGAGCTAACAAAAGGGGGGAAAAGTTTTGTTTTTGAGTTGTTTTTAGTTCTTAATTTCTGTTTTCAGTGCTATAAAAAGAATGAAATATTGTTTATTTATTGTTTACTACCTTGTATGTTTAAGTTATATATATACACTGTATATTCTCCTTAATAATTTCTTCATGTAACTTTTTGCACTTTACATGTACATGTAGTCTTTGTATGTTTTTTTAACCATTATTTAACAGTGTGGTATGTCACTTGACTTGTATAGGCATCATGGGTATTTTGGATGGTGACTTTCTGTTTATCAGTATGAGGAAGAGCTACTTGGTGTGCAAATCTATTTGTCTCTACCTGTCAACATAATCAGGCTCCCATTCATTGTCTATGCAAGACACTCCTTGACGTAAAAAGTTTGAGATTTACTTCTATGCTTTTTGGCTTTATGAGAGAGTAGATCATTTTCATAAATGAAACTTTTTTGGGCCATGGAATGGCATACTGGAATTCTTAATTTAGGTGGGGTTCCCCTTAGTACATATTCACATATAAAGCAGGGCAGCACATTCTTTTGCCCCTTGTCCCCATGTTTGTGAGACATGAGCTGTTTAATAAGCTGAGCTTCCTTGTGGCATCTGATCTTTCCGTGTTATTACTGTTACATGCGAGAAGCAAACACACTTACCGGCAGCATTGTGTTGGTGGTAATGGATGAGCTCAGGAATGGTGCTGAACAGGTATTTCTCCGCCAAGTAAAATGTGGCCTCTCCTGTTTCCGTCTGTCTAATTTGGTAATGTTTCACTCTTGGATTTTTCTCCCCATTAGACCTGAAGTACAACAAAGAGATGCTTTCATGCAACAGATCAAACAGGGGTGAAATGTTCACAGTAAATAAATAGTAGAAAGATGAGGAAAACAGTCACTGTTATTTTAGTCATTCTAAATATACACTAGGTGTGTCGAGCTACTACTCTGAAGCATTTAATTATTTGGTTCAGTCACATATCATCAAGCTTATCAGGAGCATGTATATTTAGCACCACGTTATCTACCAGTCATATGTTATTTGTACGAGATAAATACATAAAAAAGATGTCAGATTACCCCGGTGCTTTGGTAAAGACTGACACTGTGTAGACTCCTGCCTGCCTTGAGTCACGCACCATGAATGCACCTTCTTTCCCCTAAAAGTAGAGAGTTGAAACCAAATAATTAGAGAAAAAAAAAGAAGTAAAATATTACCTTTGTTAGACATTGTTTGTTTCAATTGCAGATACTGTAATACTAGCACTGGCCCAGCAGTCATTTTGAGCAAAACTCAGCAAAGTGCTTCACGGCAGGAAATTCAACACTGGAGGAAACACTGTGGTTGTGAAACATTTGTCTAGTCCCATTTTGTGTCACATTATTGTCGTGCATACAGGTGCAATTGCATCAATTTTGCAAATGCGAGACTGCTGTAGGTGGCACAGTCACAGCAAAAGTGTGCTGCGTTATGCAGGAGCAACATCCTGCCAATTATCATCAGAATCATTATTTGGAGCATTTTGTTTCTCTGTCAAAGCACGGCTGGAAGCACAAACAAATGAAAATGGAATAATCACCTGGATACTTAAACACTGACATTGTTTTTACCTGTTTCATTAACAAATTCTCTGCCTCCGCCCGCGTTATTTTTTTGTTGTACCATCTGTGAAAAGACAAATTACCCTTAAATAAATTAATTGTATAGAGGGCAGAATGGGTTTGTATATATCCCCATATCCCCATAACGAGAAGCACAGAGCAGACAAAATGAAATTGAACTCACTCAAATCTCTCAAAGTTGTTGCCACATTTTTCAGCTACGTAAGTACTGGGCACAAAGCCTGTGTTCCTGATGAGGAATCAGCAAAAGAAATAAATTAATCATAGATTCATACGCATACTTACTGTGTATAAAGTGCTATTACTTTCAAATTAAAGTTGTTACCAAGCCTGGGATGGGTATCTTTAAGTGCCTTACCCCTTGTCATCCTGTATGGCCCACCAGTCAGAGTGGGAGCTGTTAATCAGGGTGTACTCCTGGTCTTTCTGAAGGGGCAAGTCATCATCTCCGAGTGGTGCATAGTCCTGCAGAGCAATGACTATCCTTTGTCCTGCATGATGCAGTCCCATCTGGAAGAGACAGAAAAAACTGCATCTAAAAATCTAAACAATGACATGACAAGGGATATTCTTGTGCTCTATGAATATGAAAGTAACAAACTCTTTAAGCCAATTTAAGCGCAATTTTTGTGTAATACTTTTGATAACTAAATACTTTGCAGCACTGTATCTTCCCACATAGGGGCTGAAAATAAAGAAAGCAGGGTTTTTTTCTACTTAACTTTTTGTTTTGTAAAAGACAGTGCAGGCAATGCACATAATAGATAGAGAATAGAAATGCCTTAATTTACCAAGTCAACCGAGCTGAAAAATTATTTGTTCCCAAAATACAGGCACATTGGTGCAAGCAACAGAATTTCAGAATATCAAAACATTATTTTGTTTACCCCCTCTATTTTGAGCAGTACTGAAAAACACATCAATAATATTTTAACAGCAAATATTATTTATGCTTTAGAAAGTAGTACCTCTGGCTCCGGGAGTTGAGGAAGTGGCTTTTTAGAAGCTGTGGAATTAGAAAACGGAAATTGGAGAATTTTTTTTGGCACATCCAAATGTACATAATAGAAATATGTCACTGGATTTGGAAGAATGAAGTGATGTCGCCCTAGGAAATGTAGATCCAAATATGCCCTAATCACAAATTTTAAAAAATCACAGTACTTTACAGTATTAATGTGAGATTTTTATATGGATGAGAGTATGTCAGGAGAAATAAAATACAAAAATTAGATTTACATCCTTAATGGAAGTATATATATAACAAGGACAAAAGAAAAAAAAATACTAACCATAACCCACTGGGTCATACACATGACAACCCGTTGCCAGTTTCTCTGCTTGTTGGCAACATCTCCATTTTCCATCCATCCAGAAGTTTGGGTGATATTTTGCAACCAAATCATTATGCTTTGTCTCTGTATGAGAAAGATTAATGACATAAAGTTTGAAAAAATCAAGCTCATAATTTAAGGGTTCACACTAATTTCTTTGCACTGCCATCATTGTCTGAAGCATGATGTTGTAAATTTGGTCACCTTCTTTAAGAGCTCTGACCCATCTCTGACGGCAATCGTTGTCTGGGGCGAAAATGTAGAGGTAGTGGTTGTTGTGAAAAACCTGTAAAGATATTTGAAACTGAGAAAATTCTACTGATGGTCTTGTTTTTAGGTCATACTTTTACAATATGCTTAATCCATAATACTCACTGTGTGTAACACTATGTTTAATTATTGTGTATAACCTCACCTGAAAAGGGTACTTATAGTTGCATGGTATGGGGACATCAGTGCACACAATCTCCACACACTTGATTCTGGACAGCTCGATGCAGCCTTTTGGCATGGGCTTTCTCTGAAAGAACATGATCTTTGCTTTATGTGTGCTAAACAGTCCAATTATATGATTCAAATTGTAGGTGTTCCCATTCCTTTCTTCAAAGACTTGGCCTCCAGATTGTAAAACTTTAAATTTTAATCCAGTGTATTCATAGGTTTAGTGCGTACTCACCCCCGGGCGGCGTTCAGAATACTTCAGGTCTTGGGTGTCCAATACAAAAAACCTCTCCTTGTAGTTACATGGTGATGTCCTCTTCTTTTGCTGAGATTTCTTAATCATAGTTCCCTTCAAAATCACCCTGGGGAACATGGTGACAGCAATGAACAACACTCTGAAAAACACTGTTGGCTTTTGGCTTACGGAGAAAGACTGACTGACTGAGTACCTCGCAGTCACAGAAAAAAAACCTGTGGATGATAACTTGACAAAGGCTGTGGAGCTTCCGGCATAAAGTTGTTGCACTCGGTAAACCACATCCTTATGGCATGAAATGGGTTGTGCTTATGCACACACACACACACATGCACACACACACACACACACACACAGCCACCGCACGAGTGCTCACATGTACTTTCACTGAGTATGTCGCAATAAGGCCATGTGACGGATGTGCAGTCGTACGTGGGTGATTCTTTAATATCTGTACTTTTGAACATTTTCCACCAAAATATGCACCGTGAAGGTTATGTACATATACATGTATCCTGGTAATGACAAAAAGTTTTGATAAAATTGCAAATATTGAGCAGAGGTGTTAATTGT
The DNA here is from genome assembly GCF_008729295.1 of Plectropomus leopardus. NCBI lineage: Eukaryota > Metazoa > Chordata > Actinopteri > Perciformes > Serranidae > Plectropomus > Plectropomus leopardus. The sequence continues at coordinate 10,712,133 of NC_056471.1, forward strand.
GAGCATAAACTGAATTCTGCTGTCAAAAAAACCCACTTCTGATCACTTAGAACTTACTGGAATAAAAAGTTATTTACTTACAATGTATTAAACCTGAGGTTTAAGACAATGCAAGGCAATTTCTGCATTTGCTGCAGCCATAAGATTTTGTGTATAAAGCTTTTGGTGTTGTATAATGCTGTTTTGCCTGCACAGGCTAAATAATAATTAGAGTTAGAGGGTAGAAATGTAAAAAATAAGCGAGTTTAAGAATGAAAACAATTCAAACTCACAAAGCATGAAAGATTTAGATGCATGCCACAGCACCACCATCAGGAAAAGCATTCCTACAAATTAACTAATTAATTAATGAATTACAAAATATTTGACTAAATTTCAAAATAAACTTCAGTCTCTGAATGAAGAAGCTTCTCTGTAGATTGTGAAATGTAAACACATTTGGTCCAGTGTGAGCATTAAAAAGTCTACAGTGTCATTAATATAACTAGGAAAATAACAAACGTTTTAATTTTGTTTGGCAGAATTGATGAAATCAGAGTGATGGTTTTTTTCAGTTATGTCTACTCAATTGCAGTGTCTGAAAAAGTCTTCTGAGCATTATCTACATTTTAATGACATTTGTTTTTAAAGCTGCATCATAGCATTAACTGAAAAAAGGAAAATTAAAGCAGATTCTTCATGTGAACTGAAATGTCTTCGAAACATCTACACAGTTTGCCTATTTTAGCTGTTGCTTCTTAATATTTCTTTTCCCAACAACTGATATATTTTCAGGTTTTATTGTAAGATGATAATTTACTTATCTATTGTATTTCTGTTGTAAATAATCCTATTGTGAGGTCATTCTCTTACAATATTGTAGGCCCATATCACCTCAGCAACTATTTTCATGAAAGTCAGATTATATCCTCTCAGGCAAGATCATCTTGCTTGAAAAGTGCTCTATAAATAACCTCTTATTTTTTTTATTTTTTTTTTTTAGAATTTCTGTTTTATTTAAAAGTACTTAACAGTATTAGGCTATTGATAGAGGTTTGTATTCATGTGGACGTTTTAGTAAGAAAAATAGTAGCATAACAATAGCAACAGAAGTTATTTAAAATATGTGTCAGTATAAGTAATCGGTTAAACTACATATTATATTGTTAAAAGAAGCTTACCCTTTTGGTTAAATCTCAACCCATTTATGAAGATTCAAACTTTTATTAAACACTACACAAAAAACTTTGATATCATGAACAAACCAGAACAAACCATTTGTCATACTCCAAATATCACGACCAATCAGCTTGTAGTTTGCGCTCCGGTACGGTCCAATCAGCACGACTAACGAATTGTCACGAGCACAGCTCGGCCAATGGAATTGGAGCAGACATAGACGCTCGTGTCAGTGGGTGGAAGGAGCTAAGCTAGTCATGAGCTAAATGTCCGACAAGACATTTCTGTGACATTTATCATCTAAAGTCCACATTTACCAACTAGGGAGTCATTTAAGAGGTATGTAGAAGTATCGTCATTATATTTTAAGTCGCTTATTTCATTAACGTGTAGTTTCGACTCAACTAGTTCTCAGAGGTTAGCAGGAGTGATGCTAGCACAACGCTTGCCACAGAACTAGTTAGCTTCGATTTTTTTCTAAACCGCAGTGGTTGTGCTAAAGCCTGGCATTACGGTTGGTTGTAGACCGAAGAGCTACACATATATTAGTGTAAATGAATGTTTAGATAGAAAATTCTAATATCATCTCACTAGCAAGCAATTGCTAACGTGAGAAGCATCACTCGCTTGTTATGCTAGGCCTCAACAATAGAAGTTAAGCGTCCTTGCACATTATTGCTTCAAAACAGTATTCAGTACTCTGAAAATGCCCATTCTTTGTAATGAGAGCTTGTACTCTTGATAGATAATGCTGTACTCAACTAAAAGCACTTCAGTGTTTCACAACTGGTATACACTGGTGTAATATTTCGTTGCTTTTAAGTTTGTAGCGTTTTGAGTACTTGCAAAGCAGTGTTTTTGAATTATTGCTACCTTTATGTAAAGGATTATCACTTCTGTTGCAACTGTTTTCAAATGCCTTTTAACCTATCTCTCTGTGTGTAACTATTTAAATTATAGCGAGTTTTCCCGAAGTGGTATTTTTACTCACAACTGGTATACAAGATTAAACTAATTTCTTATGTATTTATTTTTATTCTATGTATATGTTTTATTTGACAGGGATAATGTGAATAAACAGTACATTTTTCGGTTGTTAGAAATAACCTCTACTGCCTGATGTTTATTTAAAGAGGGACTTGAGGGAAAACATTTTGTATTGCTCAGCAAGGAAAACAGACTAATATTTTTGTTACTGATTCAGGTCAGCATCATGGGTGAACCACAGCAGGTTAGTGCTCTGCCACCTCCACCTATGCAGTATATCAAAGAGTACACAGATGAAAACATCCGTAAAGGTCTGGCTCCTAAGCCCCCTCCACCCATCAGAGACAGCTACATGATGTTTGGTAACCAGTTCCAGTGTGACGACCTCATCATCCGGCCATTGGAGAGCCAAGGCATTGAGAGACTCCATCCTATGCAGTTTGACCACAAAAGAGAGCTTAAAAAGCTCAACATGTCCATTCTTGTGAACTTTTTAGACCTGCTGGACATCCTCATCAAGAGCCCTGGTAGTATAAAGCGGGAAGAGAAGCTGGAGGACTTAAAGCTTCTGTTTGTTCATATGCACCATCTGATAAATGAGTACAGGCCACATCAAGCCAGGGAGACACTGAGGGTGATGATGGAGGTACAGAAGAGACAGAGACTAGAGACAGCTGAGCGGTTCCAGAAACATCTGGAGAGGGTGGTGGAGATGATCCAGGGATGCCTTGCCTCCTTACCTGATGACCTGCCACAGATGGAGGGTCCTGATGGTGCTAGTGATGGGTCGAGGAGTGTGTCCGCAGCAGTTAGTGTTGGGTGTTCCTCTGGGCAGGCCCCCAGGCTGAAAACTGAACCAATGGATGTCGAGGAAGCCGGTGCCAGCTGTATGGCAGCAGGTCACCAGGATAAGAGCACCCCTACTTCAAAGAAGGACAAAATATGGGACAAGGATGCTGCCATGTGCAGTATTATTGATGAAATTGCTTAAGTTTCCTGTTGAGTAGCCATGTTCTTTTTCTTTTTTTGTACACCTAGACTGTGTTTGTTTGTTTGTTTTTGTATGCTGTACTTAAAGTAAGGCCAGAAACACACTGGCTGCATGAGCAGTGCGTGATGGTAACCTTGCCGAACTGCTGCGTGTTTCACCCTTGTGGTGTCCACACTGCCAGCATTGTGGCTCGAGACTTCTGCAGGGCTGCTTGCTGCTGTGAGTACTTCATTTCCACATTTATAAGCACACATTCCAAGTTGTGCAAGCTCCTGCACTGTCAACAACACAGCCCTGCAAATATGCACAGTAAAATGCCTCATGTCAACAACTGATGGGGTTCAATATACAGAAACATTGTCAGAGGACTTTCATTTTGAAATGGGATCAAGAAAGTTTGAGTAAAATGGACGTCTTTGTATTTCCTCAACTCTGTGACAGAGAGAAATGTTTAAACTGAATTAAAAGGTGTTATAGCATCAATTTAAATATCAAAATGCCATTTTTACTCTATTTCTGCTGACAATCGCACAAGGAAAAAGCTTCAAACCACCGTTTCTTAGATGAACCTGACCAGAGCTGCTCATGCAGCCAGTGTGGCTAATCTGACTTGTTAACACAAAAAAACCAACAGGTTCGGCGTCACTCACACACTGCTGACGCAGCCAGTGTGTTGTTGGCGTAAGTATGAAAGCACTTGTTGTGTTTTCACTTGGTCTGAAATCCTATGTTGAGTTTAATGGTGTTTTATTTAAAATCCATTCAGTAGATATTATTAACAGTACCTGTGAGGAATGTAAATATTTCACAGATCAGCTAGGGTACCAACTTTCAGTTTTTGTAATTAAACCAATAAAGACATTTCCAAGTACAGCAGGAGTGCAATGCTGTCACTATAGTGTTTAGGGAGACTGCATCATATTACAGCAAATTTCAGGAATTAGAATTCATCATGTTGACACTGTTATGTTCACACAAAGAATTTGGGCTGTCACACACGTACACTGTCTAACTGAGTGAGAGTGGTCATGGAGAGGTTAGTGTGTGTGGACTATAGTTACATAGTCACATGCCACTTTCTTTGTGGAAGTACTTGTATAACATAATCAGTGTTTTGTTGCCTTGTTTGTGTAATAGTTTTTCAGCAGCAGCCACTCTGTAATGAAGGAAACTCTACCAAGCATATGTCTTAGAATTATACCAATTCCGTTGTCTTAGTACAGATTTAAATTACATGGGTGAATTCTAACATTGATATACCTGTAGGCCTACCCCTATGACCTTTGTGACAATAGGCAGTTGCGTCTGGGTGTGCGTTTGTTATTCCAGAAAAAAAATGACTTTCAGCCAAGTCAACTCCTTGTGTAACATAGAGTTAACAGAAATAATAGGAGAATTTTAAAAGGTAAAACCTTTCACTGTCTGTTAAGCAACACGTGGCTTGAGAAGACTGTTAAGGAAACTTGTGACGTGTTTTTATCTAAACGCTTAGAAACAATGTTTTCACACAGGGGTCCGGGTGTCTGAGGCAGCAGACTGTTATTATGTGAATATAAGACGTGTTTGTGTTGTGCTGGCTGTAGGCTCTAGACTGTTTTCATTGACCCAGAATGGCTATGATGAGGCGGGCTCTACCTGGCATGCACTGACTTGTGTAACAGATGCACAGATGTTTGTTTTATACATCGATCTGCTCTGCTGCATTGTCCTGCCACGAGTAAAACCACGTAAACCAGTAACAGCAACTTACAGCTGATTGTGATGTTTGCAGCCCCACAGAGGTTTGATTGCTTTTTTCTTAACATTACAAAATGTGGCCATGTTAAAATGTTGTGAAATCGTTTGGGTATGTTAGCGAAAACGGGATGAACACAACTGAGTTTATGTCATGATGGTGACACCCCGCCCCCTGCCACTTATCCTCTGCTGGGATTCCCTACACCGCGACGGGGTTATTTCCATATCCTGCACTCGTGAGTTGAATAATCATTACTCTAGTGACTAGAAGCACTGTACTGTTAACTAATTTCTCGCCCAGTTGTTTCAGCAAAATCGAATAAAATTGCCAACAACTTTTGTCGCAGGAATTATGTTATGAAACTCGGCATCCTTGGGTTTCACAACAGGGCGGAAAGCCACCCTGTCGTCCAATCAGATTGGGCGCTGCTGCGTCACGTGGTCTTTATTTATGTAATGTAATGGTGTTACATAGTAACCTAGCTTTGTGGCTGTGGATACGTTGCAAGGGGTTAAAAGCGGACACGGACTATTTAAAAAGAAACATTAATGGAGCAATATTACATTGTCTTGCATATTGCGTCTACGGAGTTCGGAGCAGCCAGGAAAGCGTTTTGTTTTATTTAACGTGCTCGAGAAAGGATGTGTCCCAAACCAAAGACTAAGTTTGGGCTGGAAATGGATTGTGTCAGTGGGTACATTTTTATCCGCAAAGGGAATTTGTAAGGTGAGCATATGATAGCTGAATTTAGCAATAGCCTAGCTAGACAGAAACCGGTCGGGTTTTTAGCAGATGTGATCAAAGAAGGGGCACGTTTACTGAATCGCTAGCTGTCAGTGTGTTATCTAAATCGTCCATGCAATACTATTACACAGACGAGCCTCTCCGTCCGCATTGCTTTGACGAAATAAAGCAACAAATCTTCCAGCGGGACGTTGTTTTGGTGACATAACGCATCCACCATGGATCTGCTGGAGTGTCCGCTCTGTCTCTTCCTGATGTGCGAACCGGTGACCATGTCGTGCGGTCACACGTTCTGCCGGAGGTGCGTGGGGGGCTACCTCCCGTCTAAATGTCCATCGTGCAAAGAGAGGTTAAAACAAAGAGAGGTGAAAAGCATGAGGAACAACGTTTTGCTCATCGGCGTCGTGGAGAAGTGCTGCCCCGACGAGACAAAGACCAAGTGCCATATACTGGAGAAGCTCAAAGCCAACGACTTCACGGAAGCTTTACGCATCGCGAACGAGGGGCTGCATTTAGGTAAGGGTCGCATGCATAACACCATTACAACAGCAGACACTATACACACGTTTGTGGTGCATGTTGAAGTTCAGTGTTTTGGTATGCCCGCGGGTTTGCTTGCATGAACAGTTACTTAAGATAACACTTTGATAAGAGGCAGACAGTTTGAAGTCCCACTTTTACGCACTGCTCACAGTTTGGACTGGTGCCCAGTGATGATGACTGATGGTGCATCCCAGTCTGTTGCAGCAGTGAGACGTAATGACCGGTAACTTGTTGTATAAAGCACAGATCTGGATGACAAGGTTTTCATTTCCAAGGTTATGGATGACCTTAACGTGTAACTGGGTCAGTAAACATTCTTGAGATGCACCATCTTTCATAGCATAACTTTTGCATTTTGAGCCATTAAGACAAAGCAGCAAATACTGACTCTATTGGCATGTGCAGCACAAGAAATATGCACCGGGTAAAGTTAACCTGCATGTCTGCGTTAACATGCTTCCCTTCGTCACACACGGTATAAACGGAAATACAAAATACTGGATACAGGCTGAGGCAATTCATGTTTTTAAAGTAATCTTTCTGCTGCCAAGTCATGCTTGCTAAAGGACTGAATGGCTAAGAGGAAGTGCAGTGTTTTCCTAGAAACACCCCTGCAAACGACTTCTCTAGCAGCTTATCTTTACAGTCACTGATCCTCTGCACTTGCCTCTGTGTGCGCAATTGACCTTAATTTCTCCATGCAGCAGCTAAGAGATGTGGGGGACTTCTGCCCTAGATGAGTTGATCTAGTCAGTAGCTGCCCTTTGAGATCGTAGGGGTGTTTGTGTTAACAGTGAATCAGCATACTGTTGAATTACCTACATGTTTGCCATCCCTGCCGACCCAATTAAATGCTGCAGCTTCCAGCTCCAGCCCTCTCAGATCTTGTGTAATGATCTCCAGGCAGATTTGTTTACATCAGTTTTTTCGCTCGTCATCCGAGCTTTGAGGTCGTGCTTTGACTTTTTAATTTAGTTTGTTCATTATGTGAACAGTTTTAAGTGCTGTTAAAGCCAGCACGCTGTCAATAAACATGGTTTGACTGGCTTTAGGTAACTGTTTGAACATTGAATGCACATGTTGGCAGTACTGAAGCATTTATTTTACCTGAGGCATAAACACAGTTAAATGTCAACAGAAACGGGAAGTGATTGTGCATGCACAACATTTATGTTAGCAGTATGAGTACAAGCAATTCACTGTTAACTTTGAACTTTTCTGTATGCAAATGTAATCTGATGCTCCATCAAAGTAAAAACTCTGTTTTGAAGAGGGATACAATAGTTGTACCTTTTCTCTCCTGACAACTACACTCAGTATGAACTGTTATTTTGTACTATCCCGATGTGTGTAACACTGTTTTAGGCTTTTGCGAATTTTAATGTGGATCAGTGGTGACTTGCTGTGCAGTATTTGTATTTCCCTTCATGTTTCAAGGCAAGCAGAACCACTTGTAATTCGGGCTGCTCCATGCATGCCATTACATATTCAATGTTTTTATAAATGTTTGTACGCAGCAGCATGTGTTAAATAGAGTCTCAGCATTTAAGCCACAGCTCTTCAAAGAACTGTTCAAATTATATCCCCCCTCTTTCTCTGCTTCTTATTCTCTCTTCTATATTTTTTTCTGTTTTCAGCCCCAGATGATCAGAGTTTAAAACTGTACAGAGCTGAAGCTAACTGGGGCCTGATGCGTTTCTCTGATGCTCTGACAGACCTCGACTACCTCTGCTGCCTTCGTCCAAATTGGACTGAGGTAAGAGACATCAACAGTGTTTGACTGACATGTTGTCCTGCTTTTATGATGCCTTTTTCAACACAAGCAAATCTGTTGAAGTTATCTATCAACAATGCCAAATTTAATGGTCCCCGAAAGAAGAAAATCCAGTTTCCTTTTTTCAAATTTAAAAGTATAGGTGATTTGTAAATACTGTGAAAGTATAAAAAAACACTTAATCTCCAAAGAAATGTACATCATCCCTGTTAAGAAACTGTGCCTTTAAATGAGCTGTTAGGACATGGGTGAAGTTGTGATGCCACAACTCTAGTGTCATTACAGTCATTGATGTTGCAGACACACTAGCCCCTTTAAAATAGGGATCACGCTATAGGTCCGCAACAAAGTCCTCCCTTTTTACCGCCCCTGCACTTTTACACAGACCCAACCGGCAGTGGCATCATTCCGCTTCAGTGTGTGCTTATTGCATTATGGCATCCCACGATCAAAAAAGCCATGATGGGCTTAAATTTTACACAAGTGTCCCCCTCTAGCATGATATAACACATATGCATCGGCAGCATTTTCTAAACAATAACAAAGGAATAACATGTCAATCACAATCATTTACCTCCTCTGTTATATGGTGTCAGATCTTGTTCTTGTTTCAGACAAGGTTAATGCATTCATGTTTTTATTGAATATTTAAGCATGTTAATATGTTCCAGTTGAAACCCCGAAATTCCAGTATGAAACTGAAAATGAGCATAAACATGAGACCTTCATAGCTGCCTATTCACGTTAGTTCACTCTTGTGCAAGTCTTTGCTGAATTTAACTCAACATGCACTCCACTTGTCGGTTTTGTAACATGCGATTTTGTTTTATTTTATTCTTTATCTAACAGTGCAAAACTGACCCCTTTAGAGAGCAATTTTCTCTGCTTGTATTGATGTTATGTCATTCCCAAAGTTATGCAAACAGCTACTTATGTCATGATGTCATTTAATCACTTGGAACCAGTGGGCGGTTCACTGCAAATGCTTTCATACTCACAGTATATAATCATTTGTATTGTTACTTTTTTTTCTAGGGATGTGTTATATCACTTAAAAATGTCACCTCACATGTCGCTATTTAGGCATTTAGCTGACAGCAAAAGTAGAAAAAAGTAAAGCAAGTGTCATCACATGTCAACATATTTTAGACTTTAATTTTTTTAATTAATTTATTTATTTAAGAAGGGACAGTGTACATTCATATAAATCTAAACAAATGTAAATGCAACCGGGTTAGCTGGAGAGCCAGTTTTCATCAGTAGTCCCTTTGCCTGCTGTTTAGCATGTAGAAGTAAAGCTTATATAACACAATTTGAAATTAAATAATTGATGCCATTACGTTGAATTGTTGTTCCCTGCAGCTTTACACTTTAGATGTGTCATTCACTGATACCACTTTTCTGTTTTTTGCAGGGCTTCTTTCGTAAAGGGAATGTATTGCTGGAAATGGGTCAGCAGACAGACGCCCTCATCCAGTTCCATCGTTGCCTAAAACTTCAAGCTGACTTTGTCCCTGCAAAGAGCCAGATCAAGAAGGTCTGTTTATTTTTTGCTACTGCTCATCAAAAGGTTATTTGATGTTGAGTTACACCAAGAACTGAACTGAAACATGCAGAATCTACTCTATAGTTATAAAACAGCAAGGTGACTATTTGTATAAAATTATACAATTGCATAACAATTTATTTCTATTTTCTGTGGGAAAAACAAATAGCAGCAAGTTTAAGGACTTTGGTCCTGTAGAGTTGAAGCTGCAGTATAGTATAAAGAGATTGCGCCACAGGAGTGTAAACCAACCTGCACACATCACATACAGATCTGTGTGCTGATCAGGTAACTCAGTTCCATAAATGATGAGTCTGACTTTATTCAGAGAGATGGAATCTATGATATAATATCATGAGTGTGTGATTATTTTTTATTATAGGTCACATCATGGTTCATGTGTTTAGGAGCCAAATTACTATAACTAGAGTTATAACAGAGATTTTCCTGTAGTTTATTTACTGTTCGGTGTTAATTTGTGTGGGTTTCTGCTAGCATGAATATATTATTAATAATTTTATTTTATTATTTGATTGTTGTAGTTATTATTTATCATGATTATCATTAGTAGCACTGGTGGATTACACAATTTCTGCTTTTAAATGTAACTTTTTCTAACTGTGTTTTGTTGTTGTCTTTTTTCTTTTTTTCCATGAATTAATTTCTGTATGTTATTATTGGGTTTAAACTGTACTCTTGACATCATTGAAAATAAGGGCGTGGCCTCTAGATTTAAGAAAGGGTTGAAAGAAGTAATAGAAGAAGTATTGATACTTCCACAGTTCTGTCATCCAAACAATATATCTTTATATTAACATCCATCAGTGTACAATAATTTTACATGCAATCCAATGTTTACATTCACATGAAACTAAGAATTTTATTTCCAGTTTCAGCAATTACTTTTCATTGTTTTTTTTTTTTTTTTTAGATTTTAGTTGACTTCACTGCAAACAATTGCATTTATCTCAATATCTTTATGGTTTGATTCAAATGGCAGATTTTGGAGGCAGAGGGCATGGCAGTGCCAGAGGAGGTGTCGTGCATTTTGCAAGTGGTGTCCGAGTACCTGAAAGGACCCTGCCCCATTACCAGCCTCAGTGGCTCCCAGGGGCCAACTTACCCTGATGGCCTCAAACATCCACGTGGAGATGAGGGAGACGTTAAAGGGAAGAGAGAAGCACACCAGGTAAGCCCCGCACGCTGGGTGAGGAGAATGCTCAGGACACTCGTGTGCATTTAAATGCTGAGGTGTTTGAATGCAGATATACTGTAGACACTAGCTTATACTGCTCTGTGTGTTTAGGGCTCCAAGGTGAAGCATGACACAGGTACTGAGTGCTGCCTCAGCCTCTGCCAAGCTGTTTCCTTTCTCCCTGCTGCTGAAGAGGATGAGGAGATGATGATGAGGAAGGAAGATGGGCATGGCAGAGGTACACACATACATAATAATTGCTAATTCCTCCTTAGTGGGGTGAACTCTTCATGAAGCTGGAAAATCTTTTCTCTCTCTTTCTCTCCTAGGTGAAAGTGGTCACAGCAGAGAGAAATCTCTGAGTGTCCTCACTGTGTCAGACTTCGAATGCCCTCTCTGCATTAGGTCAGTGTCCCGGAGTGTTCACTCTAATCAATAATTCATTGCTGTCTGTACCTGTTCTGCAGTAGTGTCATTTATCAGGTTGATGCTATTCTTCTCTCTCTCTTTTTGGCACAAATACACAAAAACACTCACCAGATATACAGCTACTACTGTAGAAGTAGTATGAATGCCCGTCCTCAGCTAAGCTGTTTTAACTAGTGTCTGTCCTCTGAAGGTTGTTTTTTGAGCCAGTCACCACTCCCTGTGGTCACACCTTCTGTAAAAACTGCATAGAAAGGAGTCTGGATCACAACCTCCGCTGTCCGCTCTGCAAACAGCCGCTACAAGAGGTAACCACCCACAGACACTTTCATTCCATTTTCAACTTAATGGATAAAAAGGTTGCTACATCCTGTTTTACCACATTAATGTCTCCACTTAAACAGTTGCTAAATGTTTTATGTGTTGTTCTTCCCTCTGCTTTGTGGCAGTAATACCAAATTTAGCTCAGGCATGCTGAGATGCATCTGCAGTTTTATAACAGAGTGGGAAAAATATTTGTCATATAGCTCATCTGCTACCAAATTCACATCAGACCATGGGTCTTTAAAAATTCTTGAAAGTTTGTGAATTTCAAGTGTGGAAAAGCAAGGCCTTGAATATTATATTATAATACAAAGACATTGTTATTTTATTTTTTTTAAATTCTATTTTCCCCCTTGCAAACACAAGCCATCAGTCACACACACACATATCATGTCATATTTAAAATTTCTCTCCAAATTTACATTTTTCCATTTTTGTTGTTGTTGTTTGTTATGTTCTTTACATGTGTATCATGTTAAATTTGGGATGTCACCTTGCTTTTTGTTTTTTTTGTCTGTCCTCTGCTGATTCTTTTAGGATTTTTGTTTGTTCTTTTTTACCACGGCTGTCCTTGTGAATCCAATAATATTTTATACTTTCTATTTGGTCTTTGCACCAATTAAAAATAAAGAAAGAGAAAAAATACATAAATGGGGGTAACTTAAAATGATTAAATTTATATATTTTGTGCAGGAGGTAGAAATTGAAGTCCTTTCGATACTGTATTACAGCAGAACTGGGAAGTGTTCACACCTTTAAGCCTCTCCCTCATTTTCAATTGTTCTTTGTCTGTGAGCTTCTGTAAAGCCTGCTGCCTCTCATAAAATTTCTCAGCATTGCAGCATAACCAGTCTTGATCCATGTCTCAAACTACGCTGTGTTGGGTCCTTGAATTTGAGGGAATTTTGCCTGGAAAGTCCTTGAATTTGATTTCAGGGGATTTCATTTAGGGAATTTTGCCTGCAAAGTTCTTGAATTTGATTTTAGAGAAGGTGTGAGAACTGAGTCACTTAAAGGTACAAGACAAAAACACTTTCTGGTTCCTCATTCCTGTGTTTTACTTGTGATGAAATTTCTATTATACTTTATACTGCCCTTACAAATGTGTATGTGTTGATGCTTTACGACATGCATGCACAGCTGAGACCACATTCTAAATGGATGCTCTTTAATGAATCTACGTTTTGTATCCACAATGGCATTGCAGAATTTTGTTTCACCAAAGTACAAATTCTATTGCTCGATGTTTTTTTTTTTTGTTTTAATACACTGATTTGTTTTACTGTAACATCCGTTATGTTTAATTGCTTACTGGCACCATAATAAGGCTATTAAGGCTTATTGCTGTCACTTTTCTTTTCCCAGTACTTTAAAAACAGGAAGTACAACCCCACAGTTCTGCTTCAGGACATCATGACCCGCCTTTTCCCCTCACAGTTAGCTGAGAGGAAACAGATCCATGAAGCAGAGATGGCTGAACTGTCCAAGTAGGCACCCACCTCACACAGTCTACACTTGTGATTCATTTAAGCAACTCCAGTTGTGCCTTATTCCCATAATTTTCTCGATCATTTATTTGTTTCTCCCCTTTTGTGTGTCCTTTCTTTCCCCTCTTCTGTCTCTTCCTTTGTAGTCTAACTAAGGACATCCCTATATTTGTTTGCACGGTGGCCTACCCTGGAGTGCCCTGTCCCCTGCACATCTTCGAGCCCCGATATCGGCTGATGATGCGTCGCTGCATGGAGACTGGCACCAAGAAGTTTGGCATGTGCAGCTATGAGCATGGCAAGGGGTATGCAACTGCCTTTTTGCACTTATGCAAAAGTATCCATAGCACCCTCTTTGTAAAATGTTGTAAATATGGGTGGATAATGAATAATATGCTAACTTAAGTGGCATCAAAATATAGTCCATTATGAACCAAGTGAGCAAAAGGCATTTTACATCTATGCAAGTGTATACCCTTATTTTGACCAGACAGTCTGGGTATGGACAAATCGTGTTTGACACTTTCCAAACTGTGAGGCTCACAGCAGGGGAGGTGTCGCTTGATGGGATTGTCAGCACAGCGGGCAAAGTTTAAATGAGTCAGAAGTGACCCTGAGTGGGTGGGAAATAGCAGCATGGTCACCAATCTGGTGTGAGATGTGCTACATCTCCAACCAGATATTTGTTCCTAGTTCAACTGTGTGCTGTTATAGTATTGAATTTCTAAACATGATTATTATTTTTTTTCATTAATATTTTTTAATATTTAATTTTAAATATTATTTTATTGAACATTTTTCACTTTAGAAGTGTCAGCTATGGTCAATAAATTGCATGACTCATACATAGAAATATAAAACAGAAAATTGGTTAATATAATAATAATAATAATAATAATAATAACAACAACAATAACAACAACAATAATAATAATAATAAAAAAAATACACAAGAATTTACAAAAACAAAATCAAGAGAGAATAAAAAACGAATAATAATCATAATAATTACAATAAATAAATAGAATCAAGTAAAATAAATAATAAATAAAATCAAATAAAAGAAATAAATAAATTTAAATCCATATCACTAATAGCTCTCAGACACCCATAAAGTGTGCACGTTGGTCTCATGCACGTGGTTTGCAGTTTACTTCTTGATCTGTCCATTCCAGCTATGTACTGAACATGGTTATTGATAAATAGCCAATTATTAACTAATATTAGTAGGAAAAAGTGTGGCAGCATGCACATCCAAAAGCAGTCAAATACCAGGTGCTGGACAGAACAACAGTAGATACATTTATTGAACTTCTTCTAACTTCAGAAGAAGAAGGGCTTGGGCCCAAAACGTCACACATAGGGGATAATAAATGTTAATAGGAGCATCATCTAGTCTGTGGACTCTATTTTTGTATCTAAACTAATATCAGAACATGCAAATAATGTTGATGATGGTCCCTAGAAAAGAAGGCACAAAAACTAAAAAGTTTGAATACCAAGAACAGATTTTGGTCAAACTGTTTGCATTATTGCATTACAGTAAACATAAAACATTCTGCCAAATTTAGCTTTGACCAATACAGCAATAATCACATCAATAAATAAAGGAGAATGAATTGAAGAGCATCATTGTTTTGTGTGTTGTGCCTCAGATTTGCAGACTATGGCTGCATGCTAGAGATCCTCAGTCTGGAGTTGCTGCCCGATGGACGGTCTTTTGTGGACACAGTGGGCGGCAGCAGATTCAAGGTGCTTAAAAGAGGTCAGCGAGATGGCTACCACACAGCAGATATTGAGTATCTGGAGGACCTCAAGGTCAGTACGCAGAGATCTCTGACTATAGCAACACTTAAGAGGTAACTCTGGTATTTTTATCAGCCTGGACCTTTTTTCTCATGTTTTTAAGTCTAAGGGACTAAAATGACTTTTTATTAAATGCAGTCTGGTGGGTTTTTCAATGGTGATTTGGGGGCTGTTTCTCGTAACAAAAATGCCTCTATCTGTAGGGATCCTTTCTGTAATGTTTCAGACACTTAAAATAACAATCTGAGCAAGTCAGTGGCAGAAACATGGACTTTTAGTGGACATACAGTACATTACACATGCCAGGAGTGGTTACATTGCAGCTTGCTGGTCTCACTCAATACTGGACCAATTTCAAAAAATGTTGTTCCCATTAGTTACTTAAACACAAAAACATGGAAAAATATTGTCCAGGTTAAAAATTACCAAAGCTACCCTTAAAAGAACATACACACTGTAAATATGACAACATGATCACTGGACCTCTTCTCTCTCGACTTTTTTTCAAGTCCATGTGTCCTCTCTCTTCCAGGTTGATGGTAGTGAGATGGAGCTTTTGGAACATCTCCATGACAGTGTTTACCAGCAGGCTCAGGACTGGTACCAGCGCCTCGGCAGCCGCATTCGTGAGCAGATCAACAGACAGTACGGCATCATGCCGGATAAAGAGGAAAACATTCAGGTGGGGCCTTAGCACACGGGTTATTCTTATAGTAGCTCTAATTCTTCAAAGGACAGTTTACCCTGAAATCAAAAAGATGTATTTTTCCTCTTACGCATGCTTGCTAGTGCCTGGTGATTTGGTTTGGGCATATGGAAAAAAAAAACAGTTCTCACATGAAACTGCTCACAGCAAGGTCTGTGGAGCAGTTTTGAGTAACCGAGTCATGATTTCTGGAGACAGACATTGCTGTTGAGTTTTTAAATGCTTTTTTGGCACTTTGAGCACTGTAAGCAGAGTGCCATCTAGTTCCGTTACGTTAGAGAGAAGAGAAGGCTGACATCTCTACAGCCGATATCGCCAACACTCCGCAACTCACACACACAAAAAAATCTATGTTTAAACATTTCACTACAGATAAGAGGAAATGTATGTTTTTGATTTTGGTGTGATCTGTCCCTTTAAACAGCACATTTCTTGAACAGAGAACACAGAACCATTGAGCAATTGTTTACTCGTTTCTAGTCATGTTATCCACCACTGAAATTCTAATGTTTACTTACAGACTATGGTAATGCTAAAAGTTAAAGGATCACTTATTTGGTCTATATTTTCTTTCTTTTTTTCATGACTTTTTTATGTATAAATATATAAGGATGTTTAGAATTAATGCATCAGACAGTTTTCACAATCATTAAGCTGTGGCTAATTAGCATGCCCACTTACCCCAAATCACAATACCAAACATTCCTGCAAACCAAAGCCCACCAGTTTTGTTTAGTTCCAATGCTGTTTTATCCATGCTCCATTTATTCCTTAATTTCAGAATCTAATAAAAACAAACATTTTCAAACTAGATACTAATAAGTAAAGGGAAGAAATGGAAAAGGAGCTGAAAATGGATATGGATGACCTGTAGCTATATATAAGCGTCTCCACATCTCCATAATAATATTAACTAAATACCACTGATTCTGATGGTGAGCAGGATTGCATCCCAGATGTTTTCCTTCTTTGTATTTATAAAGGCTCTTGCCAGGTTGATAGTGTCTGTCGGTATGTATATCATTCATCATAGTGCGTTGAAAGTGATCCCAGTTTCCAGGGATGCCAGTGCTGTTGTTATGATAGTTGTGATGGACTCAACCATCCATTTGAGTGTGAATGATTTTTTAAACAATATATAGCCTGTTGTTGGTCATTGTTATAGCTATTGGTCTTGGTGACGATGACCTTAATTCTTTACAGAGAAAGTTATACCTGCTTTATTTTCTCAGAGTTTGCGAAAAAACAATTTGCAAATTTGCCAGAGCAAATTAACCACGCTTGAAATAGTGTCAGTTTATTAATGGAAAAGAACTGGTAAGTTGGAAGGTGAGAAATGCACATGTAGAAATCCAAAACAATATAGTATGCATGAAAAGATGGGAAGTAATAATGTCGAGTTGTTTGTGCTCAACAGGCCAATGGGCTGGTGTGGTTCTTTATGCATTTCCATGATGAACATGTTTATACTCACCTTTCCTACAGGCCTCGTCCAATGGTCCGGCCTGGTGCTGGTGGCTGCTGTCTGTCCTCCAGCTGGACCCTGCCTATCAAACCACTGTCCTGTCCCTGACATCACTCAAAGACCGATTGGGACACCTCCGTCTCGTCCTTGAGTACTTCTCTCAGAGCTAGACTCCACAGCTCGGTGGTACTGTGACCACAACTAGCTGTGAGTCAGTTATTGCACATACGCAGACAAATGAGTCAAACCAATGAATGCACTCACACAACAGAGTTTGTGGTCGGGGTCTACTCTGAATATTAATGTCACAGCTCAAAGCCGGTCAATAGCAGAGGGAAAGTAATTTTATCACAGTGTAGTTGGGTTTTTGCCGTTTGAGTTTGCATGTGTTCTCTTTCATACATTTTCTTCACCAGGAATTCAAGGGTTCAGAGTAGTTTGTGAAAATACATTTTACTTGCTGCAACAATTAGAATTACGAAGTTGACCAAAGAGACTTTCTTTTTAGGTCCGTCAGAAGTGGTAAATTATTATTTGTTGATCAACTCCATCACTTCAAGTAATATTGCTGAAAAGAAGCACTAGGTGTCACTGTTTTTCTCCAATTATTATGAAAGTGGAGAACATGCAGCATCAGCCGAACTAGTGCAGTATTCTGTACTGCCATGTTGCCTATTCAGATCAGACTCTTTGCATTATCAAAGCTTAGTTTGGAGTGAGAAGAAACAGCGCACAGAATTTGTAGAGATTTGTAGACAATTTTTCAGGACTATGCACATCAGACTTTATTTGGATATTGCTGAAGGGCAGTAGTTGTAATGCTGATATTTTAGTTGCATCTATTGGCCTTGGCAGCCGTTGACTATGGCTCATTTTGTACTATTGAATAATCCTTGAAAAAAATCCCTATTTAGTATTAAATATTGCAATAATAATTTATAGTAGCAGCAGCTGGAGGATCTTTTTTTAAAATGAATGCAGACTGCTGCTGGATGTCTCTAGATTCTGTTTGTTATCATCTGGTGGGAAATCTGTGAAATTATGACAATAAGGAGATGGGGGTAAGTGAATAGGAGGCATACCAGGTTTGTTTTACAGTGTGTTATGTATGGTGATGGATTCAGCACTGTATGTTTGTGTGTCAGCTGTAAATATGAAGTCAGTTTTCTCAGTAGCCATCCTCGTTATGTTTTAGATAACATATGGTGTGGTGTCAGCACTGATTACAGCTACTGTCATGCCCACTCCCTTCAGGTGCAGTGGTTATAAATGAAGTCCCAGGACTTTGTGTTTAACATCTCTTGTGCAGAGATAAAATAATAAAGCTAGGGTCTGACTAGGGCTGAGTCCCCCTGTGGTGCCTCTGTGTAGCCCACATGACATACGTCTGGCCCCTGCTGTGTGTCCTGGTCTGTCTGGCCCCTCTACCACCAGTCATGGTGCCTTTGAGTGCCTGGGATAACTCACCAGGAGCCCTGGAAGTCTTAGAGTTTCCACACCACATATAGGATGGACTGTGTGATTTTTTTTGTCTTTTTTGCCATTGATTTCTATTGATATAGTGCTACATTCCATGGAATGTTGAAGCTGCAATGTTTTAGTTAATTTACTAACAAACACAGGCTTAAGTGGGTGAAGCATAAGAGCTTTTTTTACTTTGATAAATGTGCCATAGATATTTCTGTGTTTTGTAGGAATAGTTAGCTAAATAGTCACTGTGTTTATGTTTATCTACATCATGAAGTTAGTATTCAACCCTTATGCCTTTTGTATGGTGGACACTAAACTGCCATTTTTCATGGCCAACATATCACTAAAAAGCTGGAGTGTGTGACTCTGAGATATAAACAAACGCCTATTACATTCAAGCCCTTGCCAGACGAGTTCACACAACGCTGATTAAGCCTATGGCAGGCAGTGAAAGATCTCCATATGTGGCAGTGTACCAGATTTTTGTTGTCTGGTGTCTGTGGGGATTTTCTTGCGCTGGTGAAGCAGAAAACCAGGGCCCCTGGGGCTGCACAGCCATACTTCAAATCTTTTCCCTGGCCACTTGCAAAACTGCAGCAAAAAAAAAAAAAAAAAAGAATGCTAGAAAGGTTTTTGGTGTATCCACCTTGCGAGCTACTTAATTGAAACAAATGGGCACCATCCTAGCAACCGGTGTCTAGTTGTTAGTTGCTGACCAAAAAATGCAAATGGCCCTATCCAGAACCTGCGTTTGGTTTGTCTGTTTTGGGCTACTGTTGAACAAAAGAGAATCAGATCCATATGCAGATATAAATAGCTCTTTTAAGCTTACAAAAAAACCTAGAAACTGTAAACTCTTAGTTTCAGGTGATAATACACTAATTAAAACATAGTTATCAATATTATATCTAATGTGTGCCATTCTGTCCCCCTAAATCCTACACACTGGACCTTTACATAAAAAAACAAGGGCTCTCTCGGGATAGATGAAGCAAGCTCACCTGCAGACACATAATTCCTCTCACTGCCAGAGGGTGGAGACAAACGTTTCGCACTCCAGCTTTTTATAGTCAGAATTCATCCAGCAAACACACACATACACTCACTGGCCACTTTATTAGGCACACCTGTCCAACTGCTCGTGAACGCAAATTTCTAATCAGCCAATCACATGGCAGCAACTCAATGCATTTAGGCATGTAGACATGGTCAGGACGATCTGCTTCAGCTCAAACCGAGCATCAGAATGGGGAAGAAAGGTGATTTAAGTGACTTTGAACGTGGCATGGTTGTTGGTGCCAGACGGGCTGGTCTGAGTATTTCAGAAACTGCTGATCTACTGGGATTTTCACGCACAACCATCTCTAGGGTTTACAGAGAATGGTCCGAAAAAGAGAAAATATCCAGTGAGCGGCAGTTCTGTGGGCGAAAATGCCTTGTTGATGCCAGAGGTCAGAGGAGAATGGCCAGACTGATTCGAGCTGATAGAAGGGCAACGGTAACTCAAATAACCACTCGTTACAACCGAGGTATGCAGAAGAGCATCTCTGAACGCGCAACACATCGAACCTTGAGGCAGATGGGCTACAGCAGCAGAAGACCACACCGGGTGCCACTCCTGTCAGCTAAGAACAGGGAACTGAGGCTACAATTCGCACAGGCTCACCAAAATTGGACAATAGAAGATTGGAAAAACGTTGCCTGGTCTGATGAGTCTCGATGTCTGCTGCAACATTCGGATGGTAGGGTCAGAATTTGGCGTCAACAACATGAAAGCATGGATCCATCCTGCCTTGTATCAACGGTTCAGGCTGGTGGTGGTGGTGTAATGGTGTGGGGGGTATTTTCTTGGCACACTTTGGGCCCCTTAATACCAATTGAGTATCGTTGCAACGCCACAGCCTACCTGAGTATTGTTGCTGACCATGTCCATCCCTTTATGACCACTGTGTACCCATCTTCTGATGGCTACTTCCAGCAGGATAACGTGTCATAAAGCTCGAATCATCTCAGACTGGTTTCTTGAACATGACAATGAGTTCACTGTACTCAAATGGCCTCCACAGTCACCAGATCTCAATCCAGTAGAGCACCTTTGGGATGTGGTGGAACGGGAGATTCGCATCATGGATGTGCAGCTGACAAATCTGCAGCAACTGCGTGATGCTATCATGTCAATATGGACCAAACTCTCTGAGGACTGTTTCCAGTACCTTGTTGAATCTATGCCACAAAGGATTAGGCAGTTCTGAAGGCAAAAGAGGTCCAACCCGGTACTAGCAAGGTGTACCTAATAAAGTGGCCGGTGAGTGTAGATAGTTTGTGTGATACAGAACAGCAGCCCTGCTAGTGTGATTCTGTAGATATAGAAAAAAAGGGGTAATTGTGAGACTTGACACGCACAAAAACTTCCCAATAAAGGGTGACCCAGTGAATAGACAAATTGATTCTTAGACAGTATTGGTCACAGGCTAACCACTGAACTCTGACCTGGGGATTTATTTCACTTAAGGGCAAGAAACATTGTTTTTACATTTTTAACAAGGGTTCTCAATCAGCCTCAGTTGCTATGCTGACTTTCAGAAGCTATCTTGGATTGAAATTGGAGTCAAAGACTTAAATGTGCCAGTTATCACACCATGTCTCCAAAGCTAGTATTGTTGATTTCACTGAGAAAGGATGTATATTAGAAAGGTCAGTGTCTTGCTGCTACCAGACATGATAAAAGCTAACTCACAAACAAAAAGGGATTGAGATTCTTATAGAATATTTTGAATGACCAGCCTCATAAGCCTTTGTGGTAAACGCATGACTAGCCCACAGCCATAAAAGCAAATTTCACTCCCCTGTATGACATCATATTAGAAAAGAAAAAAGTTGTGGTGGGTTTTGTTCTCAGATAATGTTCTGTTTATCACATTTCTTTCTCGTCTTTAAATCATGCACAATTTTCTGTCTCTTTTTATGACCTATAGATGCCGCCTTTCATTGAACAACATGTTGATGTATGCTGATCACAGGATCGTATTGGTTTACTCTATTTCAAATTAATGTTTGCACCAGTGTGCAATTTTACATCACGAAAAAATTCTTCATATGTTTGAAAAAGTAATGATTGTACCCTCACATATTTGATCCAACTAATTGGTCAGTTTTGTGTTTAATTTTTCTATAATCTTGTAATAGGTTCAGTTAATGTATAGCAGTACAGTCATGACTTTAGACTGCAACTCTTGCCCATCAGTACTCTGGCAGATGTCCATTAGCTGTAGTTGCAGTATAATTGGGCTTTCAGAAAATGTCCAACGCAGTTCAAACAATTTGCACCAAACACAGAACACGGAGCATAATATGAGACTCGTTCTTGGCAGCAAGTCCCCTGTGAGAACAAGTCTTACACTTGTATGCTTGGGAAGGGCTGTGAACAGCACCATGGTGTTGCTGTGTGCTGCAGCTCAAAGGAAATGGTGGCTGATGTGGTCTAATGTCAGTGGTCTGCACAGTATGAACTAGAGATGTGCATTGTTATCACTCTGTGCTCACGTACTTCGATGTTATACTAAAGCAATTCCTGTCTGATTCATTTGTATTCACCCCCAAGCAGCAAATTATCTTGATCTGATTATTGTTTATTCGCTTGCCCCCTGGATGACTTTTTAAATGTTATTATAAATAAAGCTTTTCAAATCAAATTCCGCATTATCTCTATTTAATGGGCCTGTTTTGTGTCTGAGGCATTTGAATGTTATGCGACCAATTTTTTTTGGTCATTAAGGTGGCATCGCAAACCAAATGGAAGTGACGGGATCCATTGCAAATCACAGCATGACAGAAATTGGTAGCAAGAAGGGGTGATGGAAGTGGAATGTGTCTCACATACTGATAGCAAGACACACTGGCACTGAAACAGTTATAATTACTGAGGGAACTGTGAAGTGCTGCAGCTGCAGTGGAGTGAAAGAAGCCTTGGATTTACTCTTGTGGGTAGAAATTAAAATTGCAGTGGGTATTAGAATGGGTATTCCTAGTTAGGGTCCAGTTGGATGACTATTTTTGACTGTGCAGCCATAGAGAAATTGCATGGGTTATGATATCAAAGTTACCTTGTTTTGAATTGTTTGTTATGTTCTGTCACATAACTGAAATATTATCTTTCACAGGTATGCTTGTTGACATTGAAACAGTTTCTCTGTGGGCCCCCCTGCCACTCCTCTCTTGATTTATGTCTCTTGCACCCATGTCTTGGATTTTTACAGTCAGTTTGCTTCCTTTCCCTCTCCTTTCTTTCTTTTGTGTTTTGCTGATTTCTGTGTCTTCGGTAAAGACATGACGGTGTGCTTTATGTGTCACTCACTCTGCTCTAGCCACATTTAGAGATAAATGCTAATGCAGGAGTGGACTAAACCATTTTGCTCCTCGAAGGCTGTGACACACCAAGCCGACCATAGGCTGTCTGCCCACAATGGTCCGATGGTGAGTACCTGTGGCCCTCGTAGCCACAGTGTATCTTATACTGTGGGCCCTCGTCAGGTGTTATTTGAGCCCCGCTCAGGCAGTGCAAATGAATTTTGTTGCATGAATCTGTACAGTGACAATAAAGATATCCTATTCTCAGCTTTTTTTTACCAGCCCATTCAGCATTTTGAAGCGGCGGCAGCCATGGAGTCCGTTGGTGGATAAAATCACTCTGACTGGCTGTGTAGCGCACGGCACAAGAAGAGGAACAGAAGTAACAGGTGTGAACCAACAGCTAAAGTTAAGAAGGAGGGAGGTGGAAACAAACTTGTTGTATGAGGTAAGATTTTTTTTTTTTTTTAAAACCTTTAAACTCTTAACAGAAAAGTTTCCTGGTAGGTTGTGTCGCTGGTAAATACACTTTGTTCTTGCAACATTCGATTGTGCTGTTAATGTAATAACCAGCTAAGTAGTCCCATGGAGGTCCTCCAGTTCACCAATTTGAATGATGAATACAAATGCCCGCAGTCTGCTGGTATGTAGGAGTATCTCCTCTCACGCAGGTGCAGAACATACCTGCTGGTTGGCAGTCAGTTTGGTGTATTCCTGTGCAATTTATTAGCCGAGACACGGCAATGTGAGGGTGACGCAGTGTGGAGTTTTCGTCGCAGCTAGTTTTAGGATGTCGGCTTGGTGTGTCAAATTGATGAAGATTGACGAAGATCGAAGATTCTAGTTCAATGTGGTTTAATACTGCAGGTCATGAAGTTCTAGGGCAGCAAAATAAAATATTGTTGTTTCATTATGAAAGGCAGGCAATGATTGGGATTTTTCCAATATTCTGTGACCAACCATGATCTGATTTTACAATGCACACGGCATGATTTTGCAGACAGCAGGGCACAGGAAAAGGAGCTAGTTACCCCACTTAGTTGAAGGTGTGCTGTCTGTCACCTGCTGCTCTTCATCTAACTGCTCACTGTCGCTGTTGCTGATTGTTGCATTATTCCCTGCAGCATTTCAAACTAATGCACTGTCAAAAAATGCTGAAAAGACTACGGCAGTGGGGCACCTGGTGGCTAAATGGATAGAGCAGGCACCCCATGTACAGAGGTTGTGTCCTCGTTCAGTGGCCACGAGTTAAGATTATGGCCTCAGCCCTTTACTGCAAATCGCCCCCCCCCCCCCCCCCTTCATACATAAACTGTCCTATTGATTAAAGGCAAGAAAACCTTAAAAAATAATCTTTAACAAATTCTGTGGTGATGCCAATATCACCAACCAACACATTGCATTTTCTGTGACCACTTCATAATAAAATAATAAATGCTTTTAGTGTTAAGCTGCAGCGGAAGGAAATGCTCTGTTTGCATTAGCAATTAGTTAATACAGCTTTTTTTTTTCCCCCAATCATTGTTGCTGACACTAAAACTGCAAATATAAATAAATTATTTATATTTAATCATTAGTTATTAAATAAATAATGCAGAACTTTCATTAGTGAATCATAGGCTCAATCACCTTTGTGTTAATTAATCTTTAGAATGATAGTGATTTAACAGATATTTAAATGAAAATGCTTGAGATTATTACTTTAAGAGGGGTCTCAGAGAGCTTCCACATTTTTTTAAATATAAAGTTCAGGCTATTATCTAATTTTTTAGCCAAGTTTAATTTAGTTATGGCAACAATCAGAGCCCCACTATAATGGCTCTGATTATTTGAGAGGAAGCCGCTGCAAGGTGTTATCCTCACTACAACACAATAGAAAATGTGATTTAATCTACCTATACAGGAAACAACACAATGCAAACATATGCTATGAACAATTTTCCAC
The DNA here is from genome assembly GCF_008729295.1 of Plectropomus leopardus. Lineage (NCBI taxonomy): Eukaryota > Metazoa > Chordata > Actinopteri > Perciformes > Serranidae > Plectropomus > Plectropomus leopardus. Next base: position 10,736,785 of record NC_056471.1, read on the forward strand.
CAGGGGGCAGTCTGTAGCCATGGAAGGACAGTTCAGTGTTACACAGATGGAATTATATTTCATAATCAGGAAGAAATCTCATAAGAGTTCAGCTGTTTTCAATCCATAAAAACTCAAAATGATCATGTTGTCACAAATAGGGTCAAAAGTGAGATTCTGGCTGGCAATGAGAACCGACAAACTGGAAGGAAGTAGTTATTTCCCATGCAACTGAGAAGAACATAAATTAGTGCAAGCAAAAGAGGATGTGTGAGTGTAGGTGTGTGCACGCCATGAACTGCACTGCTCTGAGCACGAGGAGAGAGAAAAAAAAAGCGTAGCCGAAGTGAGGCACGTTTCCTGCCAACGTCCTCTGCATAGGAAGCAGGCAGATGAAAAGAGGTTTCAGTGGCTTCAGCAGGGTTCTGTAATGCAGCTCAGCGTCTACATCAAAGCCCATTACATTTGAAGAATGCCACAGCTTTTCTGTACTAAATTGATCCATCGGCTTGCGCTGACTCCCTGCTTGTGTATGACTGAGTAAGGATGACAGGCGTTTTGTAGGAGTTATCGCAAAGGGGGAACTGGCTGTGGGAGTGTGTGTGTAGTGTGCGTTTGGATGTGTGCACGTTCTTGTATTTCTGCTGTTAAGAGGACCAAATTCCCTTGCAGGGATAGAAAATCTACAGAGAGGATATTTTGCCCAGTTTTAGAGTTAAAATTTGGGATTGAAATTGGAATTTATGTTAGGAAGAGGTCAAAGCTGGGAGTTGCGACAAAGCGAATTAAAGTGAACACAAATGTTTCATTGAAAAAAATCACATTAATACTAATGGTGAATCTTTAATAATAATCCTTTATAATTATGGAGCAACTCAGTGGGGTCTCCACTAAAATAGACTGTGCAGTAAAGGAAAAACAGCAAGGGAGCCACAGAGAACATCAGAGGATGAACGCAGCTCTGTTGCAAACAAAACCCAGCCTGTCAAAGCTGGATGTCAAGAGCAGGATTATCAATTAGGAAACTGAGAAACTTTGTCTTTGAAGTGAGCATTTTGTTTACCTTACTTAGTTGAAAGACAACATGCAGGGAGCTTATTCCCGCAGATATGAGTGTGGTGAATTGAAGCCGAGTGAAAGGGGGAGAGAGAGATAGTGGGAAAGAGCTCAAGTTGCCAAATGTGTGTGTGTTTTCTGCAGTACTCATTGCCCCTCTTCTTCAGAGAAGTGTTTTTTTTTTTTTTTTTTGGTGTCAGTATGTATGGTGTGTGTGTCTCTTTGGGTCTGAGGCTGATAAACCTTGCTTGTTTCTGTCTTTGTATAATCCCTCTGAGTGTCAACACGATGATAAACCCATGAGTACGCTCTCGTGTGACAGTGCCTCGGAGGGCCAAGGTAAACACGCTGGCCACCTGCCACCGTTAGCACCATAGGACACGTCATTAATACTTTGATATAAAGAGTAGTCATTCAAAAAACAAAACAAAATCCCAGAAAGGAGCAATTGTGTTTAAAGATTAGTTAAAAATGCTGTCTTCCTCTGACAGTAGTTTGCTTTCCTTCAAAAGAAGACACTTGATTCAAGCTTTAAACTTATGATTTGTGAGGCAAACAAAAATTTCACCTTCCACGTTGCATGACTGACAGTTTAACACCAAAAAAAAGATGGATGAGATCTCTCTTTGCCCCACTACAAAGGAGGTAAAACTGGTGCAGACTGAGTGGATGTGAGGGGAAAAACATAGGAGTTCTTTTTTAAAAAAAATGAAAACAAATGAAGCAGATAGGAAGAGCACCTGCAGGGAGATGACGGACAGGAGAAACAGGAAGCGGGGGGGCGCTGCAGGAGACACAATGTCTCGCAACTGGCTCACTGATTCATAGAGTTATCGCCTGCTGAGACACACACCTGGCTGTCACGCTGCTTTCATATGGTCCTCACAGCTGTATAAAGTTGACTGTGTGCATGGTGGGTTGTGCACATTTATGGCTCTGAAGAACAGAGACAGACATACAGAGAGCCAAATAGAATAATAGCAGGTCAGACTCAGAGCCAGTTTTACAAAGCTGTTAATGTGCGATGTGTGCATTCTTGATTCTCCATATGTAGTATCGTGGAAATAATACATGTTCAAATTTGTCCATTCCTGGACACAGTGCGGAGATTAAGTTGGGAAAAGATAACCAGACCATGAGCAATACTCAAATATAGCCAATGAATCTGGGGTTGGTTTTCAATTTCACTGGCAATATTGTTACTGGGGTTAAGCAGAATATTTGGATGACAAGAATATCCGCTACAGATTATGTGCTTTTTATGAGCATGAATATTATCCGAGGAAAGCCCATCAATATTAATACTTGTGCTGAAGGAAAACACTCATCTGGGTAGCTGTGTTCAATCTCTTACTCATGTGATCAAAAGTGGTGTGAAGATAAATTCTGAGGCAGTTCTGTAAATATATATTTTTTATAAATACATATAGCAACCTTTGATCAAGCCATATCAACAGAGAATGAGTCCTAAATTCCAAAAAATCCTTAGTATTTCAGCACCTCCGGTTCCCTTGTCTCAAAGTCAATGGGTTTTTTTGGATGAGTTTTTGGTTAAACACAGGCTTAAGAGACTTTCATGATTTGTTCTATGCCAGTATACCCCACTCGCAAACTTTGAAGTTTTTATGTGTCTTAAAAAAGGTTTTAGCCAATAGCTTTTGTTCATTTGTGAAGATTATCTTGCTGAGCTAAACATGTAAGTAACATAAATGTTTGACACATAACTTTTTGCAGTGATCCAAAAGTTAATAGAAAAGTCCTTGACCAGGATGACATTAGCTTTTGGATGTGCCTACAGGAAAACATCATCCCTTAGGCAGTCTTTCAGGCTTAAAACAATAACTACCGGTAAGGCCCCACCCACCTTCAGTTTAAGTCCCTTCCCTTTTCGGTTTAAACTACATCCATTACGAGTATGGAAACTGGTACGGATAATTTAGCTGGTTGAAGAAATACAGATAATGGTATACTCGCTAATTCCTGTTGTTAAAAAACTTTGACAGACAATTTCTGTTTAAAACTTTAATTAAGTAGGGCCTTTGTTTGCCTGAACAAAATGGCTAAGTTGTTGTGAACAAAAAATTGTACCAAATTTGTTTAAATGGACAGTAATGGCCAAGCCAGACAAAATTTAAGCACAGTCTGGTTTATTGCTCTTGAACAAAGTTTCACCAGCAGCAATGAAAAAATGCCATCTGATTGGTTTATCTTTATTTGTTTGTATTGTTGATGTAATGATTTATCTCTTTTCATTTTTTCCTCAGACTTGAACCTCACAGAGCCACAAAATGGTGAGTCATTACAAACTTATGCTCTGCTGCCAAACATTGTTAGAATACATATTGCCTAATTGTAGGCTATTTCCAATTCTAGTTGAGAACCTAAAGTTTCCAAGGATGCAGAATGTGTCAGGGTTCATTTGGGGAAAATGTCTACATAATGATGCACAATATATCCAGAATATTTCCACTTCAAAGAGAATCTGGATCTTGCACTCACTATAAACATAATCTCAATGAAGAGATGGAACAAGCCAATACGGAATATACATGATATCGTCAGATGATGAGATTATTTTTCCAACATTAAAGTTTTATCACCCTATCACAAAGAATTATCATTCAACTCTAAAGCTCCCCTGAGCTAGCTAAGGTGTTTTAGCATCTTTAGAATGAGTGTTTTGGTGTCACAGCTCACAACTTTGTTTTGGTTCAGTCTCATTAAATGAACAGCGGCTGTGTTTCCTAACATAATAGGCAACCGTTTTTTAATGTCAAAACTCTAACCTATTGTCCAGCACCAAGACAAAGTTAGCGATTACCTTATTGTAGCAGCAGTAAAGAGTCATTTTTCTTTCAGGAGTTGGTGCAGACCACAACAGAACCAAAAGGAGAGTTAATTTTAGGCTTACATTCACCAGAGGGCAAAAAACACAGCTACAAATGAGTGCTAATAGGTGTGTAAACTGGTAACTGTTTGCCAACATGCCAGTGAACTTTATAGGCTGAGTGTTGTGTTTACAGCTTGATCTGCTGCCCTCCTGTGGCCAAAAAATAAAATAAATAAATAAAATTACTGCATCCAGGAGAAATGTTAATGTTAAGGTGTTGAATTAAACTAACAGATCACATGTTACAGCAAATATCTTTTTATGTACAAGAGGTTTTGACTCCATTGGTATGAGACAGTGGGAGGACAGAGTCAGACAAGGTCCTCAGAGTTCAGCATATTTTAGAGAAGGCAAAAGATACATTTTTGTCGAGATAAAAGGATGACAGGAAGCTGGGCGACATATGAGAGAGATAACTTTTGAATAACGACCATCTGAATAATGAAAAACAGTGTGAAAGATCTTATCTCCAAGTTCGAAGGCATCGGAGAGGATAATGGTTGCGATAAAGATTATGAAAGAAGGAAATAAGTAGTTGAAGAAAAGTGAGAGGATGCAGTAGAACTATGGAGAAGGCATTCGGGGGAAGAAAACGAGATAAGAGGACAGAGTGATTCAGAGGCCGGCTCAATCTGACAAATATGCACATTTCAGTAAATACAGTCATATCAGACCGTTTCATCTCATCACCTAGTGGTCATAATTTCCCCAGCGGCAAGTCATCACAGCGTTCTCAAAGGAGAGCGTGCCTCACCTGGAGGGAGTTTGGGATTTAAGTTTGTTGCAAAGCAAAGGTGTGTCTGGAAGATAAGTTGAGGTCTGAATAGAAACAGCAGAAGCCAAAGCTGTGGATGAGATCATAGTTAATGTTCAGCCTTTGGAGTCTTATCATTACAGTAGGTCCTGCAACAAGGGAACGATATACAGCAACAGGGAGAAGTGAAAAGACAGATGTGACGTGGATGAAAGAGAGAAAGTAATTTTTTCCCCACTGAAACATGAAATATAGACACAGTCAGCACAGCCGCTTTGATTTGAAGCAGCTCAGCATCACTGAGCACGGGGACTTTCTCAGATTTTGATATCTGGTTGTCATGGAGGCAAAGCGGTCGGCCTTGGTTACTGTTACATTGATAATCTGCTCACTGGGCTTTTCTTAATTAGATCACTGTTGGACGCAGACGTCCTGTGTACTCAGAGACAATATTTAAAGGTGTGTGTGCTTGTGTTTGCATGTGTGGGTGCGCGCAAATACATAAATGTCTGTCTCTGCATCTGCTTATGTCCATCCATTAGTGCATGTGTGCATGAGTGTGTGCATTCAGCCAACATCCTCCCTGAGCTTCCTTGAGGCTGTTGCACAAACACTTGACGTCAGCATCTATGGAAACAAACAGTACTCCCATTTCTTAAATAGGCACTTAGTGCTCGCAATGAGACTCATTGATCAATATTTGTTTAGAATGCCGAAAATGCACCATTGTAGGCCAAAACCACTTTACTAAATTCATGAGTTTATTGTAAGTTTTAAAGAATCAACAGCAGGGGCGTTTCTATATCTTGAGGACACTGAAGAAGGTAGATGGTCGATTTATTAGTCATTTAAACAAAGTTTAAAAAAACGCAATAACATTCTTCCTTGATCCTGCTACATCTTTTGAGTTGAAGGATGAGTTGAGTAAAAACAGCACCTACTATGAAAATTGATTTGTATATCTTTTGGTCATTGGATTTTCCGTTCAAAAACGGGTATTAAAAATAAAAAAAACAAGTGCTTATTGGATTTTCGTTTTGAAATACAAAAAATGAAATACAAGGCGTTTTTCTTTTTCATAAAAATTGGCTTGATTTTCATGTTCTGTTTGGTATATCAACAAAACCCAGAATCACTTAGAGGCATAAACGAAAAACGGCCGTTTTTTCATTTTCTGTGACCGGATGCAGCAGTGTGCAAGGGTGGATCTGCCTCCACACCGCCCCTCCCCTGCAGAGGAGGCCATCATGCCACTATGATACCTCCACGCCTCATGCGCCACTGAGCCGATTTCACTATAATACATCCATGCATTGAGCCTAATACATCCATGCCCCATGCACACGCAGGCTCCTAACTACGGCAACCGATGCGACCAGAGACGAAGACTTCCCTGTAATACATCCATGGACCAGAGAGACGACGTGGCGAGCACATTGGTAAGAACTAAGTACCAGCAATAAAACCAGAAATAGCGTGTTTTAATATAACTATTTACGACTATATTTCAACAAGTGACGCGGCGTACATTACCTGCGTATTTATAAAGAAGCAGTCTGTGTGATGCGGGTAACGTTGTTTCTGAACTACGTTAGCGTTAGCTTCATATTGAATTGTTTAGCTAACGTTAGCTAGCACATTAGCTTCTTCAGTCAGATAGAAGGTAGGTCTGTAAGCTAGCAGCTTAGCCTATTTACTTTTGTCGCATTACAAGCTCGCTGACATGTTGTCTGTGCTGATACAGTTATTTTGGGAGCGTGACATTGGACTTTGCTGAAGAAATCACCCCCACAACTCATATTAGGAGCAGAAGGGCGGGGAGAGGAGGGAGCCGGGGCGTCGTGGACCAAACACCTGAGGACCTTGGCCTTTGCAGGAGGGAGCCTTGCGCCTGGCATGAGGTCTGTAGCCGACCCTCTAGATACAGAGAGGACAGCGGACAGTCCTGTCATGGTACATGGCAGTGTGTGACCCTCATAAACGGTCATACCAAGCTAATGTGTCTGGTCAGTTCTTTACCGTTTCCCAGATCTTCATGGTCAATATTACTACTGTTACCCTTGTTACATGTGAATATTTTGATTACTGTACTGTACTGCAAATATATTTTGTGTTTAATCTAGCACTTATATCTCCAAATTATTTTAAAATGTATGCAACTTTACTATTCTACAATTAAAATTGTATAAAAAAAAGTGGCTTGTTTCTACTTGTATAAATCAACAACACATTACCATTATTTTATCATAATACTCTTTGAAGCAAATTTAAACAATATAAAGGTATGCATTTGCAGCATTAAGATTCACAGTCAATACTAGAATGTAATGTCTCAAAAGTACTACCTGAGAAGAAGCTTATGAATACAAATAGTGACAACATATTTTCAAGTTTTATTTGGTAGATGACTGAAATACAAGGTAGGTAGGTAGAATACATGGGTAAATAGCAAATCCCCAGGAGAAAATGTTTAACAGTTTGCTCTAATTTCATATATAAGAATAGAGAATAATAAATCTAAATAAAAAATGCAAAGCCGCTCTGGTGTTCTCCCTCGTTTTATCTTGGACTCATTGGCACACTGCTGCACTATTTGGCGCTCTCGCTATGACCACATGCGGTCACAGAAAATGAAAAAAAGGGCCCTTTTTCATTTCTGCCTCTAAGTGATGTTTTTTGATATACTAAATAAAGAATGAAAATCTAAAAAAAAAATGTCATTTTTGCTTATACCTTTTGACCACGAAAAAGAAAAACGCCTTGTATTTCAATTTTAAATTTTGCATTTTAAAGCAAAAATACAATAAACACTTGTTTTTTAATTAATTTTTAATACCCGTTTTTGAATGAAAATCTAATCTAATGACCAAAAGATACACTCACCACAATTCTATCTGGTTGCTCAGGCATGTTGCTGCTGGTGGCATCATTCAAATCCTGCAGTGCATTTTTTGAACATCAGAGTTTGTGTCCTTATGGCTCGCAAGAAGGTCAGTCCATCCAGTGCAACAGCTTGATCCATGATATTCGGGGTTAACCATGGCTTATTCAAAACAGTGTACTGCGTACTACAATTGCACTCAGTATGCAGTATGCTCTACATACTGCATACTGCATTCGACAGTAGTATGCAGTATAGCTGTGTAGTTTGATCCGTTCTGCAGGATTCTGAGCCAGGCATGGCTGGTTTCCGGTTTTTGAAAGCAGAAGCAAACAATAGCAACAATAGCTACCGCTTAGCATCCATTTATGGTTTAAAAATAGAGAAAACAAGTGATATACATATTCGATAGTGCTAACGACTGGAAGTGACCAGATATACCGCCATTACATTTGCACTACTGCCAAATTCCTTTCCCTTTCTGATTTCTAATTGTATCTTGTTCACGTGAAAGCCCAGGCTGGTTTGGTGGTTAAAATTCCATCATATTGGGGCGGCCTCTAGCTCAGCAAGTAGAGTGTGTTCCCCATATACGTTGAGTTTTTAGCAGCGGCCTGGGTTTGATTCCAGCTTGCGGTCCTTTGCTGTGTGTCATCCCCGTTTTCTCTCCCCCTTTCCTGGCACTCTCTAACTGCACTATAATCAAGACATGAAAAGCCAAAAGAATTATCTTTAAAAAATAGAAAATGAATTCTCATGTCTCCTGTATAAAGGTACTCTTATTAGCATACTTTGGTGTGTGGTTTACCTGACTAAAATAATGTACATGACTTTAAAAGATAAAAATATGATTTTGGCAAGGTCTAATTAATTAACTATAACACTAGGGTAAGCAAAGGACCCCATCTGGTGGCTTAGGTGTGCCCAGCTGTGTGATGGCTGGGCTTGAGCCACTGGTGGCAGGACAACTACAGTTACGCTCTCTGCGCAATTCATTATGGGAAACAGTAGGTGAGGCAGACTGGTCTGATGCATACTGAGGATTTTTTCTGAATCAGTGTGACATCGGGTATGTCTGGCATACTATGGATTTTGCTTTTGTTTGCATACTGCATACTGCATTTTGACCAAATCAGTACATACTGCTGGTATAGTAGGTGGTTTCGAACACAGCCCATTTTTCTGTGAAGACTGTGCAGAGCAGTCTCTGATCTCCCACTGCTGGGTGATATCTTTTTCTAAACCTAACCATGTGCCTCTCTTACCCAAAACTAACCACCTGTGCCTTGGTTATGAATTCCTAATGCTTTTGTTGACATCCTGGCATTGATGTACTTTTGTTGACATCCTGGTGTTGATAGAATAACCATGTACTTTTGTTGACATCCTGGTGTTGATAGCCAAGTGTTTTTGTTGATGTCCTGGCATTGATAGCTGTGTGCTTTTGTTGCCTAATCCTTAGCATGTGCTTTTTTTGGTCATCCCTGCATTGTTTGCAGCATCCTGGAGCGTCATAAGCAGTGCAGGAGGATACCGAGAGTGTAATATGTAGACATGAAGGTCCACTAATAAAATAGAAATATGTGACAACATGGGATGAGAACATGTTGTAGATAGAAAATGAACTAAACTTTATTAGTTGCAACATTAAAGTGATTACATATTTAATGCTTGAATGACACAGAAGACCCCAAACGTTTTGATCAACTATATTATATCATTTTTCGGGGGCTTTCATGCATGAATGAAAGTAGTAAGCCTAGTCATATTTTGTACTTACAGCCTATATATTTAGATCAGGGGCTATTAAGAAAACAGTCAGAGCTGAAACCTGAAATGCCCAGGTCTATCAACGCCACTGCTCAAGAGACAACACACACACACAAACACACACACACACACACACACACACACAAACCCAAAATGTGGTCATCCTTGAAAGACGAGAGACAAAATCCATCCTAATACTGAGTGACAGTGGCTTGGATCTGTCTCAGTTTGAGCTGCATGGTCCCTCTCAAAAACACAGCAGGCACAACATCACGAGGCCAGATAAACTTCATTAGATCAACACGTCAACACGAGTGACCGCACTGCACTCAGCGTGAATATTCATTAGAGGAAGTTTATCTTTTAGTTTTACTTTTTTATATATATTAAGAGTTTTATCATGTGGCGGAGGGAACTTTAGGGGGCTATTTTGAGGGGAGTGTTTCAATAATACATGCTTTCCAACATCTGAGGAATATTTGTCTTTTATAGTTTCCCACAAAGAGAAGTGGAGCTGCAGCCCTTCTCACTGGGATGAGAGAGAAAGAAGAATCACACTCTGTGGTTGTAAGCATGGTGCGTGTGTGTGTGTGTGTGTGCACGCACGCATTTGTGCTTGAATATTCATACCACTGTGTGTTTTGTATCTGCTTTGCATGAGGGAACACTTAGAGACATATGACAGCTCTCTTGCAAAGACTTTAAAGCGCATAACAAATATGCAAAATTATTCTAAAGCTTATGAAAAGAAAAAAAAAACAGAAAAGGAGACGTTCAAGCTCATGTGTAGCCATATCATATATGAGTGGGAGTATATGCTCTCACACACAAAAACATGTGCTGGAGCTTTGCAACTGCGGTGTGTGTCTCCTGTGGGGGATTTGCAGGAGATAGCAGTGAACATAGCCCAGGATTTCTGTCATCATTGAACACATAGGGAGAGGAGTCTGCCTAGACAGCAGCATTGACAGATTGCATGAATAATTTAGGAACAAAGTGAGAGGCCTCATAGACCTCTGAATCACTACCAATGACAGCTGCCTGCTCTGACTTTGGCTCCTCTCTCATCTTTTTTAATGCATATTATTTCCATAAATTCCTCTCCTTACATCTCTAAGCTGTGTCCGGACATAGAGAGCACAGTGGTGAATCGCTGACAATTGAGCTGGGGCTATAGCCACAGGGACAAAGCAGAATGACTTTAGGAAAACAACAGCCCTGCAAGGTTTCACTCATAGCTTAAGTAATTAAACCCAGAGTGACTCACCTTCGTGGCTAAAGAAGGATGTTTAGAGGACCTGGACTGGAGATAGATATCATTACAAAGTTACTGTAGATGATAAATTACAGAATGATTTGTAAGTGATTCACTCTTGGATCATTAGCATTTTATAAAGAGTAGCAGACAGCCATTATTGATTTGCAATTTTCTGTCAGATATAATTGGGAGATGGTGATAAGTGGATTTGTTGATTTCAGAGGGAGGTGGAGAAAAGGGCCAGAGGAGAGAGTGGAATGAAAGCTTGTGTAAAATGTTAAAAAGTGGTTGGTGCATTGCAGAGGACCAGTATGAGTCAACAAGCTCCACATCACATCAGTGTGTTTGAACATTTAAAGAATCGGATGCTGTCTGAGCTCCAGATGTTTTGCTAATTTACCGTTTCTGATGCTGCCCCATCACTGTCATCAGAAGGGGAAAAAATCTTGTTGCCAGTTTTTTTTTTGACCAGCATAAGTGCGTTACAAGGAGATGCAACTCTGAGAAAAACGTTCTTTTTTGATATCCGTGATTTTACAGATTTCAGTATTACTACAATGTTACAATTCTAAAGTAGGCCCTACTTGTAGTTGACTTGGGTATGTAGTGTTAAAAGTGTTTAAATGGACTCAAGAATTAACTGATTAGATTTTGGTGTTTTCTTTAAGATATACTATAGTATGACTACTAATATACATATTTAAAAAATGGTTAAAGTATAACCCTGAGATTCCACCAGCAGCATGTCCAGAGTGTTATGGCTGCAGGGCTGTTTTGCTCCGTCCTCCACTCGGCTCTATATCCCACTGAGAGCGTCTGTTAAGCGTTTCAGAAGCAAAGTGTCCTGCTAGCTAATACTGTAGACCCTATACGATTATGCTTATTACTTCACATTCCCTCAATTTTGTGGTCATTTTTCCTTGATTTTATTGATTCTACCATGGCGCTTTGTTGGGCTGTCTTTTTGTAAAAAAAAAAAAAAAAAAAAAAGTGCTTTTGTTAATTAAGATCTACTTTTGTCTATTTCTTGTACAGTGACTGTTATCAGGAGCATTAATTCTCCTGCAGGGCAGGGCTCTGAGGGCTGCTGGATGGAGAAGCAGCGGATGCGGTTGATGTAACGTTTTAGTCAAGTTAAACATGATCCCGAGGCTGTGCAAGGCGTTTTAATTTGAAAATTCACCGGATGCAATGCGGATGGTTGCTGTCCGTGTCCGGCAAAAATATACTCATAGATATATAGAGTGGTGAAGGGATAACGTATTTTTGTAGGCCAACCAGGAAGTTAGCATCGCACTGGTTCCCTCGTCAGAAACCTTACGGAATTTTTGTATGGGATTTTTGGTTATCGCCAAAAATAAGCTCTCTGATGGGCACAGGTTTATGAGATTTACACGTTTTGTTTGGCTATACATGAACTACATTGTGGTCGCACATATTACACGTCACCACTTCAAACACTGTAAAAACACTTTAAAACACGATCGAAAAATATTATAAACATAAATCTACAAGTTTTAGTGCAACCCTGTAAAGCTGTAAAGCGGACAAGTGGGTTTGATGAGTTTCTGTGTCCATTGTGAATGACGCCTAACGTTCCCAACAAACACTGTAGTCCCATTTAGCCATTTGTTAGCAACCGCCCTTTTTAAGATGAGTAAAACCTTAAAAGTTCAAAAATTGGGTTTAAGTGGAAGTATTTTATGTTGCAGAACAAAACATCTCAATATCTTTAGCCTGTGTTAACCACAGACCTTGTTTAAGGCGTTTTACCGAAAACCCATTCAGAACACCCGTTGACTTTTAGAGGAGGGAACCGCGAGTGCTTAGAGGCTAACGGTCTTCTACGTTTTAGGACTCATTAATTCACACGGAGTCTATTTTATTTATTTCGTTTATGATTTAATTATTAATTATCCATCTGTACAATTAATAAGATCGTTATGTTTTTAACTAAATCACAACAACAACTCTAATATCTTTTTCATGTGTAACTGGATTTATTTTTACTGATCTGTATAACTATCAAGATGAACTTTCTTTTTTTTTTTTTTTTTAACTAAAAAACGGCTGAAATTCTACTTCTACTTGATCTACTTTGCTGTGGCTGGACTGCAGGCTGCAGCCCAACAAAGTGCCATGGCAGAATCACTAAAATCAAGGAAAAATGACCACAAAATCAAGGGAAAATGAAGAAGCAAGCACAATCTCATAGGGTCTACAGTATCAGCTGGCCAGACGATCTGCTTCTGAAACTGACAGATGCTCTCAGGGATGTGAAAACAGTGCCGCAGCAGTAAAGCTGGTGGAATCCCATGCCAAAAAAAGTCATAATACAGTATGTCAAAAACAAGTCATAGTACACTTGAGCTATATTATGCCCTTTCAGTCATTTTTTTTCCCCGCCATACTATACTTTGAGGTTATTGGCCATTTTTCCAGCATGCTATATTATGAAGTTTTTGGACTGTTTTGGCCCTTTTTCCTCGCTTTTCATACGATGACACATCTCTACAAACTATAATATGTGGTTTTCAGCCATTTTTAGGAGCAGTCAAAATTTGACTTTTTTCTACATACTATACTAATGCTTTTTTTTTGCCATTTTTTGCCATGCTAAATGATGAGGGTTTTGGCCTTTCTTGGCCTTTATTCCCACTTTACATACGATGACACATCTCTACAAGCTATTATAAGTTGTTTTCAGCCATTTTTGGGAGTAGTCAAAATTGGACTTTTTTCGACATACTATACTATTGCCTTTTTGGCCATTTTTTGACATGCTAAATAATGAGGTTTTGGGCCATTTTTGGCCTTCATTCCCATTTTCCATACGATGACACATCTCGTCGTTTTCAGCCATTTTTAGGAACAGTCAAAATTTGACTATGAAGCATCTCTAGACGCTGTTATATGTTGTTTTCAGCCATTTTTAGAAGCAGTCAAAATTGGACTTTTTTCGATATAGTATAGTTTTGCCTTTTTGGCCAATTTTTTGGCCTTTTTGACATGTTAAATTATGTTTTTTGGGCCATTTTTGCTAGTTTTAATGTTATGGCATTTCTCAGCAAGCTATTTTATGCTGTTTTTAAGTGTTTTCAGCTGTTTTTTGGGACATGTCAAATTTTGACATTTTTGCCATACTATAGCCTTGCTTTTTTGGTCAGTTTTTCGACATACTATATTGTGGTGTTTGGGCCATTTTTGCATATTTTAATGCTATGGCGTGTCTCAGCGCTCTATTTTATGCTGTTTTGAGGTGTTTTCAGCTGTTTTTGGGACATGTCAAATTTTGACATTTTTGCCAAACATACATGCCTGCCTTTTTTTTGGTCATTTTTTCTACATGCTTTATTATGGTGTTTTGGCCCTACTTTTAAGATTTAATGCTATGGCGTGTCTAATCACACTATTGTATGCTGTTTGGAGATGTTATCAGCTGTTTTAGGACATCTCAAATTCTGACATTTTTGCCATACTATAGCCTTGCTTTTTTGGTCAGTTTTTCAACATGCTATATTATGGTGTTTTGGGCCATTTTTGCATGTTTTAATGCTATGGCATGTGTCAGCACGCTATTTAATGTTGTTTGGAGGTCTTTTCAGCTGTTTTTTTGGACGTCAAACAATTTTTGGTCATATTTTCCACATGCCGAATTATGCTGTTTTTGGCTCTATTTGCAACTTTCTTTGCTATGACATGTATTGAGCAGCTAATCTAAGCTGTTTCCAGCTGTTTTCAACAGTTTTTGGAACATGTCAAATTTTGACATTATTGCTGTTACGTCTCCTAAGATTTATGGGTGGAAAGGAGACATCAACATGACAATCAAAAGAGAAGATGGAGTCAGAGTATGTGTGGCAAAAAAAAGAAGATTTATTGGAAGCTACTACTAACAAATGTTCACAATTGCAACAATTGTCTTACTATAGTCTTGGTATTTAGTTAATATTTTTTGTCTTCCTAAATAATGCTTATTTTGCCTCTTTTTACAACTTTCCTTGCTATAGCATGTCTTGGCAGGCTATTCTCAGCTGTTTTCAGCTGTTATCAACAGTTTTTGGCACATGTCAAATTTTGACTTTTTTGCCTTACCTTGCCTTGCCTTGTCTTGTATTTTCGTTCATATTTTCGACATGCCAAATCTTGCTGTTTTTGGCTCTTTTTGCAACTTTCGTTGCTTCGGTGTGTTTTGGCAGGCTATTTTAAGCTGTTTCCAGCAGTTTTCAGCAATTTTTGGGACATGGCAAATTTTGACATTTTTTCCTTACTATAGTCTTGAATTTTTGGTCATATTTTCAACATGCCAAATTATGCTTTTTTTGGCTCTTTTTGCAACTTTCTATACCATGGCGTGTCTTGGCAGGCTATTTTAAGTTGTTTCCAGCTGTTTTCAACAGTTTTTGGGAAATGTCCAATTTTGCAATTTTTGCCTTACTATAGTCTTGGATTTTTGGTCATATTTTCGACTCGCTAAGTTATGCTCATTTTGCCTCTTTTTGCAACTTTCTTTGCTATGGTGCGTCTTATCAGGCTATTCTAAGCTGTTTCCAGCTGTTTTCAACAGTTTTTGGGACATGAAATATTTTCAAATTTTTGCCTTACTATAGTCTTGGATTTTTGGTCATATTTTCGACATGCCAAATTATGCTGTTTTTGGCTCTTTTTGCAACTTTGATTGCTATGGCGTGTCTTGGCAGGCTATTTTAAGTTGTTTTCAGCTGTTTTCAACAGTTTTTGGGACATGAAATATTTTCACATTTTTGCCTGACTATAGTCTTGGATTTCTGGTCATATTTTCGACATGCCAAATTATAGTGATTTTGGCTCTTTTTGCAACTTTCATTGCTATGGCGTGTTTTGGCAGGTTATTTTAAGTTGTTTTCAGCTGTTTTCAACAGTTTTTGGGACATGACATATTTTGACATTTTTGCCTTACTATAGTCTTGGATTTTTTGTCATATTTTCGACATGCCAAATTATG